>NC_141161.1:92960499-93278781 GCF_053477565.2 Lygodium microphyllum | reverse complement strand
AGATCAACTTGATATATGTTCCTACACACGAAAATGTTGCAAACATTTTCACCAAGACACTACCTCATGAGAAGGTTGAGACTTTTCGCAAGTCCTTAAACTTGCTACCCTTTGGTGATTGATCATTCCTCTACTTTACCACATTGGTACTGCAAGGGGTATTAGAATATGCCAATTCTATGGGTAGTGCCCAATGTTTTAGTTTGTAGTTCTTTTTCAATTCTTAGTGTGAATACAACTAAAGTTATAAGTTGTGTCACCACTCTTAGAGTTAGTTAGAATCAATTAACTCTAGTTGAGTTAGAGCTACGTCCATCTTAGACCTATCTTGCACCTTCATTCTCATTCTTTCAATTCAACAAGTACACTCTACTCTTTTGCTTCAACACACTCTCATTCTCTCTATTTTCTCTCATCCATAGCTGGCTGTCATTTTCCAACACGCCCAACATGGAATTGCTAGCCCTTGGAAGGATCAAGTCTACTATTGCTTGCCCCTAGGACCCCTTCATCAGCAATCAATTGCATTCAATGCACTCTCTAAAGGCTAGAACTCCTCCAAAAACAAGCGCTTGTGTAGTTGTAATTTAATTCTCAGTATATTTGTGGCTATGTGATCCCTTCCAATATGATCTAGCTTCCATATCCTTCCCTCACTTGCATGGGAAGGTTTTGCCAAGTGGCAACCTTCCAAATGGATTTTCCAACCATTTATTTGATTCTTAAAATTTATAATTCTGAAAATTAATATCAAACCTTTGTCCCTACCCACAAAATTCAAATGCCCATCCACAATTAAATCAACTGGCCATTTTGACTCTCAAGTGGCCCTATGCATTAATTGGTCCTTCAACTAGCTTAATTAATTAATTAATGCCTAGTTCCTAACGTCACCATTGACATTTATTGACCAATTAAATGCCCTAGACCAAAACTAACACCAAGTACCTACTAATACCTAGCTAGTATAACTTATTAAAATTTTCGTCTTTTGACACTCATTGACATCTCAAGGTTCTAGGCTCATAATTATGACTTAATCGACTTACACATCACATGTGGACACATTTAATCAATATCTAGGCCAAATGCCAAGCAAAGCATCAAAAATGCATGTCCCCATGACAAAACTCCATGACTCTATCCGGTTAGCAAGAATTACTACTGGTTTTAATCTAGATAGCATTAAAACATATTAATATAGCACAACAATTTGAGATCCTCTATTTTTCTCTAAGATCTCTAGCCCTGTGCACTTTCTGGTCACAAAGAAATCAACCTTCTCACAATCTCATCACTAGAAATCCCTCTAATTTGTAAGAGGAACCATATGGGATTATATAAAGACTATGCAAAATAGTTCTCAAAGCAAAATGTTCCAAAAAATTGGATACAAATGTTGGTTGTTGATTGTACGGTTTGGCATGCTAAAGTATTCAACTACATTTTTTGAACACTTTAAAGTTGATTGCAGGCCAAAATTGAATGTGATAAGTTCATTAAGCACTTGTGGATCAATTGTGTTGCTTGAAATTGTTGAAAATACAACCATTTGTAACTAGTTTGGAGCATATTGAAGCAAGATTGCAGCTCTTCCATCATGGAAACGCATGGAAAACTAAGGAGATACAAGCTAAAACCTAATGGAATGCACAAAGCAAGGATCAACAATTACTCTTTGGTTTTGGACATAAATTAAATGTTAGTATGCTTTGGCAGCAATGCAAGTCTAAATTTACTCGATTATCAATGAATTGGGTGTGCAAAGGTCATGACAAAGTATTATAATTAATGCATTAAAGGATAGGGCTTTGTACATCAAATCAATTCAATTTGAAATTGAGATTTGCATGTATGACATATTCTTTTATATCCATAACAATTTGAAACCAAGTTTTCTCTCAAATGTCACTTTGGCAAGTCAATTAGACTGAGGACAAAATGTATGCATATGCATTGCACTTGTTAGACAGTGAATGGATAAATTTTCCACACATTTGGATCAAAGTTGGTGAGAGGAAATTCATATGTGTTGGAGCAACGTCTAGGATAATGAATCATTGGCATTGAGAGAGCACATGTTTGTGACAACAAGTCACTTGTGATTCTATAAAGCTTTGAATAATGATTAAAAAATACCATAAGTGACACCAACCCTTGGGACCTATCGCGTGTTGTCTACTATAAAGAGTATTCTAGCTCTCCTCTTCAATAATTCTTTTGTTTATTTTCTAATTTATTTCAAGTTTGCAAGTTAGTTTGTGATTACTACTCTTTAGTGGATAATTTCCAAATGCCTTTATGATTACTACTCTTTGGTGGATAATTTCCAAATGCCAATTTTAGGCTTTGAACAAATACTTAGTACTTCCTTTGACGAGGATCCCACGATCAAAAGCATTTTTATATTTTGATAGTGATGGAGCATCTTAGACATGAGCTTTTGCACGAGAACTTATGTAAATATATACATAAACTATTCCTCACATACACGTGAATATCTTGCTTCATTCGTGACTTATAAAAATGTTGAAAAGTTGACCCTCACTATACACCATGCAATAGGTGTATCATGCATCTCCCATTGAATAATAGCCATGTAGGATCTTATAGCACTTAGACAAAGCATGTAACAACACCACCTCTATGCAAGTATTTAGCAAAAATTCTAAAAGGCCCATGCTAACACGTCTACATTTCCAAACCAATATCCAGATCAAAATCATATAACTCTCTCACACAAGTGAATAAATTTGACCCCACCAAAAAAAAAAAAAAAAACCCTAGCCCTATGGTAACTAGCTCAATGAATCAATTACTTCATTCTTCTTCCATTGCATATACTCAATCTTGAAACTGAATAGAGAAAAACTACTACTACTGCAACTAACAAGAAGGCGTATATTATTGTGATTGTTGCATGTGAAGATAAGCAAAACTTACTAATAGGGCTTACTAATGCAAAAAACTTCCATGAATAATAATGTACGTCTCTTTTCAAGGTGTGAGTGTGAAATAAGGCCAAAAGCTCCTTGTCGTAGGTGGAATAATTCAACTAGCAACTTTGAGTTTCAAAAGCTGAGCATTCTTATAAGTGCAACATCGGATCCTCATTTACCAACCCATCAAATACTAGGAGATTATGTTGAGATTGTCGTAAGACAATGAGCCTTTCGTGGTGATTTGTGCTAGCAATTATGATACAAGAGCAAAGATACAAGCACAACCATATGCATAGAGTGCTCTAGCCTCCATGAATCCCAAATAGAATACTACAAACGTGGCAACCCTTCCACACTCCTTGCTTTGCTTAGAGGTGAGAAATAATGACCACTAGCTAAGCTTAAAAGTTAAGCCACCTAGGTGGCATATATCAATCACCCAATGAGAAATGACCTTAATGATCTAATTAAAATAAACTCTAATTTTGGTGCTCCTAGCTCTTCAAATGGTGATCATTGCACCAATACCAAAGCATTTTGGACAAGTGTACAAACTATGTGGTACAAGAGCAAGTCAAAGAAAACAAGTACACCATGAAACTTTCAATAAATTATGAGTGTGCATCTTAGATTAAGTTACATTAAAAGTTTCTCACACAATATAAACAAGTAGTGTCCTTGTCATTGATGCAGCTTGAGACATTCGCAAGATACTAATGCCCTTAGCACGGCATATATCGTGATATTCAGCTCCTCTTTCTCTTCCTAGCAACCCCAACCCTCATTCTTGGCTGTTGGGATTAGTTCTCTCTCTCTTATGGCTATGAACAATGCAAGTACTCTCAAGATAATATGGAGCTATGGAAACAAAAAGATAGAGTTATTGTGAATATGAAGAACTGAATAGAAGAATCGAGAATACATGAACTCAAAAGGCGACACACGTGGATTGGCATGTGTCATGCATTTGACATATATATATTATGATACCTCCATCTCATGATGAATGTGTGTATGATCGAAAGGTGCTTGTGTTGAATAGGCACTCAATGGTGAATTCAAGAAGTGAGTATCCTTTGTTAAGTATATCACAATCAGCTTGGCATTATATTATAAACTTGGCATGGATGTGTCATTTTAATTATGATGCCCTCACTTTCCCCTAGAAATGGATGGACACTTCATCGTGAATTTGGCTAGATAGTGTTGTGATGGGCTACATATGAATAAATAACTAATGAGCAATAATGAACTATGGAAAAGGAATCTATATACCAAACCACAAGAATGTGTACAAAGACACGGGTCATGGGCCAAAAAAAGTGCTTCCAATCTCCTTGAAACTAGCCTTCCTTCTTTGAAAGGGTGGTAATGACCTGATTAACACTTAATTACAATAATAAGTAAATTTATATAAAATGAAATACACACTTTACCACTTAATCTTAAACAACCAACACTCAATTGGCCCCAAAACTTGGCATCCCTTGCAGTATTAACTTATATTACAAATGAATGGAGTACAACTAAGATTTTTCAACCTCTTTTACTAATCCAAGTGCCTCTTGCTACCATGAATGACCAATAAGCCTTCAAATCAATTTGCCCCTTAATTTGCCAGGGGCCTTCACCCATGCTCCTTGGGAAGTAAATTAGCCTCAAATACAATGCTGGTTGGCTGGCCTCTTGAATCCTTTTGAAATACACTAATTTCAGCTATGAAAATTTAAGTCCAAAGCCTTTAAATCTAGGCATGCTTCTAAAGGTGGCTATAGTTTCTACAGTAAATTAGGGCTTATGGTAAATATTCACCAAAATCTCCACCTCCAATGGCTACATTGCTATAAAACTTGGAGCAAAGCTAGGAAATAACTAAAGAAATAGAAAGAATGCTCTAGAGAGAGAAAATTCAGAGATTTGTCGCGAGAATTTGGTGAAATCAAGGTGTTGACACAATTTTCCAATCCAAATGGTAAAATCTCAAGCCTTGTGCACTTTTTTGAATAACTAATTTACGAAGAAATTGACCTTTACAATTTCATCATAACAAATCCTGATGTGGGATTGCATGGGGAGTGTGCAAGGCAATTGTCAAAGCAAATGCTCCAAAAAATAAGGGGCTCAATTGCTAGCTATCATTTTTAATGTTTACTAGGCTGAATTGTTCATTTGCTAAACACTTTAAAGTTGGTTGGAGACCAAGAACAAAAGTGACCCCTTCGACATCTATAAATAGACAGGCTATCCACCATTCAACCTTATCCCTTTTGTACAGGTTCTCACTCCTCTTGTCAAAATTTTAACCAATAATCTTCATTCACGTGGTGGTCCTACCCTTGCATCAGCTACCACACCTTTCTCAACTCCCTCAATGCTTGGTGTCTTCATCCACCGCTACCACCTACTATCCAATGCCCTCTCTACTATTGTATTTTACTGCTGCGTTTTATTGTGACATTCTATTGCAGCATTTTACTATGTTCTACTGCTACGTTTTATAGCCTTGCCCACATCATCAAATATCATCTTCTACAGTCGCCTTAGTCTCCTCACACTCTGGTGATCAATGTTTGGTGTTTCTCCCACTCCATCACTCTGATTGGTGGTCACAACACTTGAGATCCATCTCTGATAGACATCGCTCTCCAACACTCCATCGCTCTATCCTTAGGCACTCTATACACTCTTACATTCATTTATAGCATTCGTTCACTTCAATGTTTCTTCTCTCTATGTTTGTCTCTGTGTTTGAGTTTTGAGTATTCCCTTTGAATTTTCCGTTTAGGGTTTGTGTTTTGCTTGTCAATCTCAGTCTTTGCATTTCAATCATGGTTGTACATGCTGTGTTTCCTTAGTGCATACCTACCATATCTTCATAGGGACTGTATCCAATGCTAATAATGACAACAAACTAATGCCTCTACATCATGCATTAGAAGGCTAACAATTGGTCTAAAATAGTCAAAGAACTAGATGAAGAGCCACAAGATTATCTAATCTAACTCACCAAATGTAGACACCCCTAAATACAATTGGCTAATTGAGGAGTGTCACTTGTTAATATAAAAAGCCACCATCCAAACCTAGATAACCAAAGCTAAATGACTAAAGCTACAAACTCATGTGGACAACAATAAGGCTCAGAGCAAAGACCGACGTGTTACCCCCATCTAATATGCAAGGTTGAAAGAGACTAACAAACATGATTAGTCTAGAGCTCCTAAATTCCTTGCTTACTAACTCAGAAGTAAGGCTCATAACCAAGCAATGGATACAAATAGAGACATGGAATGATACGTATCATGATTACAAACAAGGTGGCTCAAATTATCTTGTTTTAAGGATAGGAAAGAACAAAAGAACTTGACATATGAGGAGTAAGCGAGCAATCCTACTTAGCACATTTCATAACATAAATACTTGATGGATGAAAATTCTTTTGGGTGGCCATTCTTCCTTTTTGAGTGGTGGCCTAGAGAGCCTACAACATTGACCTCCTTATATGCTGAATTAAGGACTGCATATTCCTCCACTCAATCCAACATTCAATCCACTCACCTCCCATAGCAAAAACCTACCTACAAAGGAGGAGACCATCAACCAACAAGAACTTCAAAGCTCTTACCCAAGCACCACCACCTACATGTGCATCACCTCCACCATCTCTTCATACAAAGCCTTCATGGTAGCAAAATCCTTGAGCAGCTGCTATGAAGAAGAAATACGAATTTTTACAATCCCTTAACTCTAATCACTTTTTCTTTGCCCAATGACCAAGACTTAATCTATATGCCAACTTTTAGACACTAAATCTTAAATGAATGACTACAAAAATATGAGAAAATCCAAAAGTCAAAAGAGACCCTAAAATTGTATATTATGGCAATTACATCAATCGCAAAAGGCAATCAAATCCCTAGCCCAAATAGGATAAACCACTCTTCACTTCAAATCCGCAAAGACAGCACATTGTCATGTCCAAGATAGGTCTTTACATGCTGCACAACTTGCCTTGATCACACAATCAAGCCACAAATATCTCAAGTTACCTTAATCATGAACTCTCACCTTTTGCTTGGTAAAATTGTGCTACTTCGCTTCAAAGTCACGATCTTTAATGTAATCAATATTATTGATAAGCACATTCCACAACAATGATAGTAAGCACAACCTCGACTTTTAAACAAACAACACAGCTTTTTCCAAGTCACAATTAATGTCCTGATGTATTACCAAAAATGCAATTAAAATACTTGACTATAAGCATCTACTCACATAGCTGCACCTGTACATGCCATGCCATCATCCATCCTATGGCACTCAAACCACATTACCCTCGCATCTTCCACTTGGCATATGGGCACTTACACGTCGACATTGCCCAAATACATTACCTAGAAACTACAAGTTTGTGACCTCATATAGGTAAGAACCTATGTTACACGTACACACTCAATGGGGCACTATGGATAAATTAGCTAGAACCTAAAATTAAATCCTAAACCTAAAACCATCTTCCTGATCTTGAAACAACAAAATGGAAAGCTTATCTACACTTGAATATGCACTTTGCCGTCAACATGGCAATCTACCAGGATTAAGATTCTCCTTGCATGGAACGATCTATAGGTAGACAACTCCATATTGGAATTGTAACTCAAGCACATAGTATACAGTCTGTGCGATCCAAATTCCATTGAGGTTGTTCATGCATAGCAACTTCATTCATGGTTCCTAACAGGTTGAAAAGTGGCTTCTCAAAATTGAAAGCTATTGAAAAGTTTAGAAACATAATTCTAACAAAAATAAAAACATGTGGAGATAAGCATATCCAACCACATGTTAGAAAGTGTGGACACTTGAAAGCTCATGTGACACACAATTATTGATCTTCAAGATCTCTCCCTTGAGAGAAGTAAGCTATGAAATCAAATTTAGAAATAATGTTATCATGCAAAAACCACTTTCTTTAAATGGTGTCTAAATCTTAGGAGTTTTCTATTCTTCTATCCTTTTTAGAGCAATCCAAAATCCATTTCTTAACAAGCCCCTCGGCCCTAGCAAGGTTTATAAATAGGTCAATGTCCTAGTGGAAAGCTTTGTAACTCTAAAAACCACCCATTCTGGAAAAGTCAATATAACAAAAGGCAACAAGCTGAATGGTAGCACAAGCACAACCCAAATAAGCTCATCGAGACTAAATAGTGAACTCACAATTGGTAGTTCAAAATGTTGTCGAACAAGCAAATGCATTCATGAGTTGATGACTTATAGATATGTGGCCATGAGTGGTTCATGAATCAAAGCTATCAACAAAGGAAATATAAGGGCCTATTTATAGCCCAAGGTTACTTTATAAGATCTTTGGCATATTCAAGGCCATATAGCTAAACCATTTTGATGAAAATGTATGTTTTCATTATGTAAAGGCAATTCAAAGAAGCAATTTCCTGAATTTGAACTACTTTTCATAACTATTATAAACATATACCCATCCTAATGTTGCACCTATATATTGAAATACATACTATTGCCAAGATTCGACACACACAAGATGAGTACACAACTCAAGCTCGTCGATACAACATATGCATATTATTGTGAAACCAATTTATCTTTTATATATACCAAAACTATTGAAATGACTAGTAAGATCATCAAATTCTTTTCTAAATGAGTGTATATTTAGAGGACACGAGGTCTAGGTGAAAATCGCAAGATACTACTCCACTCAACCTTTAAAGACTTGTAACAATACCTTTAGCCTTTTCAAAAGCCATGTACTACACAAACAAAGTTTGAGATGACAATGCTACAACAAAACGCAGCTCCATGAACCATCCAAGGTATCACATTTATTGGGTCCTCATAGACGACAATAAAGGGCAACTAAAGATATTGTACAATTATAAAATACTAGGGCAACTCAAAGACACCACCATGAAGAGACCAAAGCTAGCCAAATTCCATCCACTATCTACCACAAGTCAACAAATTGCAAACTAGGCCATCTAGGAGCCTTAAGCAATACCATACAACCCAAACAGCAGGAACATAACACCTAGCAGCTGCAAACCACAACTGACCACATAAGCACCTACAATACATGTTGGCTAGTAAAGAGATACATAAGGAAGCTAGGATATAACAACGCCAAATTCCAATACAATACAATATCCCAGCTCCAAAAACATGCCAATTTTGAAGAAACCCTACAATTCTCTCAACCGAAACTATAGTTGCAATTTAGCCAGCAAACAAAGTGGCTCCATCGAAAGTTCCTTCTAATATGGGGAACAGCTGCAAATTGCATCAAGCAAACACAGGATTTCATACCCTTGATATTATAAGGCCAAAACCTCATGGAAGGTCTTAACCAATTTCCTACAAGGTCTTAAATGCTAGCACACTATCCAGGGCTACATTGTTGCTACTTAGACACTTGATATGGGACAAGGTCTCAAACTGGTAGATAAATCAATAAAAAGCTAGTTCAATACACACCTTAGCCAATAACATGCTTTCATGTCCACGTGAGTATCAGCCAAACTCCATAGTTTTCAACCAACTACGGAGAGCAGTGACATACAATCGCTATCGAACAATTGCCTTCTGAATGTATACACGAAAGGTTGGCCTTTTATTCGCCACTTTAAGGATGATGTGATAATAATTCCGCATCTCCAGTTCCATGAAAGGCAGTAAAGCGAAACCTCTCTCTCTCTCTCTCTCTCTCTCTCTCTCTCTCTCTCTCTCTCTCCATAAAAGGTAATTGTATTAATTACGAAAAAAATACAAGATTACTTGATTACAAGATACATGACGATAATCTAAGCCATCATGTGAAGAGGTTCTAAGTACTACAAGTTACAAGGTCAAGGCAAAGACGCGGAGGAAATTGCCATATGCCAGGGACGTAAGTCCTCCCTAGAGAGCAAATCAGAATGCTGGAGAAGATCTAACTGCCAATACAAAAGGCCCTTAAGCCTCGCAATATGCCGCTGAACATTATAGGCGGAGTCAAAAAGAAAAGCATTCCGAATGGTCCAGTTATGCCAACAGCCCCAATATCGAAGAAAGTGATACATGAGCTTCATATGTGGCTGTGCCGGAGTGGGGTATTTGGGCTGCCCAAAAACCCAATCAAAGGGGCGCAAGGTGAAACCAACCACTCCTTGCCAAACAACCGACAAAAATAACCAGACTTTCTTAGTGATGGGGCAAGAAATAAATCGGTGGCGGGCAGATTCCACAGCTGTGGTCTCTCTCTCTCTCTCTCTC
Source organism: Lygodium microphyllum (assembly GCF_053477565.2). Lineage (NCBI taxonomy): Eukaryota > Viridiplantae > Streptophyta > Polypodiopsida > Schizaeales > Lygodiaceae > Lygodium > Lygodium microphyllum. The sequence goes on along the minus strand of NC_141161.1, from coordinate 93,268,558 downwards.
TCTCTCTCTCTCTCTCTCTCTCTCTCTCTCTCTCTCTCTCTCTCTCTCTCCAGTGAAGCACTTCCTGTCGTTACGTGGATGTATGATTAATCCCTTTAAATGACTGAGACGCAGTGACGCGGTCTCCTCTTTCCAGGCAATCAATAAAGAGAAATGCAAGTCATTTATCGCGCATGTTCCTGCACGTTGTGTTTTGACCTAGAGAAAGCTCTCTAGCTGTTCAAGTAAATGCTTCTTTCGCAGAAATAGTAAAAGGGAATCAGGTCAGGGCACATACGTTCGAACAAATGTAGCCATGGATCGAGACAAAGAAGGCTCCAGCAAGGGGACCTTGTCGAGGAAGCCATCAATGTCGAGCGCAGGTGCCAAGGCGCGTCGACAAACAACGAAGGATCCGGCGGGGTGGCACTTCCAGAGCAGAGAGCGAGCCCGTGAGGCCCTTGATGAGGCAGACGCAGCAACAGCAGCCATCGCCATCGACAACAGCAGCAGCGACAGCGGCGTAGAGAGAGAAACCCTTTCAACCCGCAAATGCACCAAAAACCCTCTCGCAGAGGCCTCTAGAGTACCAAAAACCCCTAATCACCCATGGTTACATGCTGTAATAGTAATGCCTTTGGAAAGACAGTCCTTATTAACTAATTTTATTTAAGATGATTCTCCTGGGCTCAATTTTCTTGACGATTCTCTTGTCCACCCATGTCCTGGTACACACAGTCAAAACTACTTGTCTTTTAGTATAATTGTGATGTAATTCAGCAGTTTGAGTTTGAGACAAGACTTCACATATACCTTACACAAAACCAGTTGCCTCGATATCAACTAAAAAACAAGAAATCTAGACAACAAAGTCAAAAGCAAGTCAATGTCAAAGTTCCAAATTTATTTTCTACAAGATTATCATTGTCAGAGCTTCAGTGTATTATTTTTGGAGCTTTGGTGTATTACTTTTGGAGCTTCAGTGTATTATACTTGGGCACTTGTATTAATTCATGGACCCATCATTATTCTAATTGTATTATTTTGTGAGAGCACTCACACCCATGTACATTGTACTATTTCTCGCAATCATATTTGGCACACCCGCAACTTTTGTGTGGATTGTGCACATGGAAATGTGATAGCAATAGTGTACGCTAGATCCAATTAGGTTAAGGTAGAAGCATGCATCAAGGAAGGACCAACCAAGAGCCTACAAAGTAGATAGGACACCCAAGAAAGGGTACAAACCTAATTTAGAATTGTAGAAACCATAAATGCAAAATTAGCACAAACCGTAAATCACGGAGGGGGCCTAACCCTAATCCTAACCTTGATTTTGATCTATGTAAGGGTGAGAGGTCTAAGTTGTATTCATTCATGTAATGAGTCCATGCTTTGAAAGCTTTACTAGAGAATTCATTTGATATGTCCATGCTACAAAAGCTCTATCTATGTAACTAGTAAGCAACCGTTCACTTCTTCTACTCTATCATCTTGTCTCCATTATTGAGAGTGAGGGAGTGAGAGTTATGTTTGAGCGAGAACCTTGGGATAGTGAAGCTCTTCATCATTCTCTTGCTTTTCTTTTTCTTCTTCCCATTCATGCTAAGAGGGTCAAGTTTGAAGTCATATGTGACATTGTAAGATTATAAGAGAGCAAAGAATCATGTGTGGAGAAGCTCTGCTCCATCTTCCATCTTCCTTCTTCTTCTTCTTCTTCTCTTTGCATGGGCATACATGGTGATGGATGTGAAGGAGCAACGATGTTTAATTGTGTTGCTTGGATCATGAAACCATCTTCAAGCCTTCAAGCTTTTGGACATCAATACAAAAATGTAAGTTGATGAGTTCACTACACCTTGAAGCTAGTCTTCCGTTATTACTTTCTAAGGCCTAATAGAGAGATCCATAGTCAGTTAGAGCACAATTGTCGAGACAAGGTGAGAGATTATCATCAAAGTGAGTTGTAGCTTCTAAGAGAGTAGAAGTCTGTTCAATGTCCCGACTATTGTGTATTTAGCCTAATCTTTTAGTTTCATTGTTGGAACTAAGGGCAACCACTGCAGTCCTCACTCTTCTACCATATGACAAACTGAGAGGCTTGATGTTGGTGGAAAATAAATCGGATTGAGGATTGGCCATCTACACTCACATGCTCCAAAATGTGCCTAGCTAAGCTAAGACAAGGATTGGTTTATGAAGAGAGAAGAAAAAGAATTTGTTGGAGATACAAGAAAGAAAACAATAAACACAACAGGATTAGGAAACCCTTGAAAACTCAAAAGAAATACACAAAAACACCCAAAAAAACATAAAATAAGAAATTAAAACTCAACCCTTCTTGATTGGACTATTTGCATGGCAATATTGAGAGTTGAATGTTAGTCTCACTTGTCATTGTCATTGGTTGGGTGTGTGAATTATCAAAAGAAAGTGCATACCACAAAAGCAAAACTCAAAAGTAGGAAAGAAAAACATGAAATATAAAATCTTTGCAAAAACACAACCCTTTTGCTTTCTACCTTGGTATAAAAGTGCACAAATTTGCCCACAACACTTTAGAGAGAATGTACCACCCCGATTACTATTTATGTAAAGTACACAATTATAATCATTCTCGAATAAGAAAATCATCAAAATTGAGATGTTAGCATACTTAGAGCCATTATTTCTAACCATAAAAAAACAAGTTAAGATAGAAAATTATGAATTCATATTGAGATAGTGTGGCATCGAGTCGAGGCCATATAACTCAAACATGTATGTTAGGTTGGGCAAAAATTCCCATTGCTAAGGGGATCCATCCTTCCACAACAATAGCTTAATGGAGGGATCATATCTAAGAGTTTGAATCTCCTTTGGTGGCATTTAAGTTTAGTGGTTAATTATAGGGCTAATGGTTAAGAGTTTGAATCCCTTTTGGTGGCCACGATCACATCATGAAAACAATAGGAAATGGGTGGATACTCTTCCTTTCAAAATCTTTGATTCATTCGAGACAATAGGACCAAAACCAAATGATTAGCCTACGATTGACAAACTAAAAACCAAACCAACTATATTCTCCAGGTCAATTCCAAACTTGTGATATCCTCTAGTCAAAGTGAGGTGAGACCTTCATAATCAATATAAACATTATCCTTGGTTACTCCAACCAAGCACCATTGGAATGACTAGCATATTACACTTTTTTAAAAATTTAGAAAATAGCTTTGTGGATCACACATGGATTTAGAAAAGGGTTCCTTTTACATGATTAAGTTTAATGAGGGTAAACCAAAACTAGGAGTTGAAATATGGAACCCTTCATCTTTGTATTGGCTACCGTTGGCTAAACCAAGACACAATGAAGAATAAGCATCCAATTCCTTGGATCAACCAACTTCTTCATAGGATTGAAGGAGCAAATATATTTTCCAATATCAATTTAAGATCACGATACTATTAGGTCAAAACCAAAGAGGAAGACATTCCCAATCATTGTCGTTATGAATTCATTATAATGTATTTTGGGACTAGTGCTCTTGCCACATTCAATTGAGTAGTATAGAACATATTATAGCCCTAGCTTGATGATTTGATCCTTGTCTCCTTTGGTGGCATTTTAACTTATTAAAAAGAAAAACAAGATCACGAGGAACATCATTGGGTTGTTCTAGGAACACTAAGGACACACGAGCTCTATGCCAAAAAAAGTAACTACGTATTTTCAAAAAGCAAATTTATTATAGCAACTTCACAAAGTCAAAAAGGGAAGTGTGATGGACCTGTCAAAGTCAAGTATGTGCACAATTGGTTGCATCCAAAGATGGTCAAGGAAATGCACAATTTTCTTGGGTTGACTGGATGGTACCATGTTTTCATAAAAAAACTATGCCTTGATCACTACACCTCCCACTGACCTATTCAATAAAAAATAGACCTATATAGTATAGACCACTATCGGACAATCTAATTTTGATCAACTTAAGGAGTGCCTTTTTACTACTCCAATCCATAAGCTTTTGAGCTTAAGTAAAGAATTTGAGGTGATAAAAGATGCAAGCTCACTTGCATTGGGATGTGTCCTTATGCAAGAAGGCATCTAGTGGCCTATTCCTCGAGGAAAGTGAAAACACATAAAAGAAAAATTGCCACCCATGACTTGAAGTTACTAGCAATGATTTCAAGAAAATTTGCCACCCATGACTTGAAGTTACTAGCAATGATTTCAAGAAAATTTGCCACCCATGACTTCAAGGCATTATTTACTTGGGAAGAAGTTCATCCTAGTGACAAATCACACCAGCCTTAAGTGGATCTTCACTTAACCTAACCTAAATATGGGGCAACAAAGATGGATTGAAAACTTATAGGAGTATAACTTTGAAATTAAATACAAGTTGGGCAAGAAGAATGTGATAGTAGATGCGTTAAGTTGCAAAGCTTTTCTCAACGCTCTCATCTTGGAAGAATCTTTGAGAGCCGATTCATTAGCTACTATGGTGTCTAGTAATCCTGTAAGAAAAGAAGCCAAAAGTTCACCCTAGTGAGGGATCACAATAGCCTCCATTGGATCTTTGCTCAACATGACCTAAATACGAGGCAATAAAGATGGATCGAGATCCTATGTGAGTATGACTTTGAAGTTAAATATAGAAGTAAGTATGACTTGGCCTAAATATCAAGCAACAAAGATGGATCAAAATCCTATAGGAGTATGACTTTGAAATTAAATACAATCTAGGCAAGGGAATGTGGTAGCATATGCGTTAAGTTGCAAAGCTTTTCTCAATGCTCTCATCCTTGAAGGACCTTTGAGAGCAAATTCATTAGCTTCACATTGTCAATGCCTAATAATCCTATCATTCAAATAGTGAGGAAAGAAGCCAAGAAAGATCCAAAGCATAAAAAAATGAGACAAGTTTAACTCAAGGAACAAATCCCTAAGCCATAGCCTAAGTACCAACAAATCTCTTTTGATGGGGATCTTATGTATTTCAAGAATAGAGTATGTATTCCCGATTGTTAGGAGCCAAAGAAGAAGATACTTTGGGAAGCCTATTATTCCCCATTCTTTAGGCATCCTAGCTTTGCCAAGGCCCTTAATACAATTTAAAAAAAGCTATTTGTGGGAGAAACAAAGAAATGATGTGCTTAAGTACATGTCTCAATGCTTGAACCACCAAAGGATGAAGGCAAAACTTCAATATAACTTATCATCCTCAAATACATAAACAGATTATCACACTATAAGAGTCAACTAGGTGATACATACGCATGATGTATTGCAGTAGGGAACCTAGGCATGGATTCAATATTTACCTTTGGTGGAGTTTTCTTGCAACATCTTTTACTAGTTGAGCATCAAAATGACTCCGTTTCAGGCTTTGTATGTACAAGCTTGCTTAACTCCACTCATTTTCTTTGATCCAACCTTAAAGGGTTGAAACAACCAAAAAGATGTTGTATGAGATGGATGACCAAGTCAAAGCAATAAGGTAAGATATTCAAGCTATTGAAGATTGATAGAATGCATACATTGATCTAGGGAGATAAGAACAAGTCGTCAAAGAAGGGGACATGGTAATTCTTTGTGTCTAACCCAAGAAGAGTTCATTATACTTGGGAAAATTCAAGAAGCTAACCCTACGATATTGCTAACCCTAAAATATTATCAAGTGTTTAGGGAGAAATGCCTATAAACTACAACTTCTTAAGCATGTGAAATTTCATAATGTCTTCGCTTTTTTTAAGCTTATGTACCTAATCCCAAGAATGTACTCATTGATGAGTAACAATTTGTAACGTCAAGCCAAGAAACTCTAGAGTTTCAGCTTGAAAAGATACTTAATATAAGAAAGAAGACCATTAGAAATAGAATACTTAGAGAATACCTTGTTTAGTTGATGAGGAAACTCTATGTAGACAACACCCCAAGTTCTTTTCAAGATGAGAACATCTTGATTCCTCTAGGGGGGAGAGGATGTAATACAAAGTGCATAATTACTAATTGTCTATACAAAGTGCATAATTACTATCGCCATTTTATAAAAAGTGCATAGTTATAATCATCCTCAAAAATTAAAGTCGTCAATATTAACATGTTAATCATTATTTCCAACCATCGAAAAACAAGTTAAGACAAAAACTACAAAATCATATTGAGATACTATTTAGCACCAGGTCAAGGCCATGTAACATCTTATAGGTATGTTAGGTTCGGTAGAATGATGAGATTGAGAATGTAACTAACTTGGTGCCAAAGCCTATGTGAACAAAAGCTTGAGGAAAGAAATTAAAAGTTGGAAAATATGAAGAACGCAAAACAATAAAGGAAAATCAATGAGTTACTTGCATTAGCATAGCAATCACAACAAGGAAATGTCATCCTCTCATCTTCTCAAGCTCATCACCGCTCCACCACAAATAGATCAACCTCATCATAACCGCTAAGATAAAAAAATGGACCAAATCTGTTTGTATCTCAAAAATTCATTGTTTGGACTTGCCAAAAAATAACGAGGAGACTAGCTCCAAATTGGGGATGACTTGGAGCTCAGCAGTCATGCATCCACCAAAAATAGTCAACTTCCACCTACATGAGTAGGTGCCCTAATATGAATGGGAAGTTTAATGCATGAAGGCTACATACATCCATGAAGGGGAGAGAATTTATGATACCTTACTATCGCTTTCACTTGAGATGAAAAAGAAGGAAGATAGAGAAGAATAGAGAAGGATAGAGAAGGGGAGAGAGAGAGAGAGAGAGAGAGAGAGAGAGAGAGAGAGAGAGAGAGAGAGAGAGAGAGAGAGAGAGAGAGAGAGAGAGAGAGAGAGAGAGAGAGAGAGAGAGAGAGAGAGAGAGAGAGAGAGAGAGAGAGAGAGAGAGCTTAAAATAAACCATGAATTGAAGGGTGTCCCCTCTCAATTTAAAACTTCCAGGATGTCTCATTGTTGTTCATTCTAGCCCTCTCAATCAAGTAACATCAATCTCCCTAATCACATCTCATGTATAATTTTCCTTAATCTCCAACCACCTTATTCTCCCCCTATTTCCCCCTTGGTGGATCATGCTAAGGCCTTCATCAAGCCTATTCTTCTCTAGCCTCATAACACTTCCCACTATTTCAATATAGTTACTCTTATTTAGCCTAACATATACTAAATCCACCCCCGCCTCTTGAGTTCTAGGCCTCTCCATTCTTATAAGCTATATATTTATTTACTTCCTTGCCTCGAATCCAAACATTGTTTAACTATGAGTTATCTTAAGCTAGTCAGTCAACTTGGAGACAAACAAATAGCTAAGAGATTGAGGGGTTCAAGGAGATGAGGTTGTACAAACAAGGATACAAGATGGCACCTAAGTGGAGCAACATTGGAGTAGGATGAGAAGTCAGTAAAACTAATGAGACTCCCTCATTATTCATCAATACCTAGGTGCCTCTAAATTCTAACTTTGTATATACATAAATTTTAATAAAAATTACTATGTACATTAGGACCCCCTATGGGTAATGTTGATGTACGTAAGCTACGACAAGATAAGTTAACCTAGGGGAGGGGTTTCAATAAGGAGCACTTCTCTTCAAAGGAAAACTCCGATTAATTGATAGGATATGAAACAAGAGTGAAAGTATGGATTATAAAATTCAACTTTCATTATCCATAAGATTGACAAAAGCAAAATTAGAATGGAATACACAAGGGAAAGCAGTTATGTTGTCGGAGGGGTTTTAGTCAAAAGGTTGAGTCCATTGGGAATCAGAGATAGAAGGACATAGAGAATATGAGATAGAAGAGAAGAAGAATAATAGGCAAGAGGTACACAACATAAAGACAAAGCTCAATGAATCAAAGCACCATGTATTGATAAAACTTGAGAAGATAAACAAAATCCTTACGGGGGACTACTTGGAAGCAATCTCCAAGCATTAAATTTCCTAGAGCTCCTTGGTGTAGACCAAAAATGTGCACCAAACATTCACTTCTTCTTTGATGCTCAAACTGCAAATCTGATGGTTCCATTAGCTCCAAAAGGGGGGTAAAATTATGGAACACCTGCTCAGAATTCTCCCATATCACTCATTCTTCTTCTCCTGGTTCAAAGTGTTGTTTGTTGCCCCTGAAAATTGCGATCATGCCCTATGTGAATTTGGAAGCCCTTCTTTTTTTATGAGATCACCCAAACTAGTTGAAAAAGTAACTTGCTTTTTGCATGTCACCCTATTCTAGAAGTTTTCTACATTTTTTTTGGATATTTACATAAAAAATATAAAAAATATGCTAAAATTATCCAAAATATTGTATTTTTGAAGCATCCATACTATGGACACTAGCACTAATGACTAATATGGCATTCACTCTCTAGATTAATAAGAAAGCCTGATGATGATGCACTCTAGGTTTTTTCACACTGTGTTCGCGTAACAACATGCCATCCACCCCCTCTGAACCTATATATCCTTCAGTACGTTCCATTGATGCACCACTTGGGTCAAACGCCCATAGCGTCAACTTGTTGCTCATCATGCACATAAGAAGGCATCACCCTGGATCATAGATCAAAATACTCAATATCTATAGGCTATCAATGCACCCATCAACAAATACATATTGACATGCATGCTCTTTCAAAGTCCAATGCATGGAAATTTTGCTTATACTGACAATTGTATACTACATCAAACATAAATTGAGCCTCACTTGCATCGAACACATGCTGACCATTACCAAAAATAGTGAAGAAATCCATAACTTGAAGCATCTTTGAATTGCCTACCAAGGCCTTTGACAAAGTATTCGAAACATTCTTCATTTGTGGAGTATCACATGTAACATCCTCTAAAGGCATATCCTCAAGCTCATGAATTGTCTTAGAACCAAGAACTGTATCATGAAAATCATGTGCATCCAACACTCCATCAATCTCCCTCTAAGTCCTTGCATCAAGTAAAACATGAGTTTTGTAAACCTCTTGAGATGCATTAAGAAAATCTACAGATGCAATGGATGACTCTTCCACTACAAGTTCTTGCATGGTATCCGTGGTGGTTGTCTCAATATCAGACTGTAACCAGTTGTTTGTCCTGCGTTTTGCCCTCTTGTTTGTTGTCATGTTTCTGCTCCTGCCCAAACCCTTCTATAACATGCTCGGGAGGTGTCTGATTTGTAGCTTTAGGAGGATCCACACTTCTTCTTGTCACTATCTTAGATATCCCTACATTATCTTCATCTCTCTTTTGTTTCTCTTTCACAAGTACATTTGTACTTTGCCCTTTTGCTAAATATGTATCTACCGTGGATTCTCAACTAGTTATGTCATGAATGTCTTGCCCTGAGACATTTCACTATCAGTAACTTTTCTCTTTTCAGCTGCATTCAAAGCATGTGTCCATATTGCAACCTTTAGACCACCAACCATCACCTGGCCATGCATTTTATCCAACTGTACACAAAAAATAGAAGCATGTGCAGCCGCATAAGCATTTTGAATAGCCAAGTCTTCCAACAACTTTTGCATACCTCCCAATCCCGTTTCTTGTGCATGGATCTTGCCATCTTTCCAAAAGATGAGTTGTCATGCCAAGGCCTCCTAATAAGCAGCACAATCCTTCCTTTCATGTTGCAAACTATCACACTGCATACATCTTTCCCTAGTTTAGGGGTTGGTGCCCATCCCCTTTCTCTTGTCCTTTCTCATCCAATTTTGTGACCTTCAAACAGAAGATCCTGCATGCCTTTGACCAATTCATCTAATACATCTTCCCTAGCAGTGGGAACAATAGGTGGAGCAATAGGGTTAGCCATAGAACTGGGTAGCTTACTGGATACATCAACTATTTTACCCATAACAGTGGGCAAGCTAGATACATGTAATCTTTCTCTTTTTCTATGCTTTTTCACCAGTGCAGTAACAACTTCCTTAACATCCCTCCACTTTGTTTTAAGCCATGTCTCTGCAGCCCGATCCTCGAACAAATCATCAAGCTTCTCTTAAAGCTCAAGATTTGTTGCTTACAGCAACAATTCAATTTTGTGATTTGCAAGAGCTTGATGTTCTACAAGATCTAACTGCACAAACTAACATTCAAATTCTCTTAATAACTCTATAGTAGCCATAAGACCTATTGGGTTATAGAACCCACTCCTAGAAAGTCTTGCAGGTAATCAAAGTGGTGTCTTTCATGTAAAATTCTTCCTTGAGTGTCTTCTTGAAAGCTACCTAGTGAGCATCCTACATGTACAATTTAATAACTCGTGTTTTCAATTCATGTACAGTGACTTGTACAAAATACTAGCTCCATGCAAGTTGGGCCACCCGAAAGAACCCTAGTGTTGTCATAATTTCATCCTCAAAGAATGGCTGGATGAAAGCAGAGTTCATTTCGGGAGTGATTACTATACGAACCAACCCCAACATGCTATCAAAATCAGTGTGTAGCGAGGCATTGATCTCTTCCTAGTACAATTTTTGAAAGTAGGTGCGGCAAGTGCTGCCCACCAAGGAATGGCCAGTGATCCATTGATCATCCTCATCCATAATGCCGACAAGGCTTTTACGTAATCTCCTTCTGTTGAGGCTTCTAATGAATTGGGGAGAAATGCAGTCAGGGTCAAGGACAAGTCTTTTGTTGAAGGTGAGGTCAAGCTTCTCCACTTCTTTCATGAGTCAAGGCCGCCTTCCTAATTGACTGAGCCATCATGAGAGCTTCAATCTCCTACGTTGAGAGAGGGAGGGTGGGGGAGATGGTTGAGAGAGTGGAAATAATTTCCTCGGCCCAATTGGTCTCATCCCTCTCCTCGACACACAATAATGAGCCTTGGATATTGATGGCATGCTGGATGGTGTTGACAAAGTCAACCCATGGGTTAGCGTGGCCAGGAATGATATCCTGCTCCAGCTTAGTAGAAGCACCAGAGAGCAAGTAGTGGAATATGGTTTGTTGATAATGACACGGGTTGGTAACCAAACGTTTGTGGCGGCCCAGGTGCAGCACAAGCAGCACAAGCTCCATATGCTTAAGCTCTAGGATGACAAGCAAGTGGTCTGATAACAAACAGCCCTTGTCGATACCCTAGAGAACAAGATGGGGAAGCCATTCCCCGGCTAAGGAGCTGTACCACCTTTCAAGCCTAGACAAGTAGCCAATGTTGGAGAGAGAGGCATACGTGTGAGGAGAGCTGGAAAGGCCGATATAATCTAAAATGTCCACCAGATCGCCAGCAAGAGCAGCAAGTGCCCATGAGTCCATAGCCAGCACCACCAAAGAGGAGGAGGCATCTTGAGGGTGTAGGACCATGTTGAAGTCCACCCCCAACAAAGCAGGGCCCATCCACCATGGTGGTGAGAGCACACCATTGCACCGCCCGGGAGCCTCTGGTCTAGCCACCATATACATTGGTAAGATTGATACTTTCTCTGTTCCAATCTATAGAAACCAAAAGGAGACTCCCTCAAGAGATTGAGAATGAAGCTTCAGCTTGAACTTAGCTTTGACCAAGGTGAGACAACCTGCATACAAGCCAACATCCCCATTAATGAAACAACAATGATCTTTGTAGAAAAAATGAGAGCCCCCCCATCTGTGGAGCTTGTGCTCTTGAACAAGTACAACATCCAAATTCAGCTTGTAGACCCAACTCCAGAAAAGATGCCTTTTAGTCCTCCCCCCCCCCTCGTTCAGTCCCTTGGCATCGATGGGGGCTAGCTTAAGGTATGTCTTAGCTGTGTCCATTGGATTAGTCATTAGGAAGTGGGACATTGACCTGATTGCCGCCCAAAGGATCCATGTTCGAGTGAGTGCCTACCTTGCCCTCTTGCCTAAAATCCACCCCCTGAAGAAGGTCGGGGAGCAGCCGCGGGGTGAACCAGTCATGCCTACTGCCATGAAGATGATTCTTGTAGTTTCTACCTATAGCTGATTGGACCTATGCATCCAATCTTGGGTTTTCTTTGGCCAACTCCTCTAGAGGGAGGCGATTGAGTTGTGCGAAAGAGATGGCCTTGTTCCTGGATCCCTTCAAGATAGCAGCTTTATCCCAAAAACCATGCACATACTGCTGGCTGAGAGAGCCTTGAGAAGGGTGAGGTTTAGGAGAAGTACCCTAGGGGTGCATGTTGTTATTACTCTTCTTACCCTTAACCTACTGCCAGCCCAAATCCGCCGCCTGATTGGGAGAAGCTTGCTCGGTGTTCCTCCCCTGATCGACCCTTGCCTTTGCCACTTCAGCCCAAGAGGGGCGAGGAGCATTACAATCCTCATCCTTCTTCCCCTGAAGCTCCAGGCATTCGCAGATATTGTGGCCCCACTTGCCACAATGATGACAGGACCCAGCAAACTTACTCCATACCAATTTGAACCGCAGCTCTCCCACATGGGGAATATCCAGGTCCATAAAGTCAGGTTTCTCATTAGATAGATTACACAAGAGACAAACACAATTACAGAATGGGCTGGCCAGAGGCGGTAGGTACAGAACCTTCTCAAGTGCATTGGCAATGTTTGGGAGCATACACTAAAGGTATGCATGGAGCTCAAGGAGTTCAACCCACATTGAAATTCACTCATAGGAATCCATCAATCTATCATCAACTAGCATTAGGGCCTTCTAGCAATCCTCTCTTGGGCTCATAAAGGAGCTAACCTATTCCTAGCATGCCAAGGGAATTATGGCTAGAGCCCCCTAGCTCCTTGACAACTCTTATGTTAAGTTGATCCCTATGGAGAGACCTCTCATGTCCAACACATCAATGCTAATGTCTAGAGTGGATATCAACTTTTGATGATAGAGCCAGCTCACATACTTTGGGGGAAGTCAAGCACATCCTCCTTATTCAATTGTATAGTCACAATGTCCTCTTTAGGTTGAAAACACATCCAAGCAAAATAATATCCATGCATCATACAATCATTTTAACGAGTGCAAGCTCATCATGTAGACACTGGAGTTATTTAGAGAGTAAAATATGAAGCACAAGCTTCCTCGTAGCATTCCAAAAAGCTTGTAATGAACTTGAGTCTTTCCCTATACTTTTATGGGGTTTTTTTGGTCACTCTTTAGAAAGTGTGGGTTGAGCTTCTAGGGTCTTGCCCTATTCTTAGGTTTGGCTTATTCTCAAGATCTAGGGTTTTTTTTGTCACTCTTTAGAAAGTGTGGGTTGAGCTTCTAAGGTCTTGCCCTATTCTTAGGTTTGGCTTATTCTCAAGATCTAGGGTGTCTACATACAATTCCCCGATGCTCCTTACGAATGAAATCCTTGTGAGGGTTCTTTGTTAGTCCCATGATAGGGCTTTCAAGAAGGGTCCCTTAATATTCTATGTTTCCAAGTTGAACCATCTAATTTTATATTAATGACCTACCTGGTATTCATAAGGAAGATGGGACCAAAGCAAAAGGTCATTCAACTTATGTCTATTTATCTAGGAGTAAGCTTAGCCTAGTATGCTAGATTCAAGCTTTCCTCTTGATCCTTCCTAAGATCCAAGAGTGGTTGTAGTTACCACTTTGTAAGATTAACACATTCATGCCATACCCTCCTATGAAAAATTCAATACATAATCTCATTCAGTGTCATGTCGCTATTACGTAAACATAGTGTGAAAAAACCTAGACTGCATCATCATCTGGCTTTCTTATTAATATAGAGAGTTAATGCCATATTAGCCATTAGTGTTAGTATCCATAGTATAAATTGTTCAAAAATACGAGATTTTTGGACAAATTTAGCCTAATTTTGATCTTTTGAATATTATTTCTTGCAAATATCCAAAAAATGTGTTCAAAAACTTTTAGAATAGGGTGACATGCAAAAAGCAAGTTCCTTTTTCAACCAGTTTGGAAGATCTCATTAAAAAAAGAAGGGCTTTCGAATTCGCGCAATCATAGTTTATAGGCAACAAATAGCACTCTAAACAGGGAGAAGAAGAAGAAGAAGTGATCTAGGAGAATTTTGGGCAGGTGTCCAGAGGTCTTACCCCCCTTTCGAAGCCAATGAAACCATCAGATTTGTGGTTTGAGCAACAGATAAGAAGCGAATGTTTGATGCACGTTTTTTATCTACCAAGGAGCTCTAGAATATCTAATGCTTGGAGATTACTTCCGAGTAGTCCCCCACAAGGATTTTGTTCATTAATGTTAGTGTCCTAGTGTGGATGGTTCAAAAATACTAGATTTTTGGACAAGTTTAGCCAATTTTTTATATTTTAGATATTATCTCTTATAAATATCCAAAAATTATAGACAACTTCTAGAATAGGATGACATATAAGAAAAATCAAGTGGCTTTCAGTCATTTTTGAGAAATTTTATGCAAAAAGAAGGATTGGCAAAATCGTGCAATGCGTGATCGCAGTTTTCAAGTAGTGAATAGCAGTCTGAACTCAAAGAAGAAGGAGTGATCGAGGAGTATTCTGGCAAGGTGTCTTGGTAATTTACCCCCCTTTTAGAGCCAACGGAAGCATAAGATTGGCAGTCTGAGCAGCAGAGAGGAAGCCATTGTTTCATGCAACTTTTTGGTCTACACAAGATTTATCTTCTTAAAATGTAGAAATAAATTGATAAGCTCCGCCTCTATGAGTATCTTCTACATTTTCTATTTTTTTTAACCCTTTCTCTTCCGTCTACTTGTCTCCTTGAATCTCCCTTCACCCTATTGTCTCTTACCCCCATGGTAGACTTTCGACCCCAAATGCTCCGACAATTTATTCAAACATAACGGGTCGAACCTAGTTAGGAAACTAAAGAATATGTTTGATATGTGTGTGAGCGGGAAGCGAGAGGGTGAATCCCAACGAATTCACTAAGGGTTGGGTGGTCTTGATTAGTTGAGAGGCTTCTCTAAGAGTGCTAGATGCTTAGATATGCTCAATGTTCCAACCTCATAAGGTGCCACCAATGATCCATGGTGCTCTAAGTTATAAGGATCCCATTATGAGGAGAAGAGATGTGCGAGCATAGATAAGGTCCTAATTTGTATGTTAGATGAGGTTTGTGTGTGACCGTCTGACAAAAAGGTGACCTTTGTGGATCTAGGCTTTGGGTTAGATAGAGTAGTTATGTTGATAGCAACTTGAGGTACAATGCATCTAGTTACGGGGTGTGGGAGTTATCAGGGACCTTATTTTGGGGTCTAGGGGTTGCGGCCCCTAGCTATTGGGGGGATCTCAAGGGGGCCAATGAGGGTCCAAGGGTAGCATCC
Organism: Lygodium microphyllum; assembly: GCF_053477565.2. Lineage (NCBI taxonomy): Eukaryota > Viridiplantae > Streptophyta > Polypodiopsida > Schizaeales > Lygodiaceae > Lygodium > Lygodium microphyllum. The sequence continues at coordinate 93,253,392 of NC_141161.1, read as the reverse complement.
TTTGTGGGAGCTCTCACTCAACTGCCAATACCCATGGACTGCTTATTGTATCAAGCATTTCAAGCCAAGTGCAATGGCTACCTCTTACACATAATTGTGTGCACTCTCACATCTACAAGTGTAGTGAGCTTACCTTCATGCCCAATTGAGTTGCTTCCTTCCGTAAGCTCTCTAGTAGCTCCACGATCCAAGGTGCAAGCTCAAGCAAGCTTGATCCTTAAGCTCCAAGTTTCAAGCTCCATTATCGCACGTGAGACAAGAGAAAAGAAGAGAAGAGAAGAAGAAGAGAGTGGAAGATGGAGACCTTCTCCACCATGGTCCCTCACCCTTACACACTCACTCGGTCATACTCCCTATACAAGCACAATCAAAAAGAAGAAGAAGAAGAGAGCTATTTTGGCTACACACAAGAATGAGCTTCTTCATTCACTTTTTGTCTTTTTATATATGCTCTACTCCTCTTTGGGTGCCCATCCTTTTATTACATGAATGGTCATTTTAGCCTAGATCCTCTTTCCCTATTCCCTTTCTATTTACATTGTTCCTTTACCTATGCCCATCTACATTTACAAATTGCACAGGAGGGAGCTTGATACTCTTTTACAAGGATTTATGGTGCCCTTCTATATTTAAAATGCTTTTCCCTTTTTGCACTTGCATTGAACTTTTAAGTTTGCTTCTTGGACTTTTGGCCCTTTTCCTCCTATTTTTCCATTGGGCCACCTTCTTTCACTTTTTCCTATGTCTTTTTGATTTTCTTTTTCTTCATTTTTACTTTCTTTGCATCAGGGTTAACATTATCCCTCTTAGCTGAGTGCCAGTCCTCCACGGCACTTGTTGGTGAGGGCTCGCGTGGCTGAAGGCTTGCCATGTAGGTCGATGATGGGACTTTGGGGAGATTGGTTGTGGAGAAGAAGCATAACAAAATGGACGAGAGGTTGTGGAAACCGAGGATAGATTAAGTGGGTGATGGGGGGGTCAATTGTCAATGGTTGATCGCAAGTTGTCGAATGTGCTTGAAAAGGAAAAAGAAGTGCATTACTTGGAGCTATGTCTACCTCACCGTGCAGTGCATGGTGTCCATGCCAGTGGAACTGAAAGTTGGGTCCCAAGCAAGCCCATAGTGTTGTCCCACACTTCAGGACTCAATTTGTGTACAAGGGGAGGTGTTGTGGGTGTGATTTAGAAAGACAGTCTAATTGTAGGTGAGTGTAAACTCCCTAGGAGTGTCTTGCCCTTGATGTGCCCTAAGTATGTGAAGTGGGGGAAGGGATATAATTGTCCCTAGGTGTAGTGTTCGTGGCACTCTGATGGTATATGAGAATTCAATTTCTTCATTTTCTTGTGCTTTGTCTCTGTCCCTTCTTCTCTTTTTGTTGGTGACATTTAATAGATTGGGAGGGAGCATGCTAGATGCCATCCTGATGCTCTTTAGGAGCTACACTGTGAGGGGGACCTAAGGGACCTGGTAAGAAAGGGTCTACTCTGTAAGTAGCCCTTTATGTTAATGTGTATATTTAGGGGTGTCGTTGATAGAAAGGGATGGTTGCACTTGGTGAAGCGGTTGTCGTTCATATCTTCGCGGATGGCCATACAAAAGGAAGGCAGGAGCGTGGCCCTCATCATAAGATGGGCCATTGCGTAGTTATCAATTTCTACATTTAGATAAAAAAAAGAGTGGCGGTAGTGGGGCCTCTTCCACCATGGGCTTTTGCTTAAGCAAAATCCTAAGTGTCCTAAGATAATTAGAAGTAATAATAAAGGCAGGGTCGGGTAGGATGAAAACTCGTCAAGGAAGTGCGTGATAGATGGGCGGATGTCATGCTTGATGAAGATTAGGCACCCCTCTAGACTCCTTGCATTCATGTTGTAGATTCCTGGGAAATCGTACCTACCATGCATATCTGGGTTATAATCTACCCCTATTCTTCGTGCATATGGCATGTGGGTGTGATCATTGCACTCGTCTAGTATGCTGCTACAAAAAGGCCATGCAAGCACCAAGATTGGAGTCCTAGATGCATCGCCACCATTTCAGTTGGGCTATGTATCTACCAACGGTCTTTGGAATCTCCCAAACCTTGTCTTGCCAATAGTTTGTGGGCTCTCTCTGCCACCTTGTAGGGTGTCTTGCTCTTTCCTCTGTCCATCGATTTCCCAACCTTTGTGCAAGCCTGATCACTTGCTCAACCATCCTTAGAGATAGGATTTTATCTAAGGAATGAGGATAGGGAAAGGTGAACTCAAAAGGTCTGCTGTAATATTTTCACACAATAAAAGTTAGTTGGTTAGTTTGAAAATTAGTTAGTCAATTAATAAGTTAGTAAGATTACTAACTAAAGACTAACTAAAGAAAAAAAAACTAACAAACATTAATAATTAAGAATTTTTATTTAATTTAAAATATATGTTAAAAAATCGAGAGTCATAAATTCGATATTTTTCTCGGATCGACAAGGACCGTAGCCACCTTTCATGTAAGTTACAACATGAATGAGACTTATGAGCTATATTAATCACTAATATTAATGTGTATAGTTTGGATGGTCCAAAAATATTAGATTTTGGGCAAAACTAGTATATTTTAGATATTTTAGATATTATCCAAAAAAAGATATGGAGATTTCTAGAAGTGAAAGTCATTTAAAAGAAAAGACAAGTGATGTTTTAGTTAGTTTTGGAGATTTTGTAAAAAATAAAAATAAAGAGAGGGATTTGTGAAATCGTGCGCACTGCGATCGCAGTCTACAGACATAAAACAACACTTTGAACAGAGAAAAGAAGGAGTGAACTAAAAGCTTTCTAACGAAGTTTCTCGGTGTTTTACCCCCCTTTTGGAGCCAATGGAACCATCAGATTTATGATATGAGCATCAGATCACTGATCTTTCCAAGATTCCCCTCCACAAAGAGCTCCTCTTCTCAACCACAAGCCTATTCTCTAATCCACTATAAATATGAGGCATGGGGAGGCACAAGAAGCATAAGGAGACCCCGAGAGGCTGTGAGAGAGAGGTAGAGAGAAGGATACCCCTCCAAGAGATTGTGAGAGAGAGCTTGAGAGAGAGAGAGAGAGAGAGAGAGAGAGAGAGAGAGAGAGAGAGAGAGAGAGAGAGAGAGAGAGAGAGAGAGAGAGAGAGAGAGAGAGAAGAGTCACCTCGAGAGGCTGCAAGGAAGGGAGTTAGCTCAATTCCCTCTATTTCGATCCTCGACTTACCCATCTTCTCTTACGCTCTCCCATCTTGAATCTATTCTTTCTTCTTTATCTCTTGAATCTACTTGCGGACGATGGCCTCCAAGCGAAGAATGTCACGTGTGGATGGCAATCCCACAACCAGCAATGAAGCTTCGGGCAAAGGCATCATTATCAATCCAACTGCGGTTACGGTCGTAAGTAATGTATTTTCAAATTGATAGATGCTTATTTTGATTCTCGTATGTAAAGTGCATGCATTAAGGAAAGTTAATTGCACCTAGTTGCATTTGGCTTATTCGTTGGTAGAGCAATTACAAGGAAGAATTGGTTAGGGGTTTATGGATGACATAGTCATGACATTAAAAATTGTGCATACAAAAGTTAAGTAAATTTTACATAGAATCGCTCTTTGATCCCAAGGGGAAGAGTAGATATGCGATGGAAATATTATCGCAACTATTCTTGCATTGTTTGTGAAGAATACAATTGGTTTTTTTTTGTTGGGTGATCTAACAGTATTCCTAAATGCTTTTACATTCAACTGGTTGTTAGTTGTTGTTTGGATGATGTTCCAAGTACTTGTGATGCTAAATGCATGGCAAGGGTCTGTGATGACAAGTTACCATGGGGATAAAGGAATGTTTTCCTAGAAAATGATATTAGGGTTGAATGCCTTGTTGTGCTGGATTCCTAAAGGATTTAATTAAGGAAGGATATATTGCACGGGTGGATCACCTCCATGATCACACCACGGATTAACCCAAAGAGGGCACTGCTCGATTCATGGACTGAAGGTTGAGTGGTGAAAAGGCCAACCACGGGAATGATGTTTCGCTCCTAGACAACTTGCGGGTCAAGTGGAGCTCTGGACACCCCTTGCTAGGTCTAGAATGGAGTTGAAGACCTCCGTGGCCCCCAACCTCTGGACATGTTGGGAGATCCTATTCTAGATAAAGGATTGAATTTGTGGTGCCATGTGATTTGGACCAGTTACTTCTACAGAGTAGAACAGATACTTCTCTTGGACATAAGGGGTACATAATTCTCCTATATGGGCGGGAGACAAAGAATAACTTGAAGATAAGTTAAGGAACTTGTTTGTCAATAGATTGCTTTACTCTGTTTTTGTGTCTGTGTTGTAAGTTATGCGAACGAACCCTGTTCCCTAAAAGGCTTAATTAATGAAGCTGACTTTAAGTGTCACACATAAATGTGGTAGGACCTAATTAGAAAACTAAAGCTATTGAGGGAAGTGGGTGGGTAGAACCCCCGATGGGTCTATCCTACGGCAAGGTGGTCCCAGAGAATTGGGAGGCTTCTCACAAGATTTTACCGTCATTCGACTTTTACGTATTGTTAAGTTAGAACCCTATTTATGATGTTTTAGGGGACTGGAATGGGACTATGCCCTATGGGCAGAGAGGTTGAGCGGCACATCCCTCTCGTTGCCCATTCTCTTTGAACCAAGTGCGGCATGGGTTTGCTTCGGCCTGGATATCTCTGGATAAAGTAGGATGTCCAGGATCTGATGCTAGAATGCTGATAGGAGTCCTTGGCCATTAGGAGCCCAAATTTCAAGTTGATCTTAGCGGGTTTCGACCGTGAATGTTCCGATGTGAGGCGGATTCGGGAAACCCTAGGTGACAAAAATTGAAACATTCCCTGGGAGTGCTGGGCAGCGACACTTAGATTCGTTTCTCGATAGACTGCTAAAAGCGTGCCTGGACAGTCGATGGGCGAACACCTTACATCTACCTTGGTTCTCCCATTGCTCCTAGATAGCTACTTCTTGGGCCCAGTTTATAGTATAACATTTTTTTCTTTGTGGAATCTAGACCTCGAGAACTTACTATGGTTTTGCTTGGAGTCTCTTTCATGCCAGCTCCACTTGCTCTCTCTACTTGCACTTTCTTTCCACAACTCTCTTGGGGGCGGCTTTCTCACCTTGTTCTTCTCTCTATGCTCACATCCGCTATGGTGGGCTTAGCTCTTGTGTGATTGCTCTTGTTTGTATTGAGACAACATCATGTTTCTACTCTTTTTAGATTTCAAGCATCTCCTCTTTCTGTTGTTTGAGGGCAGTTTAGTTGCTTTGCCAGTCGATCTTGCTCTAGAAGGGCCACGTAGAGTTGGTTTTCCACCTCTATCAGCTTTTTGGTTGACACTTCATCTCTCTGTGCCTTGGCCTTGTGTAGTTCCTTAAGTAGTTGTTTTTTTTAAATTTCTCCTTACGACACTGCGCAAGCTTGGGTCCTTACACTTTCCAGCTCCTTAACAAGATCGTCTTCGATTTTCTTTACCTATTTGAGGCCTTCTTGCATCTCTTTGTTCTGTTGTAAGAGGAGCGAAGAGTCCTCCTCCAGCATCATCTGTTCTCCTCTTTCCTCACCTTGGGGCTCTTTTACATCCTTCTCCACCTCTATCCCTTCCAGTCCCTTTTAGGCTTCCAACTCCTTTCTCAAGTCACTTATCTACCCCTATTGGGTGGCTACTAGTCGTGTTTTTCTAAGTTGGTAAAGTCGAGAATGCTTCTCTTTCTATTTTCAACTCCATCACTACTGCCTTCCTCTCGTCTTTCACTCTTTCCAGTTGGCCTAGTAGTTCTTGGATATATTTATCATATTGTGCCATCCATGGTATGGCCGAGGTTATGGACATAGTTGAGGCTTCTACTCTAGCCTTCTTTGGGTCTTTTCTTGATTCTATGTCCACAGTGGTAGGCCTCTTCATCCTTGGCATTGGGTTTCCTTCTTCTTGCCTGGGATTTTTAGCAAAAAAAAATTCATGCTCCCCATGGCTCGATGGGACCGAATCCTCCCCACCTTGCTCACTAATGGTCATTTCACTTGAACCCTTTTGTTGCTTCTATCCTTGGAGTTGAGCTCCTTTTTTCCCTACAGCTCACTTTGGTTTTTCTTTTTGTGACTTTCTAGCTTCTTCATCTCCCACATTCCTCACTTTTGGATACGTTGATAGGCTTTTTGTGATCAGGGAGAGGTGTTGCTCTTGAATAGGAGATCTCTTCGATGTCTCCTCCTACTTTTTCTTCCCTTTCCATGTCTCCCATGGCTTCTTGGATGATGGCCCTCTCATCACCCCTCCAAACCCTATCATGGATGCTTTCGATGCATGCGTTTTCCTATTCAATTCAGTTGTGGTGGTGGCTGACGACTCACCTCTTACATGTCTTTGGCTTGATGACAATGCCTTGGCTAACAATTCAATCATTTTATGGACACAAAAATTCAAATTCACTTCATCTAGGGTCCTTGTTGTGATGCTTTCAAGCATCGGCACTAGTATCTGGGCCATGAGTGTGTTGTATTAGTGACTAGAGAAAAGGGCATGCACCATCTTTACTTATAACTGGACAATGGGGTCAAGGATGTCTGCCTAGATTAAAGTTATGCACATTGGTCCATTGCCACTTTGGCTTTTCCATGAGGTCCTTGAGGGGTTTGATATTGGTAGCTAGGTTACCGGCTAGGTCTCTCATTAAGTATTCAAGCATCCCCTGGAGTTCAAGTCTATTATATGGGACATGGAAGGGGACATGTGTTGGTTGACTAAGCTCTTGGCCATCATGTAGATGGTACTAATGGTGGGATCCTACTCTTCGATAGCTGAGATGGTGCGACTCTATGGGACTCACCAGCTACCTTGGCAGCCCGCTTATAATCCTCCTCATCATTTGAGAATGGCAAATCAATGGTGCACATGCATCCAATCCCGATCGTCCTTTATGCAAGGGATATAATTTGTTAGTGGCCTGTAGGAATTGCTGACTTGTGAGTCTCCTTTCAAAATAGTAGAGATGGCATCTAAGCCGATCTATGTGGTTTTACATGTGTCCATCTCGACTCTTACAACTTTCTATCTGTTGCCTAAGAATATTAGACCATTGCCTTAGTCTTCTATTACTCGTGTGTTTTGGATCCAGGGTCGGCCTATCAGGATGTTGTAGTCCACTCCTTCATGACTATGAAGTTCATTGAGAATTGGATTTCTACTATCTTTAAAGGGTAGTCTTTTAGTAATCCAAATGGTCCACCCATCATTCTGTTAGCCAATGTAATATTAAACTTAGTGGTCTCCACAGGTGGGTTACCCCAAGCCTACAAGACTGTATGGCTAAGCACATTGACTCCCGCTCTGTATCTACAATTCCCTTCCTTGTGGCATCTCTTAATGCGTTGATAAGTAAGACCACATGCATCTTTGTTGTTGCTTGATCTTCCTCCTTTCAAACTTGGAAATGTTTTCCGTTGGGCTGTGTGTGGATAAATAATGTGTAATGGAAGCATAGCATGATGGGATTGAGGTTGCATCAATGTTAGATAGATACTTGTAGCAACTAATATCAAACCATTCTTACTTAGGCTCACCAAAAACTACTAAACATTCAACAATTCCTTGCAATTTTGGTGGCTTGCTCCGAAGCTCATAATCAAACTCTTGCATCGATATTAACCACTTGGCTAGGTGATCATGGGGTTAAAGCTTGTTCAACAATAGGTATAACCACTCAGCCTTGATGAAAAACACCACCTTCTCATAAAGAATGTAATGCCTAAACTTCTTGGTGGCAAATACCATAGCCAAATTTTTTTTTTATAAACAACAGTATTGAAGCCCTAAAATACTCGATGTTTGGCTTGCAAAAGTGATTGAATGATATAGATCTACCTCTCAAATCTAAGGCAACAACTGATACTATATCTTATTGCAGTTGTGAAGATATAGAAAAATTCTTCCCTTTTTAAAGCCTTTAACATTAATTTTTTAGAAACTTCCATCTTAACATCCTCAAACGCTATCTTGTATGGTTCAGTCCACTTGAAAATATGGCTATGTGACAAAAGATTCGTGAAGGATAATGAATGCTTATGTAATACATTGATGAATCTCTTATAATAACCCACAAATAAAACAAAATTGTGGGCTTCTCTAGGGTGAGTGGGTGGGATCATTGCAACAATAATAGGTCCTTTTCAGGATGAATAGCAATTTCAACTACACTCACAACATGACCCAACAATAAACCATAAGACACCCCAAATGCACACTTCCAAGGATTTAGCTCTATACCATAGTTGCAACAATGCTCAAAGAACTTATGTAAGACAATAAGCTATATCTATCAAGGATTGTGAAAGCCCCCAAATCATCTATAAAGACCCTAAGTTCCTCAGGGGAGATATTGGCAAATATATTATCAACATTGTCTGCCATGATCTAGAAGCATTATAGAAACCAAAAGCCATACAATGGTATGTAAAAGTACCAAATACGAAAAATGAATATTGTTTTAAGCTTGTTTTCTTTTCTGTTATGACCATTTGATTATATCTCACAAAATAGTCCATGAAAAACTATGTATCTCCCTTTGCCAAGTGATCCAAAATTTGATCAATAAAGGGCAAAGGATAGTAATCCTTGGCTGCTTGTTCATTTAGCTCCTTGGAATCCATACATAAGCTCCATCTTTCTAATCATGAGTGGTGAGCATCTTCAGTGTGTTCAATAGGAAAGATCAACCCTACCTTTCTTAGGCACATCAACTCCTCAAAAAGAGGCTCTCTCAGCTCAAATGCATTCATACAACCTTTTGCCTTACAAGCTTGCTACCCTCTTTCAACAAGATAGTATGTAAAATGACACTAGGGGAAATTCCCTTCAATTCGTCATAGCTCCATGTAGATACATCCCTAAACTCTAGTAGGGGTTCTACATAACCTTGTGCTCATTATCAAATTATATAGTGCCAAGTTTAATGGGCAAGGATCACTCAGAATCCGAAGGTCAAACTCTACCATATCAATGTTATGGATCTGATCTTTTACCCCTATCGATTCATTCAAAAACACTTAATAGGCTTCCTCTCCATGGTGGAATCCTCATCAGAGTCATTAGAGCTTGAGGTTCCCATGTGGAGGTTCCCTCAAGTACCTCCCATTCTATAGTGGGAGGGGTAACGCCCTTTCATTCAATGGGCATTCATAGTAAGCATCTAAAATTGTTCTTTTTAACATACACCCAAAAATTAATTGATTGATTAGATATTTACCAAACAATTAGAGTGTAAAATCCAAGGCTGTCAAAGGAACAATTGATAGCTTGACCTCCCAGCGATCACAGAAGTCAAGAATGCATGATGTGAGCTACTATCACATGCACTTGAGATACCATTTCTTCCAGTTGTCTTAAATTGTCATCAACCATTTTTAGAATAGTCATGACATCCTTTTGAATCAGCAGACCTAGCCTCACCAATAGATCCATGCTCATAATATTTACATATGAGATTACGATGAATGGCATCAAGGCCATCTTGTGCTACCAAAATGCCTCTTTTGAGTATAAAAAACTTAGTTTTTAAAAATTTAAAGTTGTGTAAATTTTTTATATTGTTAAAAAAGTATTATATTTTTAGTATATTTTCAATTATTATACTTTTTGGATTTTTTCTATTTTTCCCTTATTATTTTCTATTGTTCACCTATTTATTTCATAGAAAATCAAGAAAAGGACAAACAAAAAATTTGAAGCACTGGAAATAAATATTAACCTTCCTTTTTATCCCTCTAAAACAAGCTTTTATTTCACCATCATTTGCTATGAAAATTAACACACTTGTAGACCACTTCCACATCTTGAGGCACCTATTGCCTCATATGAAAACCAATGCTATATTGACGCTCTTGCAAGTTGCTAATACTCTTGGAAAACTCCCATGGGCTTCACCAAAGCATCCTAATCAATCTTCATCACACCCTATTTACCTCTCACACTCTTATTCCCCTTCCTCCTTTCTCATGAGAAGAAGCTCTTTGCATATAGAAAAGGAGGAGAGAGAAATACTAAATTTCAAAATATTAATTTCTTTGAATCATCAATCAAGATTGATATCATCGCAAAGCCCATGAGGAGGAGGCTATGTTTCATCCATCACATTGTGTGTGGTGATCAAGAGAAGCATCAAAACATGGTGTCCATTTTTTAATCCTCTTCTTCCTGTTTCTTCCCATGATTCTTCATTAACATGATGCATGCCTTTCCTTCTTTAGACCATGTCTCTTAAAATTGGTCCACACCCCTTCCAATCTTAGCTAATTTTTGGGCCTCCTTGGCTACCCACACACATAGTTTCCACATGGATTAAGGTCCTTTGATACAAAAATGTGCCTTGAATGTGCACAGATAATGAGCAACACATGGCTGGGCACTTCTCCACTATGTGTAGACTTGATTTTGCACTATGCTACACCTTTAGATTTAAAATTACCCATGCCTTATGCATTGAATACTCCCCACCATGGATCACTTTTAAGCTTGAAATGTTCATTTTGCACCAAAAATGCATTGCAGATCTACCTAAAAAGCTATAAAATCCCATAAACTATACCTCTAAATCCACCTCTCACCTATGAAGGTAAGGATATGCAATGTAATCTTGTAAACACATAGATGTACCATTGTCAAGAACATGAGTTGCACTTATGAATATCTATGTAGAGCTTGAAGGGGGTACTTAAGCATTTTCAAACCCTATTTGATAAATCCTAGAACCATTGAAAGTGGAGTCTCAATAGAGTTGGGTTTTAGAAAAAACGAAGGGTAGCACTAAGGGCTAGAATAGTAACTATTGTATTTTAAAAAACGTCTAGGAGTAATGCTTCATTCTTCGATACTAGAAATAGGAATAGTAGCAATAATATATTTAGAAATAGTACTTAGAGTTAGGATGGTTGCAACTCGTGAAAATGATGCAATAGCATTATTAGAGTTGATCTAGGTAGGAAAATCCAAAGTCAATAAGTGAACCTTGTCTTCTTTTAAGGATTTCACAATGATGTTACATTTAAAAGGTACTATGTTTTGGAAAGCATACCTTGTAATGAATGGTAGCATTGCTAGTGAAAATACAAATCACACAAAAGTAGCTTGTGCTAGCATGAATATGTAGTTGCATAATGATAGATTATATAATGATAGCATTGTAAAATAGAAATGTGAGATAATCATTTAAAGTTCCCTCATACTTGTATGGCTATACATTTTAAGGATCATACAATACCATGTGTGCATGGATGCATTCTTACATCAAATAGTGATCATGATATGGTATTGATGTTGGAATAATCCAGAAGAGGTATTATGGAATCGTACCTTGTGCAAGACACATGTGTTGCCACATTGAAGATAGGAATCATGCATTGGTATCCATTGAAATAATTTTAAATCCAAATTGTTATTGGATGGCCCTCCCACAGAGATAAAGAGAAGTAAAAAAACCAGAGAATACTCCAACAAAATCTTTGTGGAAAGCCTGGCTTTCAACCTCAAGCCTATCTCTCTCTTCCACAAACAAACCAGGCATACACAAGATAATCAGGGCCTGATGTCGAGATATTGGCTTGAAAACAATGCCAAGATAGGTAGATGCCATGAGTCAAATCTAAAAGAGTACTCGACCACTCTTAGGCTACACTAGAAAATAGTTTGGACAATAGCAACTAATCTTCTTCTCTATCATCACATTCAATTTTGCTCAGAGACTCCACTTCACTTTCTCTCCTTTTTGACTTGAGATTGGCGTTTCCTCAGTTGCACGCCACTTTGAATGGCCCTTCCACAAACATAAAGAGAAGCAGAAAAACTATAGAACACTCCCACAAAATGTATATGGAAAGCTTGGCTTTCAACCTCAAGCCTATCTCTCTCTTCCACAAACAAACCAAACACATAAAAGATAATCACTTTCCTTATCCTCACTATCTCCCTCTTATAAAAAAAAAGCAAGTGTTGTGCCCAAAAAGAGAGAGAAAGAGATACATGAAAGAAGAATGATAAAGAGAGAGTAAGTAGTTGCAACTCCCCAAACCACCTCTCACATGACTCTTCCAATATTAATATTTATTTTCAAGAAGTATTTTGAGTACATAAAAAAGTTTGGTGGACTTTAGAACCTTGGCATTTTGTCCACATGATAGACCATATAACATTTTGCATGACAAGGAATTTATCTTTAGAAACACATAAGGAAGATAAGTGACACGATGTTATTTGATGTAGAATCCTTTTGGAATGTCACAAATTTTGCACATCTTTGGGCTCCATCAGTTATCTATAGTGGATTAGTAATTGGTATCTTGATCAGATGTTATGACAAAAAGTTGATTGTTTAAAGTGGAATTGATATTTGTTGGGAATGCTTGTGCATGGATGTTCAAATGGAATAATTGTTTGGTAAAGATATGTGTGGCTTGATATGGCTCACTGTGGATGTGACTAAAGATGTATCATGAAAATTCATGTAATGCGATGCTTATTGGTGCATGTACTCTCCTCCAACTCTTGTTCTCAAGACTTCCACCCCACTGATTATTACCATCCAGATTGACCACCATCTAGGCGAGAGGTCAAATGCACAAGGAAGATTCACCCTTACGGTGGCACAGAATCAATGGGCCGGTCATTTAGGTAATACTCATGCTTGGTCCTTTTATACACCAAGAAACCTTCAATAGGCATGGTGTGCAATGATGGCCATTGGAGGGACTCGGTTTAGAAGTGAGGAGTCAAGGGTGTGTATTCAACCTAGATTAGGGTTAGGATATCCAATGGTGGGATATCAATGAAAGTAGGTATATTCAAGATGAAGTTGTGGCATCTCAATAGTCTTGGCTAGAGATTGGTTTATGGAAACTATTTTCAAAACTCTTTGGAAAATATTATTTTCATTGCTTTTGTGTTGTAATTAAAGGCATGAAATGAACAATGTGTAATGGAATTAATTAAAAGTTTTGGTTTTTATATGCCTCATGGTGTGGTAGAGCCTCACTAAACAAGTAATCATATCTAGTGTGTACATGGAAACCATCTAGAGGGTGTTGTTTGATCACAAGTCTAGTATATGAAAGCAGTGGAAAGGTCTACCTAATGAGGAGTTTAACTATACACCTATGGGACACATTGCTATGTCTGCATGAGGAGCTTAGGCATTATGGTGACTTGATAGGAAGACTTTACAAGTGTCACACATACTCAATGGAAAATCAAGTCTTCCAGGTGTTCACTTAAGTGCTCTTTAGTATATGCTTTTTGCTTGGTGTGTAAAGACATTTTACAAAGGAGATTCGGAAGGCACTTTACATAGGCTAGTGTATGCTCTTTAGTGGGGGATTTTGGTTGAAAACTATCTACTTATCATATTATGAATTCATGTGAAAATCAATGTAGAAACAAGAAAAGAGGCCTACATCAATTCATGGTGAAGAGGAGAATATTGCTATGCTTGAAGAACTTTATGTCTAATATAGAATTGGAACCAACAACCACTTGTCAGGAGTAGGGATTGAAGAATTATTCTCTGAGGTATTTATGGAATTGTACAACACTCAACTACTATATTATAAGGAAAACATGAGTAGCACTACTACCAATCACTTTCTCAAATGATCTGAGCACTCCTTGTGACCCAAAATAAGAGAATTAGTAACACTTTTGTTGTATTTGGCTATCTCTAGTATCGATATGGTGAGATCGATATGTGAAGATTCAAGATGGGTTCTAAAGCAAACTAAAGAGGGTTGTATAGGTTCATGTGTGGTGAATATAGCCAGGGCTTTTCTCATTCATGTTTAGGCATGAACTGGAAACACAAAATCATCTATGTTGTCCGTAGACTATCATACAACTATTTATGCTCTCAAGATTTTTGCAAATTAAAACCATGATGAAATATGGTTACCAAAATTAATATTATTGCTAGTTATTATTGAGTTGTGTGCATGTTGGTTGCATATATGAATATACTAATTGAATTATAGTCTATCACTTTAATCCATGTCTTCCATCCATAAACTCTTCTCTCCTCTTCTTCTTGTCTTGCATTTGAATTGCCTACTATTAAACTTTCTTCTAGGACCTAGTGTCTTCTAGCCTTTCGCACTAAACTATATGACATATTTGGTGAGCCCAACATGAAAGCACCAAAGTTAAGTTCAACAGTATGGGGTTGCTATAGGTTTCAATTGTCGAGAAATAACTAATGATGTATGCTCCAGGAAGAGATGTCCTGAATCCCATATGCACATTGAGGTACAGTGGTACTATCCAAAAAGCTATAAAGACATGTACTTGGTTCACTTTTCAAGGCAATGCTATTTTGTACTTTGTACTTCATTTTGTGTCTCTGTCGTGGTCAGCTGAAGATTGTGCTTATAAGTCCAAGCCTACATCTTGAAACCTAATTCACTTGAGCAACAGTTTGTCCTCTTGTTTATGTTACCATGAGTCTTGTTATCGACTTCCATCCTCCATAGTCAATGCTATGCTCTAGATCTGTGTTTTGTAACATGGTATCAGAGCCCAGTTGGGCATGGCACAACTCATACTCTAACTCTCTAGTCTTCCTTCACCTTTGGTGATCTCTAACCAACTCACATTCAGCTCATGTCTCCAGTTTCAACTTCAAATCTCACTTGGACCTTGTGGTAGCCATAGCTAAACTGCACCTACCCACCTTGGAGCTTCTAGATCTCTCTCTACAGGCCATATCTTCCAGTGATTCTTTTGGAGATATCTTCCTCTACTCAAGGCACTTCCTCCTGGCACCTCAATCGATGACATTGCTGCTCTACAACTCCAGCATTGTAGAAATTGGAACTCGCTGCTCTATTTGCACCTCGTGTTGTCATACAGCTCCCACCACTCATGCGTGCCACAATCTAGCTTGTAGCTATAGGGCATTTGAAGCCCATTGTATGAGCTATCTCACCATGAGAGGGTTCTTCAAAAGATGCACTATAGCTCATTCTACAAGTAAAAAACCAGTCGGCCTGTTTAACCCTAACAAAAGCCATAGCCTTTTGAGCTTAAAGCTCACAAACTCACTTCATTTTCTCTCTTTTGACACTCAAATCAACCTATTGCCACTCTGATTCATTGACTTACTTAGTGATAAACATCAAGGAGAAGAAATTTGTGGAGTATTTGGAAGACTTGGAATATTTAATTAAATATCATCATCAAGCTCCTCTTCCATCTCACTCTTCTCACTCCATTAGAAGGTTTTTCCACTCTGATCTGAGCTTCCAACTCAATTTCTAGCAAGGATTCAAGTTGAAGGAAAAGACAAGCATCAAATAATCACCATCAAGAAGGAAGAAGAGTCAAGCTTAAAGACCATACATAGTATCTCTTGATACTACTATAGAGCGTGCATTCACATTACCTTGCACTTGTGTCTCTTGACACATTGAAATACAACTCTTTTGCCCAATAATTGAACCTTATCAACATGGCAGAATTTGAGCAAATAGCAAAGTTTAATGGAGAAGGTTTCCATGCTTGGAAGGAAAAGACCATGTACCACCTCATGAGGAAAGACCTCTGGGATCTCTTTGAAAATGATGAAGGTGATGCAGATGACAGGGACGAAGATTCAGAAAGTGGGATCCTTGCAGTAACTTCATAAAAAACCAAAGAATGGAAGAAGATGAATAACAAGGCACTAGGCATCATTGCATGGGGACTATATCTCTAGGACCACTTGGGAGGAACTTGACAGTATGTTTGGTATCCAAGCAAAGAACTCGAAGGTAAAATTACTTATGCAGTTTTATAAGTTGGATGTAAAAGAGAGTTCACCTATGATTGTACACATCAATAAGTTCAAAAGCCTTAAAACTTACCTAGCAACTCTTAAAAAGAACATTGATGAGGATGAGGCCATAGCAGTGCTACTTGCCAATGTTAATCATGAACCATATGAGAACCTTGTTTCAACACTAAGTAATGTTCCCAATCTCTCACTCAAAGACATCGAGCACTCACTGCTTGATGGAGAAAGCAAATTTAAAAGCAAAGATGTAAAAGAGACCAGCTCAAGGGAAAATCTCCTATACACCAAAGGAGCTACTGGACCCAAAGGAAGAGGTCGAGGATTCAACATTGGACAACAAAAGTTAGATGACATGTCATTATTGTGGTAAAACTGGCCATATTTCCAGTGAATGTTTTCACAATAAAAGAGCACAACAGATGGAGAACAAATGTAGAATGACCACCACCAAAGTCAATTCATGAATGAAGGAGAAGAAGAAGATGCTTCTGCTACCATCAACAATTCCGATAGATTGTTTTATGGAATTTGTTCCCATAGTGGATTTGCTTTGTAAAAACATCTAGCATGTAGGGCGGCGGCGGGCTCGAGAGCGTGAGGGAGAGAATGTGGGCAGCGACAGACGAGCATGTCTGAATCGGAGGAGGCTCACGCATTGTTTTCCCTTTTCCCCTTTCCAGACCAGCACAGGGTCACGCCTGACCTGCTTGCATATCGTGTCCTTTTCCCTGCGGTTTTAGTATTCACTGTTGATTTGCACCTTGGCTTGGTGATGGTTCCTTCTACCTTTCTGCAGCCCCCAATTGAAAGACAAAAATAGACTGTCCACTGTTTCTGCACCTAGTCAGACAGTTTCCACGCAGTGCCTGAAGGAGCCACTTCAGCTCAGTTCTAACTTTGCCAGTCAGGGCTCAGAAATGAATTTGTGATCAACATTTGGTTCTGCCATGGCAATGTAAAGTCTCAAACTTTAACTTGACTAGGTTGCCTATGAGCTAGTCTCCCAAGCCCTGTTATCATGCAGGGGGGGCAAAAGCTAGCAAGTGTAGGGACTCATCATTTGAGGGGGGGTGTTGAGAAATAAAAAATGATGTATGCTCCAGGAAGAGATGTCCTGAATCCCATATGCATAGTGAGGTACAATGGTACTATCCAAAAAGTTATAAAGATATGTACTTGGTTCACTTTTCAAGGCAATGCTATTTTGTACTTTGTACTTCATTCTATGTCTCTGTCATGGTCAGCTCAAGTTTGTGTTTATGAGTCCAAGCCTACATCTTGGAACCTAATTCACTTGAACAACAGTTTGTCCTCTTGTTTATGTCACCATGAGTCTTGTTATCGGCTTCCGTCCTCCTCAGTGCTTTGCTCTAGATCCATGTTTTGTAATATCAATTCTATAGATTTATCTAATGAAGTGCTAGGCAACTATTGAAGACCTTTACTATGTATGTGCTACTACAGCTTTTGCAACCAACAATAGTCCTTTGAGAAACATTAGTCCATTGTGACTAAAGCACTGCAAGCTATTGAAAGTGATGTTATACTTGTAAAGAGATATATAAAAAGAGCCACAATGCATGTTGGGTCTATGTATTCAACTTCAAGTAAAATTATTGAGGATGTAGGGAAGAAACCAATTTCTATAGCTATTCTTATAAAAGAGGATGTGATGGATGAATTCGTTATGGGTATATGTGATTTGCAATTGAAGCTTGCAAATCTAGATCTGTATGTGCTAGAGATCCCTACCACTTTCTCCAATTTTTGGAAAGTGTACTATGCAGAAGTTAATTGATGATATGGCTATAAAGATTGCATATGTGGAGGTAGTTAATTATTTCTTGTAAATTGAGAAAGATCCTAGATGTGTATCTATGCTTGGCAAGAAAGTGGGGATATGGACACATGCTATCCACACAGTAGAAAAGTGTAAGATTCCTAGAGTAGACTTGAATGAGGTAGGAAAGACTATTTAAGAAAAGACAGGCTGGGATGCTTTGGTAGATTCCTTTTCTATGTATGCTCATCCTTCTCATCTATAGAGGTTATTGTGGAAAGACTATTTAAGAAAAGACAGGCTGGGATGCTTTGGTAGATTCCTTTTCTATGTATGCTCATCCTTCTCATCTATAGAGGTTATTGTGGAAGATAGGAGTAAAAGAGATAATAAAAATATAGGGACCTCTAAACGTGCAGTTAAGAGAAGTGATATATGTTATTCGGATCCACCTCTGCCTCCTGCTAGGACTTTCCCTAAGCATATTATGGAGGATGTTCAAAAAAGGAAAAACAGGAACATGCAAAGACAAAAGGAAAACAACTAGGGTGTTAATTGCATCAAACATAGAAATTGCCCCTAATTTGAAAAGGGACTTTGAAGAGCACATCTTGAACAGTAAAGTGGAATTTACTCTTGGAGAGATTCTTGGAATTGCTAAGAGAAATTTCTTTGAAGAAATCATTGACATCATTAAGTTAAAAATGTAGAAAGATGGAGAATGGATACATGCTATGGTGTAGGGTGAAGAAGAGCTTGGATTGCAGGGTATTTATGCTTTGCTTGAGAATGATGATGGTGCCAAAAATTGAATTTGCTACTATTGAAAAATGGAATCAGTGATGGTAAAAGAAGGTGTTAAGACTGAAAATGTCATGGTATGCAACCATACAAAAAAGGGACCGTGTCAAATGTATTATAGTGATGATGAGGCTTCATGTCTAAAAGCCATTATACATAAAATCATTGGGCTCCTACAACTACAAATATAGTTGTGAATGTTAGGGATTTGAAAATACCATGCATTTCTCTTATTGATCATAGCAGTGATATCAATATTATGGTCAAAATCTTGTATGAGAATGGCATATGGCTTGTAGATAGAGTATGGATGGACGATGCATGCACCAAACAATCATCCCAGAGATTTATATGTAGCTTGTTCAAATGCTAACATTATGATTGGTGATGTCCAGGATGATCGAAAATTTTTTGTGCAAGATTCATCTTCCTGTGTGATTGTTCTAAGATATCCACATATCACAGTTGTATGGATGGAAACAAAGGTGTTACAACCTATGCAAGGATCAGAAGTCATGGTGGCAAAAGAGATGTATAGTTTTGTATTGTTTGTGTGAGTCATGCAAGGGATCAATATACATTGAGGGATTGTCCTTTGCCCTTGACTGTGAAAGAGTTCAAAGATTCTCATGAACTGGGCTTTCAATAGACATCATTGTACAAATAGTGGGGACAAGTGCTTTTTGGACAAGGTTTATTGGATTTTTAGTAGGAAGTTCTACATGTTTTTTGAAGGTTGAGACCATGAAAAGGGCTAAAAGAAAATATGTTTTTAGAGCACAAAAATACATCAAAGAAAATGGGTTGTTAGGAGCTAAAAAATACATAACTCAGATGTATAATGAGTTTTCTTATATGGATACAATGGTTGAACTTTTAGCTACGTTGAAATCTGAGTTCAAAGTTAAACAAAACTTGGTATGGGTATGTTATTTGGATATGTACTAGGTAGTGAAGTGGGAGAGTTTATGCTTGGATGACATGGCTAAAGTGAAAGTGAAAACAAAGTAAAACTAAGAAATTGATTGCGTTGGCTTCTTGTCAGCCAAACACGAGTCCCTTAAAGAGTTGAAAATTGGATGTAATGACTTTCTTTTACTAGTAGTGGAGTGTCATTTTAAGGAGATATTATCTAGGCATGGAAAAGCTTTTACTTTTTAGTCACATGAGATTGGGTGCATGGATCTGAATATAGTTGCTCCTATGGCTATTTTCACTATTTCACATTTAGCATGGTACTTGTAGCCAATTCCAGTGCCAAAGGCTCACCTACCCAAATTTATTGATCTCTTGAATAAAAAATGTAAGATGGGGATTTTGGAGCCTTCCTCAACTTCTTATTCTAACAAATGGTTCACAATACCCAAGAAAAATGGGACATTGAGATTTATCTAAGATGTGCAGCAAATTAATAAAGTGACCATTAGAAATGTGGGAGTAAGTCATGTTCTAGATGATTTTGTAGAGGCATTTGCTAGTAGAGCACTATATCCTCTTAGTGACTTCTTCTTTGGTTATGATTAGTTCAAGTTAGAAATTGAAAATAGGGATCTTACTACCATGAAGACATTTTTGGGATCAGTGCGGATATGTGGTTTACCACAAGAGGCATAAAATTCTTTTGCACACATGTTGAATGTAATGAGCATAGTATTGTGAGATTACATACCTCATTTTACCGTGTGTTTCTAGATAACATGTTGATAAAAGGGTCCACACAAAAGGATAAAGAGGAGGAATTCAATAAATAGAGTTGTAGAAGATTTGTTACTAAAAACTGTGAAAAGGTCATGGCTAGATTGGAAGAGGTGTGTCTCTAATGCTTTCAAGGTAGAAATCAATCTTTAGGGTGAATGAGGTTGTGATTGTTGGTCATATGTGGGAAGCATATGGCATAAGGCCATCACCAGTAACAGTTGGTGCTATTGGAAGACACTTGTTCTTCAGTTTCAGAGGTGAGGAGATTTGTGGAAGCCCAAGTGTTTTATCTAATCTGGATACCTCATTTTGCACATATTGCACATGCTTTATATCGGTTTATTGAGAAAAGGGCAAAAAATTGAGTGGAATAGAATGTACACGAAGGCTATAAAATTAAAGAGATTGTTGAAGACTACTCCTACTTTGAGGAAAGTTGATTATGTAGATGGAAGACCCATTATTATTGTTGTTGATATAAGCCTTACTAGCATTAGTTGGGGTATTGGATTGGATAATGATGAGAAATAGTATGCAGTTAAATTTGGGGGAAAGCTATTGAATAAGAGACAAAGAAGATATCCACAAATTAAGAGAGAATTGTGGGGAATGGTTATAGCTCTAAAATGTGAAAGGGAGTATTTTATTAGAGTTCTAGTGATTATGGAGATAGACCATTGACCTCCTCTTGGGATGATTATGAGCTATCTCATATTTCCGTGTTGCACTGGAAAGCATAAATAAAATCTATGAATCTTGAATTTCAACATGTTGCAAAAAAGGATAACTTGGTGGAACATATATTGTTTAGATCTAGGTATGAAGATGAAGAGAATATGATGGCTCATGATGAAGAGGCTAAAATTGCAGGAGGTGTACTTGATCATGAATGTTCTATTTCTTCTATAAAATCTCCATAGATAAGCTATATGATAGGGAATGGACAGTATTTGAGTACATTGGTAAGAAAAGATGAATGGACGGATGATGAGCTCAAGAGAATTAGAAGGAAGGCATGTGGCTATTTTCTCAAGCATTGCTTTCTTTGGCATGGCAACACACTCCCCCTCAGACATCATATTTTATAGACACCCCCCTTAATCAAGTTTTAAAAATGTATTATATATGGGCAATGTCTAGATGTTTAGCAACCATGGCATACATCAATATACCAATTGAAAATTCATAAGGAACATTAGTCATTTTAGCCTTTTTCTCATCTGCCTTGGGGCTATCTTCTTAGCTAAGTTTCAAATATGGAGGCAATGGAATACCAATATCCTTTCCCCTCTTCACATTGAAATGCTCCAATACCTTCCCAATGTATTCCTTATGGGACAAATAGAGTATCTTTTTTTCTCACTCCCACATAATGTGCTTACCAAGAATATGACCAATATTCCCGAAGTCCTTCACGTCAAAGGTTTCATGCAATCTTTTCTTCAATGTATCCACATTCCATGATCAATTTCTTAAGCAATCAACATTTCATTCATAAAGGCAAACTCATGATACCATTCCCTAGGAGCATGTTTCAAACCACACAAGTTCTTATGCAACTTACATAAGAGCTTACATATCAACTAAAGCAAGAACTATATGAAGGATAGTCATATTGAATACTATTGAGAAAATATTATCAAAGTCAATCTCTTCTCCTTCTCCTTCTTAAATCATTTGGCCATCAATCTTACCTTTTACTTAGGAAATTTATAAGATGGAGATACCTTTGGCTTGCAGGCACACTTACATGGTAGTGCATGTTTGTCCTTGGGAAAAGGAATTGACTCCCATGTAGCATTCTTTTCCAAGAAATCCATCTCCAATTAGATAGCTATCTACCACTTATGACTATCCTTCCTAGTCATAGCATCGATATAATAAGAAGGCTCACAACAATCCATAACCATGACATAATCTATAGATGGATTTGGTAGTCTAGAAATCCTCACAGACCTATGTAAAACTGGCTCAACAAGAGTCATTGGTTGTCCCATTTGTCTATCCTATAAGTCATGAGGCTATCCACCATGCTTGGCACTCTCACCTTAGTATTTGTTGGCTTTCCAATCCTTGTATCCTATGAAACAAGCCATTTATTGCACATGTGCTAGTTGCCCATCCTCTCAAAACACTATTCTATGTATCCCTACCATTTTAATAGGCCAAAATATACATTTCTTGGACTTAGGAACAAGCTTACTTTGGTTATCCCTAGATGTGTGCGTAAATGCCTCACAAATAAAAATACTCAAATTATCATAACTAGGTATTTTGCTAGACCATAATTCTTCTAGTATCTTACCATCCAATGGCTTGCTAGGAGGCCCCTTGATCAAATGCATTGTTGTCTTTACAATTTCAATCCAAAATATCTTATTGAGACTGACATTAGAGAGCTTATTATGGACCCTTTCCTAAATGGTGCTATTCATATTCTCAACGATACTATTTTGAGCAAGATTTTTAGGAGAGTTGTTAACACTCTCTTGGTACCATAGCTTGCACAAAATTTTGTAAAGACATGAGGGGTATACTCACCACTGAAGGGGATGCAATGGCAGTGGAGAAGGAGAAGAGGAAGATGCGGGAGAGAAGAGCACACACAATGTAGGTGCTGTCCAACTGAACTGATAGCCTTATTACACTATCATATTATATATGAATAAAGAATGGGCGGTCACAGTATACACGGGTAGGCCTAGAGGCCTTTTACCCCAACAACCTCCCACTAAAAGGCCAATGTGGCTAGGGAGTGAAAACAAAGAAAAGAAAAGAAAAAAGACAAGGTGAGGAATCATAACATCTCACCCAACGTCCAATCAGAAAGCGAGCTGTGCAAGAAGTGTTGAGAACCTCTGCAGAAGAAGAGTCAAGCATCCCTGAGTCCATGACATCCAGGAGATAAGCGATCCCACGGCTCCATACAACGAAGCAATCCAAGAATGCTTCTCATGAAGCAAGCACAACTCATCAGTGCACGGCTGTAAAGCATCAAAGTCGCGCATAGCATTAGCGTGGCGCATATAAGACAACGGAGAGCAGTCAAACTCTCCAGAGTCAATCATTGAAAGAGAGCCAACATCTCAGACACTCGTCCAATGGGGTCTCAAGACTACATGTGGCCTCAGCGAAGCGGAAGACTAACATATGGCTGGCTATCTAGCCTGCAAAACTACAAGAAAACGGCTCTCATGAGCCTGCAAGGGGTCTAGCAACTGACCACCAACATCCTGACCCTGATTGCTATGCATAGCTATGTCATTTGGGCCAATAAGTGCCTCATTTTCAGCATAAACAGCTTGTAATGGCACTGTAGCTGCTATAAAATCAGTCATAAAGCGTACTGAATGCTCATCAAGAGGGCTAAGAGGTGTCTGTGTCTCATAGAAGACAGCATGACGGCTGTGTATGACCTGTTGGGCATCCAAATCCCATAATTTGTAGGCCTTAAAGTCACCATCTCCATAACCAAGGAGGATACATCTACGTGACATAGGCTCATGTGGCATACGTACAAATGCTTGGCAGCCAAACATCCTCAAGTAATCATAGGAGGGTTGCATGCCACTCCATGCCTCATGGGGTGTAATACCATCCAAGGTCAAGCATGGCATCCTGTTAACCAAATAGACTGCTATCATAAGGGCCTCAGCCCAAAATCCATAAGACAACCCAGCTGTGGTAAGCATAGAAGCAACCTTTGCCTGTAAGGTCAGACACATGCCATGAGCAATCCCATAATACCGTGGGCACAAGAAATCAATGCCATACTGCTGATAAGAGGTCCGAAAGCTGGGAGAGAGAGCATGACTCTCATAATCCATCTGCAAGCACCTAGGCCTGCTACCAACAGAATCCATAAACCTGTCAAGCATAACTGCAGTATCCTCAATCTGCACCAAGGGAAAAGCCCAAATACGATGGGTAGCATGATCAACAAAGGTCACAAAGTACGAAGCTCCACCAAGTGACTGGGAAGGCATAGGTCCATATACTGCACAATGGACAAGATCTAGAGGAGCATGCCTCATACGATCGCCATAAGCCAAGGGGGCTCTGAAAGGACCAAGAGTACAATCAAGGCAAGCATCAAGATCTGTAAGTGACATAGGAGGCAGCAATGAGTCTGAATGAGACAAGATCTCCATCTCTCTTTGGTGCATATGGCCTAGGCGATAATGCCATAACAATGCATGTGGTATCCGGATAACTGCAACCATAGAATCTCCCACATGAGAGACATGCATTGGGTAATGAGAACCAACTCGAGAACCTCTGGCCAAAACCAAGCAACCATGACAGATCTTCCATGACCTAACCTGAAGAGAAACAGAGTAGCCTGCATCATGCAATTGACTCACAGAAATTAGGCTCTTACTGAGCATGGGAACATGTAGAACATCCCTGAGGATAAGAGAAGTCCCATTAGGCAAAGCTAGGTGTATGTTCCCTGTACCAACAATAGCATAAGTCTGCTCAAGGCCCATATCAATACATCCATCGACCTCCCTGTAAGAAGAGAACCATGCTCTACGAGGGGTAACATGACAAGATGCCATAGAGTCGAAAAGCCAATCAAAGGCATGGGCCTGATCATTGAGCAAGTAAGTTGTAGGGAAACTAGATGACAGGAGGATATGCTCAACTACATCATCATGGGTAACTGCATGTACCTCACCACTAGAAAGAGTGGTAATACCTGCTGCATTGCTAACTCTCTGCTCATGTCAAGTCTGTCTCTGTCTCTGTTACTCTCTAATCCATCTAAAGCATTTTCTTTGAACATGCCCAAGCTTCCCACAATGGAAGCAAACGACATCTGAAGTAGAAGAACTTGTAGAAGATGACAAGGAATCCAAGTCAGCATGAATAAGACTATCCATAGCATCCACGGAGCTCAAGCACTCAAGGGTTGTCCCAACATAGGGAACCTGCTCATAAAGACAATCATCTGCTAGTACATCAGTGGTAGAAGCATGCTGCAAATGCTCATGAAACCTCAATGGATGGGAGGACATAAAGGCATCAATCAAGGATGCAAAAGCTCCCACATGAAGAAGAGTCGTAGCCAACTGCATGACATAACCAACCACAGTACAGTAAAGCATAAGACATCTGTCATAAGAGCATATGATATTCAGCCATGAAATCAGCCCATAAGCATATGCATACACATAGCTCTGTAGTACATCATGCCACCAAGGAACATCCAAGTCAAGTAAAGACCATCCTGCAAGAGTCAAGCTCCAAGTGAAGCCCAAACATCTATACAACAACATCCAAATAAGTGGCTCTGTAAGGTATATAACAGTAGACCATGTGCATAGACGGGTAAGCATACATAGCATCTGCTCTCTAACATGGACGGGCAATAGGAGCCCAACTAGCATAAAAGCTAGACAACAGAGGAGCAAGAAAGCCATAACTATAAATCCCAAGCACTATCCAAGTCCACTGATTAGTAAGTATCCCGCATATCACATGCAATCGAGCAATCACAGCTCAATAGGCAACTGCCAAAACAAGGGATCAGTTCACTACTCAATACTGTAAGTGCATCCAAGATCCATAATCAGAGCATCAAATCCCATATACTATCCAAGGTCGTAACGAAAAAAGCCAAGTCATAACGGAAAAAGCCAAGTCAATGTCCAAAAACTCAAGGGAATACTCAAATTAATGTCGAGACGAGCTCAAACAATTGCCATCCATAGCTAAAGCATAAAGCATTCACCAAGACATCATAACCCGTATTGGGTAGCCTAGGCATAAACCATGTCATAGATGAAATGCCAGCTACAAAGAAGTGACAGTCAAACCCAAATCGAGCTCTAATCTCAGCTCAAAAGTATTCCGGAGCATAAACAAGACATGTGGCATAGTCCAAATACATCATGACATCATACTGAGTAGCCGGGAGCACCCCGTAACCAATAGGCATAACCCAACTGTAGCATAAATAGCTTCAGCCCTGAAATTTCCAGCAGCATACGACCTTTGTAAACTGAGCAAATCAGTGCTCAATCCAAGCTCAAATCCATAGGCAAACCATAGGCATACATTCCCATATGTATAGGCACCAACCGTGCATAATCAAGCATCAAATGCCAAGACCTGTAAGCATAAAATTGAAGTAACAAGTGGCTGCCCTGTTTTGGACAGATCTGGGATTGTTCAAAATAGTCAATGACTGAGCTAAATCAGCTCCAAATGCGTCTCACATAAGAGGCATAACATCCATAAGTGATCCGGTATCAATAGACATCAGTAGAAGCATCACATAAGCCATAGGCATACAAATACATGCTATCTCAGACCTGAAATCTATTGCAGAATATTCTGCCATCAGAATTTGGCAAATCTGATATCACCATCGCGTTCGAAGCATGCCAAAACCCCAAGTTAGACTCTTACCTTGCCTGAATCGGGTTTCGAATGCCCGAGATATGACAAAAAGAGTGATTTTTGGGCAAGATTTTGAAACATGTGCAAAAAAAACTTGAGCTGGCTGGGGGGGGTCTGCTGTCCCATGTGTCAAAAATGGGGCTCAATGGGGGCCAAAGAAGGCCTACGCCAAGCCTCAGCAAGCCTTGATAGGCTGGAAGCAAGATCTAGGTGAAGGAAGCTCCAAGAGGTGTGAGCTATGGCTGCCCACAACTTGTGAAAACCCTGTTGAGCTGAAAATTGAGTGAGAATGAAGATCTCATACCTCGTGTGGAAGGCCGGGATGAGCTCTTGAAGACCCGCTCTGATACCAGTTGAAGGGGATACAATGGCAGTGGAGAAGGAGAAGAGGAAGATGTGGGAGAGAAGAGCACACACAATGTAGGTGCTGTCCAACAACACTAATAGGCTTATTGTACTATCATATTATATATGAATAAAGAATGGGCAGTCACAGTATACACGGGTAGGCCCAGAGGCCTTTTACCCCAACAACCACCATGATCAATTCTTAAGAACTTGAGCTTTTTGCTTGACTAGTTCTCTACAATTCCAAAAGAACTTTCAAATATTCATCCAATACATCACTCTTCTTGCAAAAAGGATAGTCCCAATCTTTACAAAATATAGACAATATATAACTTATAGGAAAGTGGCCTAATTCAAACAATGGATAACTAAATATATTAAATCTAAATTAACTAGTGTTATACCCTCAAGAACCTCACCCTATCATTTCCACTTCATATTTGATATGATGAGGAAGGCTGCAGAGAATCACATCATGGACAATTGATGGATTGTAAGGTTATAGAGGGTGAGCACTTTATTTGCGTAATGGATAGTCTGGTCTCTCTCCTCACGTTATGTTTAACAAGGTACCTAGCAAAGGCTTCTCAAACAAGTATATATATATTATGCACATTATGCCTATCCACAAATCTAGAGACCCTCTAAATCCAAGCAACTACAAGGACCATTATGGTGGGCCACACACTAGGCAAGATCTATGGAGAAATGATGGAGGTAGAGTTGAGTGCCTATATTGGGAGAGGGGGATTGTAAGACAAAATGGATTTGGAGAAGCCCTCCTCTACAATATATCACAACACCTAAAGAGGGATGATGGAGTAGGAAAAAGCCAAAAACAAAAGACTCTAATATTGCTTTGTAGAAGCATTGATACAATCCCACAAGATATATAACAACACACACTCCATAAAGGCAAGATTCTATTAGATAGAATATGGGATATCTATGTATTACATGAGAAGGTGATGAGGCGAGTCTCAAATGCAATCTCTAGCACATCAACATGAAGCAAGGTTGTTTCCTCTCATCTATACTATTTGGACTTTACATTAACGAGAGAAAACACCACATCACATGAGCTAGCAATGATGGGGTGGACATAGCATGTATATTGGCCATATTATGCTTTATGTTGATGACATTTTCTTGGTTTTGAAGTCATACGAGGGTTTGTAGCAACAAGTCTACATCCTACACAACATCTTTACAAAGAAGATCTTTCACACATAAGCCCCAATTAAGTAGAGGTTAGTTGCTTCACTCTAGGAGCAAGTTAGGTGGAGGTCATTGATTCACATTTATTTGGGAGTTACATTCACCACATCTATGTAAGAGATATGGTCATCCTCAAGATAGGCATGGTCATGTACAAGGCATTTATGCAATTTCCTTTTGCTTTAGTGCAAATTGGGCAAAACTTAATGCAGTTGCTAGCAATTTGGGCATGATTTCGAGTAGGATATGCACACTAGATTGAGCAAATAGGTTGTGCCAAGTGGCAGGTAGTAGATTGTGGCATTTCTATTATTATCTTATTGGTTGTTGTGATGGTTGTTTCCAACATGTAGTCAACCACTTTTAACTAGCTCACTTGATGTATTTTGTGTGATTTTGTTAGTGTATTTATGGGACTAGCCTACATGAGGGTAATTTTGCTTCAATTTCTTGCAACAAATGAGATAGAGCTTTGATACTTTGATAGCCATGGTAGTAGAGCAGCATAGAAGGACTGATTGATTGTGGGAAAACTTGAAGAGCCAATTTTGGTGCAGCACTAAGGCTATGTTTTAGTGTTCGAGGGCAAGGAAGTGAGCTCACATCAACATAAGGTTGAAGCGAGTGGAGATGCACTTGAAATGAAGGGAGTTTGTTGCTCTTGTGTAGGTTTCTATCAAAGAAGGAGAAAAGGTTTGTTTTTAGCCATTTAGAGTAGGGTTTGATTTTTAATCACCTCTAATGCTTAAGGGATGTGAAGAAGGGGTGGATGAAGCCCTAGCAAGATGCCTTTTTGAAGTCATAGGAGACTAACCTTCATTTCGTGTAGGTGCTTCAAGGGCCATGCCATCAAAACTCAATGTGGAGTTTGAGGAGGTGATTATGGACCAAAAGGTCCCCATATTACCAAATCTTCCACACGATCAAATGCTAAACGGGAAGAACTACCGTATTTGGTAAGTGATGATACTTATCATCTTAGAATATTGTGATTTGGCAAACCTCAAGACAGAGGCCACTGCCTATCCATTAGCCCAAGATGTTTACAAAATTTCTTCTTTAGAGAAAGCAAAGTTGGTCAATGTGTAAGCACACAGTGACAAATTGAATGTCCACATCCATTCTTTCATACTTATTTTATGTAATCCAACCATGATAATCCATATTGAGCATCTTACTAATTCTCAAGAGATAGGACATGAATTGGATTGGCTCTATAACTGAATAAGTGTCATGAAGAGGTTTCTCTAGAGGTGCATATGTGGAATTTGAGTCCCAACAAGTCCACTTCCATGTGGACTCATGTGAACAAGATTCAATAGCTATAGACATAATTTCAAAATGCAAGCAAGGTAATCACATCTGGTGATATGACAATCACAATGCTATCACAATTGCCCCTAGATTCAATGCATTCTACTTTGCTTTGATTACTTCAATGCAAAAGAAAGAGTCTTAAATGGGAGAAGCCAATTCATATGGTCTTGGACCAAGAGGAACAATTGCAAGGTGGAAACTCACTGAAATTTAAGGCTTTTATAGTTTAGGAGAAGAAGAATACAAAACAAGGACTATTGGGCTATCATCAAGAGCTTTTCTACATTTTGAGGTTATTGAGCCTTCTTTACAAGATCCATCTAATGCAACGTTGATGACCCCATAGACTCGAGAGTGGATTGTGGACAATGATGCTTCTCATCAACACATGACTCCTCCAAATGGCATTGCCCATTTTTGTCCAATGTAAGGGCATATTCTAAATGTTTTGGAAGTTCTTTGGTTCATATACTTCACAAGAAGAAGACTCTTGGGCTATCATCTAGAGCAAAGAAGAATACAAAACAAGGTCTCTTGGGCTATCATCTAGAGCATTTCTACATTTTGAGGTTATTGAGCCTTCTTCACAAGATCCATCTGATGCAACATTGATGGCCCCATAGATTCAAGAGTGGATTGTGGATAGTGACACTTCTCGTCGACACATGACTCCTCCAAACGGCATTGCCCATTTTTGTCCAATGTATGGGCATATTCTGATTGTTTTGGCAATTCTTTGGTTCATATACATGGTAAGGGTGATATGCAATTGATTCTAGATGGATAGGATGTTGCTCATACTTCAAAGATTCTTTATGTTCCATGCTTGGGCTATCATCTTCCTTCCTTAAGCAAGATGTGTGGACTTAGCCTAATGGCAACATGAATTCCTTTTGAGTTCTTGATGGAAAGACAAAACATGTGCTTCACGAGGGGCATGAGAAGAATGGTGTCTATGAGATGTAGAGTTCTTTGCCCCCCTTACTTCTCTTCTTCTTGCTTCTCAGTCGCAGTTTGCACTATGGTATGCTTAGTATAGCCACCTCAACTACGAGTACCTTGGAAAGGCAACTCATGACCAAATTATGTGTGGATTATCAGATGTTGGGGTGAGCCATCCACCATGTGTATATTGCATATGTGGTAAACAACATAGAGATGCAATCCCTAGCAAGTCTTTGAGGTGGAAAAATAGGCCCTTAGGGCATGTTTCTACATATTTGTGTGATTGGCTTGAGGACCTCTCTCTCAAGGAGAGTCCTTACTTTATGTCGATTGTGGATGAGTACAACCAAATGACATGGATATATTTTCTGGCACTAAAATTAAAATATTTCTTATACTTAAGGATTGGCTCATATTTGAGAAAATTTGTTTAAGCAACAAGCTTAAGATAGTGAGATCCAACAAGGGTGGAGAGTTTGTATCCAATAAATTAGCTTAGTTTTGTGCAAGTCAAGGCATTCATTAGGAGTTTCCTAACACTAACCCTCCTCAAGAGAATGAAATTTTTGAGTGGAAGAAAAGAGTGTGGCCAATATGGCTCACAAACTATGATGGAGAATTTGTAGACACCTTAGTGTTTTGGGCTAAGGTAGTAGGCACACCTATTCATATCCTAAATCAATTTGCTACATGTGCCATTACAGATATGACTCCTTTTGAGGCATATTTTGAACTAAAGCAAGATGATTCTCATTTTAGGGTATTTAGATGTGATGCCAATGTCAACATTCCAAAGAAGGAGAGGAATAAGTTTGAGCCAACTTTCAAGACACATGTGTTTGTTGGCTACAACTCTCATTCATAGGGGTGCATGATATATAATCACATCTCACAAGATGTCTATATGAGCTGAGAGATACAATTTGTGGAGTTTCCAACTTTGGGGGGGTGGGGAGCAACCCATTCTTGGAGATCCAAGTAATAGTTGGGCACTTGAGAAAATTCCTACTATGGAGCCTATGCCTATTGAGGCTCTATCTCTATAAGAAGAGGAGGATATTGCTTCTCCATTGGTTTTTCCACTAGTAGATGTTCCAAAGACTTCAATAGAGGTAAAGTGGTAAGGGGAGTATTAGACTCCTTGTTGTTGGGCTTGTGAGACACTTCGTGAAGCAAGTACTGAAGGGCTTCTCAAGTGGTGGTGGTCATAGGATGGCCCACAACGATCTTAGAGGAACTAGGCACATTCCACCAAGCTTGTTTGTATTAATAATGGTTTGATGAGCCATGCCATATAAGATAGGAGGCCACCATTCAGATAGTACTAGCTTTTATCAACCATAGGAGATGTCTAGTCTATTATTTGGATGTCAAGTCTACATTCTTAAAAAGCAACTTAAAGGAGGAGATCTATGTTGGGCCACCTCCTAGCTTTTCTTCCTTAGATGCTAAAGTATATAGGTTAAAGAAGACTCTCTATGGCCTCAAATAGGCTCCTTATTCTTAGAATAAGAGGATAGACTTATTCCTTCAAGATAGGTTAGGGTATCAGAAATCTACATCTGATCTAAATTTGTGTATCCACACATCAGCTAGAGGGCACGCCGTGTTTGTGCTCTATGTGAAAGATCTCATCTTAATAGCTAACCATACCTTGATGGTATGGCAAACTAAGGAAGCACTCCATGAGAAGTTTGAGATGACATATATGGGGCTTCTTCATTTCTTCCTAGGTCATAAGATATGAAATTTTGAGAGGGGGACCTTTCTCTCCCGACAGTGGTATGTGTAGGAGCTCTTGACCTCTTTCAAGATGTAGGAGTGTCAAATCATTTCTACTCCCATGGATCCAAATTAGAAGGCTATGTTTAATATAGCTTCACCATTGGTGGATGCTTCCCACTATTGATAATTGATAGGGTCATTGATTTGGATTCTAAATACATAGATTGATTTGTGCTTTTCAATGGGTTTTCTTCTAGGCTTTATGATTAAACCTAAGAAGGTTCATTGGTAGGCTACATTATAGGTACTAAGGTTCTTAAGGGGAACCCCCAACCTTGACCTATTTTATCTAGCAAGTGCAAATAGTTCAGTCTTGGTACTACGAGATTGGTGGACAAGAGATGGTGGAGATATTGACTAGAGGAGATCAACTACACGCTATGGTTTTCTTCTAGATATAGGTGCCACTTCTTGAAGTAGCAAGAAACAACCTACAGTTTCTCTTTTATCTACAAAGGCCAAGTATCAAGTGTCTTGTACTACCACTTTTGAGACTGCCTGCCTTTGGAGGTTATTCGAGGAGCTTGGCTATTCAAAAAGAAGAGCAATTACACTTCTATGTGATAATGAGAGTTGCATAGCCTTGGCATGGAATCCCATTTTCCATGCTAGGGGTGAGATCTAAACTCTCAAGGCATTGGCAACATTGTTAGAATAGGGAGACAACTTGTAGAGAATAGTCCCCACAAAGTGTGGTTCAAGAATGACAACATGCATCTTATATTTTCCTCAAAGAAGAAAATCCTTAAGGGATTATCCCCACATCAAGTCAGTGGTTTGAAGATAGTCTAAAGCTAAGCATATATGGTAATACCACTCATTGTGGATGAAGCCTTGCGCATGAGCAAGAGCTAGTCCCACACCTCTACAGAAATCACATAGGAGATAACTCTCAGTAGGACTTCTTTAGAGATGCACAAAGGTGTGTTAAATATGTTCAAACATTGCCAACCAAGGTGGTTCTTTTCATATTCTTATTCATCCCAATTTTCAAGTGGTGTTGATTGTTTTAGAGGACAAGGATCGGCTCTAGAGATGGAATTCCACACCTTTTTCTGCAAAAACTAAGCCTTCACAACAACATTCCATGACATTCAAGCTTATCCTCTTTGTTTCTACATGTGGGAGTGCCATTAGAGAGAAATATGAAGTAAGAGATGAGGAAGATAAATATATATGGGGAAATTGAGTGGTCAAAGATCCTTGGAAAAAAACACAAAATTTCAACTGTTCAAGAAGTCATAATTCAATCATAAGTGACAAAATGCACGTGTGCTCCAGAAATATGGTCCACAATAAACACAGTTGAGTGAGACCACTGAATCAAACATGAAAGACCCTCTCTTAAGCCCAAAACACGATGTAAGAGTGTGAGACGTAAAACCCAAGTGAACAAAGATTAGTAGCATTAGTCATCTACATAAGAAGTCGATAACTTTGCATGAAATATTCACACCTTGGTCAAATAAAAAAGATGGCAACAATCTACTATTCAATTCAACATGCTATTAGTCCAAAATACCATGTCACCAATAACAAGGGAATATATAATACCATGACAATAACTAGTGCTCAAATTACCAATCACAATGCCTCTACCCTCCCTCTCTCCAAGGATACTAGACAATGCAAGAATGATGGGTGAATAGGAGTGGAAGCCGATGTATAGGCACCTATGAAGTTGAGAACCAAGAGAATCAAGTTAGTCATTATGAATAGTCACCCAATGGTCTAAGCATGGCACCCACTAAAAGCCCATGAAATACACAAAAAATGCAATGCATAAAACTAAAATTTCTTTTATGTACCATTGACATGCCCAAGTGAATTACAACTAAAATCTTGAGTTGTTATAGTCTCTCTCTCTCTCTCTCTCTCTCTCTCTCTCTCTCTCTCTCTCTCTCTCTCTCTCTCTCTCTCTCTCTCTCTCTCTCTCTCTCTCTCTCTCTCTCTCTCTCTCTCTCTCTCTCTCTCTCTCTCTCTCTCTCTCTCTCTCTCTCTCTCTCTCTCTCTCTCTCTCTCTCTCTCTCTCTCTCATCCTACTATGTTGATTAAGAACTAAGATACTTGTCTAAGAGTAATCCCTATGAAAGCCAATAAGGTTTTCCAATCTTGTAAAAGGAAAAGAAGTTCCATGAATTGAAGCATTGTTTTGTAGTTTCATCACCACAAACATATCTTGTCTATAGAATGACTCTTACCTCAACCCGAGGATTGTTAAAATCACCTAGTTGACAATTAAAATTTCTAAAAGACAATTATAGGAAGAGTAACCAAATCTTGCTACTTCAAATCTATTTATACCTATATCTATTAAGGCCAAACATGAAAAGAGATTGATCTCTTGGGACTAAATAGTAGAGACAATGACTTTGTTAGAGATGGGACAAGTTTTGTTTCTCTCTACTAGTTCTTTGAAAACTAGCCACAAACCTTTTAGATGGCCCTCTACATCTAGTTTAACATGTCAAAACTAAGGAGATAGTTCTTGTTTATTTTTCTAGTATAAGAGGTGAGCAAGTCTCTCCCATTTAAAATTTAAGAACTAAAGAGATAGATCATGTTTCCTTTTTAATATGAGCTACGAGCAACTCTCTTTAACTTGCAAGGGGCACTTATATGTTGGGCGTAACATTTGAAATTTTTCAATCTCCCCTTAAAAATGAGTTACTTGAAACACATTTTATCTCATGTATAAATTTGGTTTTCACTCCGCCTCTTAGGGACTACTTTCTAATCATTACATCATCATTTTCCCTTTCATGCATTTATTACTCAACGACTACCTATACGATTTTGTCTTTTGCACATACCAAATGGCTTCTTTCTAATCAGCATCTCATCCATTTGTGCCTTTTTACTCAAGGTGAGAGATAATGATTAAATAAAAGGAATCAAAACTGTTTTAAAAATATTGATTTCACTTTTTTCATGTTGTGATTAAAGGCATTCATCAATGAACCTTGTGTAATGGGATTAATTAATGAAGCTATTTTTATATGTTTCATAGCATGGCAATACTTATTTAGATATGACTGGATGTGTGCATGAAAAGTGGGTGGAAGATTGTCATTGACAACATTATCTGATGAATGGGTGGAACCAATTAGTCAAGGGATTTCTGATTGATGGAAAATGGGAATAGGGCCAAACATTGACTTCCTAGTTAGTGTCATACATCTCAACTAAGTGACGTTTTATAGGGGGACAAAGCTAAGATTTTGCCTTATGGGCAAAGAGCTCGATCTGATTCCCCCTCATCTCTCACTCTCTTTAAACCAAGTGTATCAATTAGTCTACTCTCCACCCTAATTGATTACAATGTGATCTTCCCAACCAGATGCTAGAATGCTGCTAAAGACTATTAGGTCTTAAGTATCCTCAGGTTGATCCTAGTTGATCATGGCTATATGCTCTGCTATGAGGTAGACTCAAAATGACTAGCTAAGTTTTTCAATACTAAGGTGTTTGGATGGTGCTTCCCAAGATATGTTTCCAAGCAACTACCAAACATCCTCTTCTCCCACTAGGCTAGGGCAGGTATATCACACACGGTATCAGAGCAAAACAAACAATGGGTCATATTGCACAAAAGTCAAAAACCCTAGTTATCTCAAGATAATGACAACTTGATTTCTCTAAGGGAAAGAGAATGTAATAAATTCAGTCCACGATGTCCAGATGCATGTGAATACCAAGAATGACTTTTGAAATTACCTCTGATAGTGTGATAGAGGCATGGATGTATTGCTCTCCCTATTACATGGCCATAGCAGAGCCAGGGATAGAAGTAGAAGCAGAAACAAAGAGCCTATTCTTCTCTTATAAACCCCCTACAAAGGCAAAGATAGAATCCGAAGAGGACGATGATGAAAGTGAAGGTATAGATTGTGAAAGTGACCTAGGAGAGGGTACTTATGAGGAGGACATCCCAAAGGCTACAAAAACTTAAGATCCCATGTTGTTGGATAGAAGGACTATGGTACCTTTTGAACTTGTAAATGAATCTCATCATATGCAAAAGATTTATAAGAAGTGGATTAAGCAAAATAAGCCTTCCTTTAATAGTGACTCTTTTCACCCTAAACTACCCTTCTTAAGAAAGGATGATGATGATGCACCTTACCAATAAGCACCAGTCCCACATCTCGAACAGAACTTAGATGGTCCATGTTATGTGACATTTTTGGATGCATCCTCAAAAGGTGAGTTCTTGAGTCAAGAAGTAAATAACTTCAAACAAAATTCAAAACATCCTCGATACCATTTCAGCATTTCAAAGAGCCAAATGAATCCGATTGAAGGTCAAAGTTGGTTCTAGTGGAGCATCAAACGAAGAAGCTACTTCCTTGAAGGACTCTGACACGTACCCAAAAGCAATCCATGGGACTTTCATTCAAGAAGTAGAAGGTGAAAATCAGTTGACTTTTATTGATGCAAATAGCACAGAAAGGCATCTCGAGGCGGGCAACGGTCTTCTAGAAGAGAAGCTGTCGACTCTTTATAACCTATTAAAAGAGAACCTTTATATTTTTGCTTGGTCTTACAAAGATTTAAAGGCGATTGATCCCACTGTGTGTCAACATCACATCTACCTAGAGCCTAATGCTAAGCATGTACGATAATGACAAAGATGCATGAATCCAAATTACTCCACCCTAGTGAAAGCAAAG
Organism: Lygodium microphyllum; assembly: GCF_053477565.2. Taxonomy (NCBI): domain Eukaryota; kingdom Viridiplantae; phylum Streptophyta; class Polypodiopsida; order Schizaeales; family Lygodiaceae; genus Lygodium; species Lygodium microphyllum. Next base: position 93,216,596 of record NC_141161.1, on the reverse strand, counting down.
TTATTAAAGCTCTTAGAAGTTGAGTTCATCTATCTAGTAGCCAATAGTGAATGGATTTCGCCCATCGTGTGGTCGTACCTAAGAAGAGTAGAAAGTCGTGGATTGGTGTGGACTTCTAAAAGCTGAATTCCAAAACAAAGAAATATAATTTTTCTATCCCCTTCACTAACCAACTATTAGACATAATGACAGATCATGAACTCTATCCCTTGCTAGATGACTTTAATGGATACAATATGATGTAGATTGCAAAAGAAGACCAATCCAAAACAACCTTTACCGCAATATGGGGGACCTATACTTATAGAGTGATGTCGTTTGGGCTCTCTAATGTCCTTGCTATCTTTTAGCGAGTTATGGTGGCCACATTCCAAAATCACCCACATGATTTCATTGAGGTGCATCTAGATGATTTCTATCTTCAATATTCTCTATAAGCATTGGAGACACTTGGAGCAATGCTTTGATCGATGCCAAGAGTATGGGATCTCCCTCAACCTTGACAAATGCATCTTTGGAGTTTCTTTAGGCATTCTATTGGGCCATCTTTTCCCTACACAAGGAATAGTGATAGACTCTACCAAGTTTGAAAAGATTGCAGCCCTAACAATACCTATGAATCTAAAATAGTTTAGAGGATTTCTTGGTCACGTGGACTACTATAGATGATTCATCGCCCACTTTGCAATTAAGGAAATCTCCCTACATAAGTTTTTGAGGAAAGATGCAGAGTTCATTTGGGCAAATGACAATGAAGAAGTCTTTAATACCTTGAAAGAGTGCCTCATCAAAGCACCCAACCTACAATCTCTCGATTGTGGACAAAGGAATTCCATGTGCACATTGATGCATCAGTCAAAGGGCTAGGTGTAATTCTCTGTCAGAAAGACTCCTCAATGTTGGACCAACCATTTATTATGCAAGCCAAAAAGTCATTGATAGGGAGAGAAATTATACAGTGACTGAGTTACAGTGCCTTGTAATGGTGTTTGCCGCCCTAGAGAAGTTTTAACATTACCTTCTGTCAACACATTTCAATTTTTACATGGATCATGAAGCTCTGTCCTTCCTAATGAATAAAGCATATGTCAAAGGCGAAATGATGAGATGGCTCCTTGTGTTTTAAGAGTTTGATCTTGAAGTGGTCACTAAACTTGGTCATTCCCATGTCCTTACTGATCATCTATAATGAGTCCCTCAAAGTAACAAAGGGAAGCAAGATTATCCAAATCTTCTTGATGCAAATTTGTTTCTAATAGAGACTGTGACTCCATGGATTGCAAACATTGCCAACTTATTGGCCACACAATAGTATCCTCTTGGCATCTCTAGTCGAGAGAAGAAGAAGCTCCAATTGGAATCATTCCCCTATACCTTGTTAGGCATTGCATTATACAAGAAAGGCAAAGATGAAGTGTTGCAAGGCCTCTATGGCCTTAAGCAAGCACCTAGGGAATGGTACCGTAAGTTCGATACTTTTATGCATTCACACGGATATAGCCATAGTGTTATGGATCCTACTCAAATACAAAGAAGACTTGTGATGGTAGACTTATGATTTTGGTACTCTATGTGGATAATATGTAACTCAATCTAGGACGATTTGTCTTTATCCCATAGGCACAATGGAGGAAAAGTGAAACCATCCTGCAACTATAAAAGAGTGTACTTGACAATCATTTGAATGCAATGCTATCATACTTTGCACTTTCAATCTTATCTATATCTACTTAAGATTGTGTTTACGAGTCTAAGCCAATTAATCTTGGAACCTAATTCACTTAATAGTCACAGTGTGTCTAGTCTTAGTCATCATGCTTCTTGTCATTGACTTCCATCCTCCATAGCTAAACCTTGCTCAAGGATTCGTGTTTTTTAACATGGTATTAGAGCCATGGTAAGCTTGGCTTAGCTAATCTCAATGTTCTTCAAACTCCCCACAACCTCTCCTTAGCTCAGCTTCATCAAATGACTTCATCTCTCACTCCATTTCACTCTACGTCTCTTGACTGCCATAGCTAGCCACACTCTACTCTGTTGGAGCTCCTAGATCTCTCAATACATGCCATATCTCTAATTGATTCCTTCTAGAGACTTCTTTCATTACTTTTGGTGCAACCTCTTGGTACGTCAATTCCTAACAGTAAGTTCTTAAAAGCCTTGCATTTCATTTTTCCCCATTCGTTGTTCCAGATCTACACCAATAATGGTCGTACAACTGCCGCCATCGATTCAGGTCTCGGGATTAGTCCTGTGACCATAAGACAATGGAAGATTAATATATAGGCTCTCTCCTCATCCAATCTTTCATCAAATATTCACTAAAAAATCAAGCCCCTATCCAAAAACCCTAAAGATAGCCATAGCCAATTTCTCCCAAGCTCTTCTTTCACTCTATTTTCTCACTCCTCTTAGTTCAACCAACCCAGTACTACTTTGATCCACTGTGCCTTGAAGTTCTAGAAAGATTGCCATATCAAATTAGCAAGGAGGAGGGGAAGATTCAACCATCAAAGTTCAACATTAAGTTCAATAAGTATAGTATCTTTTGATACTCATTAGTGCTTCTTGGCACTTATGTCTCTTGACACATCCAAGCAAGTCACTTGATGGTCTAATCTAAGATTTTTGGTGACGATTTGATGCTCCTCCTGCCATCTAGTATGGAAAAAGATTCACCATCATGCAGCCTCAAAGGAACGAGCTTCCACACTTGGCAAACAAGGATCAAGTTGATCCTAACGAAGAAGGGCCTTTGGTCAATAACTAGTGGCTATGAGAGGAAACCCAAATATTCTACTCTTGTAGCAGTATGGCAAAAGAGTGATGACAAAGCCCAAGCCATTAATAATCTTGAGCTTAATGACAATTATATCCACCATGTAGACACATGTGATACATCTCATGTCACTTAGGAACAATTGGACACACTATTCGGTGCCCAATCTAAATATTCAAAATATGGATTGTTAATTGAGTTTTTCAAGTTGGATATAAAAGCTAATACATCCTTTGCAACTCACCTTAATTATATGGAAAGTCTACTTACTGAACTTGCAAGGATTAACTTAAAAATGGAAGAAGACATACGCATTACAGTCTTGCTTAAGAGACTTCCTTTAGAATTTGGTAATGTCTCCACCACACTAATTAATATATGCCAAATCCAAAGTTGGTAGACATTAAAGCATCACTTCTTGAGGAAGATAAGAAGCTCGTAGGTATAGAGGAAGCAAGCACTTCAAAAGAAGAACATGTGCTCTATGTGAACAACAAGTACAAAGGGAAAAAAGACATTGTTTGTGACTTTTGTAGAAGAGCTGGGCACATTGAAAAATTTTGTTACGCCAAGAAAATATCATGAAAGGCCTACCTTACAACTATCAAAGACAAAGAAGATCGTGAAGAAGAAGAAGAAGAAGAAGACACTCAAGAGCAAAAGAACAAGCCTCATCAGCCCTTCTATTCCCACGATTCAAATCGACTTTTTTAGAGCATTGTATGTACTCGCCTTAATGTTCTTATTATAAGCCTTGTACTCCTTGTGTAACATCTTACACTATAGCATCTACACACTTAGTGAGGCCTTGTGATAGCCTCTAGCTTTATATGGTTCATTTTTCCATATCTAAACTTAGCAAGGTTCTACTCATGACAGCCTCTGTATACTCAGTGCTTTTCATGGTTGTGATTGAGGAGGGGTGTTGAGAAATATGCAATCACACCTATGTGTTTCCTCTTTGTATGGAACAACTAGGCAAGAAACATGCAACTCAATCTAGGAAGAGTTGCCTTTATCCCATAGACATAGTGGAGGAAAAGTGGAACCATCCTACAACTATAAAATAATACACTTGGCAATCATTTGAATGCAATGCTATTGTACTTTGTACTTTTAGTCTAGTCCATGTCTACTCAAGATTGTGTTTATGAATCCAAGTTAATTAATCTTGGAACCTAATTCGCTTGAGCAATAATGTGTATCTAGTCTCAATCATCATGCTTCTTGTCATTGACTTCCGTCCTCCATAAGTAAACGATGCTCAAGGATTTGTGTTTCTTAATAAAAACTAAGTGAATGCAAGCTCAATTGAAGCCAAAAAGCATTCTAAGACATGTGTCAAGCATCCCCAAGTGTCAAAAGGAACATTCAAGCATCAATACCGAGCCTCGAAAGTATCAAGTGACTAGAGGCATATGCTTTTCCCAAATAAATGGCATTCAACCTTGTTATTATAGCAATGCAATCTCTAAGAAAACTGAACTAAATGTATACTCAAATCATCCCAAAAACATATCCATGCACCAAAATAGCATCTCCCACGTATCAAACATACATTATGGAATTTATTGTTTGTTGTCCAAACCAGAACAATTCTATTCTATGTGAAACAAAGAATAGAAAAACACACAGAATCAACTCTATGAGTACCCAAATTTGTGAATCTTATCGCTCTCTTTGTTTTAAGCAAAATAACAATGCCTATATCTGATATTGTATAGCAAAAATTATGGCCAAAATGCAACAATGTTGTCAAGCTACCATAGATGTCCACAACTTATACAACATGCTCTGTATCCATTCAAAAATAGATAAAATGGCTGCACCTCAACTCAATAAGCACGTAATAAGGCTTAGCTAAGCCTTGAAAAGCTCCTCAACAAGTGCAAAGCAAGCTGGAGCAAGTCAAAAGAAGGAAAGACTCAATGCATATCTCAAGAGAAAGAAATAATGGCTATCATGAAACCTTGAGTTAAAGCTTTGAATCCGAGTTGAAGTAAAGGATGAAGAGGCTCCTTGAATGATTGGCTCTGATACCAATTAAAGAAAGTGAGCCCAAAGTGGAAGCACATGAGCGGAAGCAAGAGCTATGATGGAGGAAGAGAGAGAGAGAGAGAGAGAGAGAGAGAGAGAGAGAGAGAGAGAGAGAGAAGATGTGGGAACTCTAATAGTCACAATGTGTGACTAGTCTTCCCTTTATTTAAATATCACTAAAAGAATAAAAAATGAAGTGATAATGATGGGTGCTCGCTACCTGTATATGTTTTGAGCTTTGCTGGCTCATTTGGCATTCAACTTTTGCTTTAGTGGGAGCTACTTGACTTTATGGATTGAGCCACATTGACACTTCGATGTACTACATGGAGCATTTGGTTTATGCAATTGAGCTTTAGATTATTACAGTGAGATAGTGGAACTCATTGTGACATGTACATGCTCTCTTAATATTTATTAGATGTAGTTATTCTATCGTGAGTTGATTTGATATCTCGGCTTAGACCTAGTACTTATGGCTATTAGGGTGTTGTCAATTTTATTTATGTGCTTTTGGGTTATGTATTGAGCTTTGCTTAGTGGGTTATGCATTTGGCAGTTCTCTTTATTTACCTTTGAGGCCTACCCTGTGCTTGACATCTATGTCTATTACATATATGGTTTCTAACACATCATAATTGTGACAATCTTCAGTGTTGGCTGTTCATGGCTTCTTCCTTCTTGATTGTTCATGGTTGGTTGTTGGCATATTGTTGCAGTTTATTACAACAACCTATCATTTCAATTTTATACATTCTATTTAAGGGTAGTCACTTGAACTTAACATTCTTTTGCTTACATGCTGTGGACAACTCATTACTTTGTCTCCACTCTCCCGCTTGATTTAGCACTGGTTTTGGGGCTGATTTGCAAGGTATTATAGTAGCATGTCTTGCCCTTCTTTGTACTTGCTTGGTCTCATCATGGCTAGTGATTCTCATGATAGTGCTATCTTCAATATTGAGAAACTAGATGGGACCAATTACAGCTATTGGAAGATTCAGATCTTGCAAGTTTTAGTGCAAAAAGTACAAGTTAGACTACTCAAAAATGGGGATGCCAAACCTAAAAATATTACAATCGAGGATTAGGATGAACTAGATGAGCTATGCAACTCCACAATCATTTTCTCTCTCTCTAAGCAAGTTCACTACAATACTGTAACTAGAAATCAGACTACATATGAGCTTTGGACACAGATTAAGAATCTTTATGACAAGCACAATCCTGCATCTCAAATGTATTGGCTAAAGCATTCGATGGGCCTTCACATAAAGGAAGGGACTTCTATGTTTGCACACTTGAATGAGTTTCATTCTATCATTAGCCATTTAGCTTTGCAAGAGATTGAGTTCAAAGATACTTCACATCCTTTATTTTTGCTTGGTACTCTATTTGAGTCGTAGGACACTTTTCATATGGCTCTCTATGCTAAGGATGGGCTGAAATTGCAAGATGTTGAGAGTGCCCTCTTGACAAAAGAGGTGAACCAAAAGAATGTGGATGCTTCCCATACGTCACATGAATTAACTATGAGAGGTCAGCAGGATGGAAATGGTTGTGGTAGAGACTCTAACAGGTCTCAGTCTAGGACACACGGACAGTCTTGCAATAAGTCCCATGGCTATAAGTTCGGTCTTACTTGTCATTATTGTGGGAAAGTAGGTCATATTCGACCACACTACCATAAAATGCATGAAGACAAGCGCAAGGAAAAGGGAAAGGGTAAAGCGTAGAATAAGAATGATAATCTCATTGTGTGCCTAGTAAGTCTAGTGTCAAGCTTGAGGAGATTAATGTAGTATAGCATGATATATCTAATGATCTTATCTTGGCAACTTTTTCTTTGGATGCTTCATAGTTGATTGATGCTTTGTCAATATATAATCAATGTTGGATAGATTCAAGGGCTTCCTTTCATGTGACTCCTCATAGAGAGTGGCTTTACTCCTATCATAGTATAACTGGATCTGTCCATTTAGATAATGACATGGTATTAGATATCATTGGTATTAGTGATGTCCAATTGCATTTTGGTTCTAACAGCATGTTCACTCTTCATGATGTACATCATGTACCGACTCTCATGAAGAGCCTTATCTTTGCTAGCACCTTGGATAATACAGGTTATGTTGTCTCTTTCGGTGATTCCTCATGGAAGATTACATGTGGGAATCTTATTATCGCATGTGGTGCTAAGTCTAGTACCCTCTATATTTTGCTGGAACTAGGACAGTTGACCATGTTTTGGCTATGGCTATAGTTCCACATGTATCTCATTGGCATCATCACCTTGGGCACATATCTTTGAAAGGAATGAAATTGCTTACCAATTTGCAAAATCTACCACCCCTATTTTGAGTATTTTGATTATTGTTTATATGGCAAGTAGACAAGTAGTATGCATAAGAAGTCTAGTATGAAGTGTATGGGTGGGCCTTTAGCTCTTGCTCATTCAAATGTATATGGTCCCATGCCCTGTCAATCACTAGGTGGTGCAAAGTACTTTGTTACATTCATTAATGATCACTTACATAAGGTCTAGGCTTACCCTATTAAGAAAAAATTGGATATCTTATCTACCTTTTAGCATTGGCTTGCTCTTATTGAAAACAAGTCTTTAGTATAGGCTGAAATGCCTAAAGTCGGATAGTTGGGGTGAGTATGTCTCAAAAGCTTTTGAGCAATTTTACAATAATCGAGTATTAAGTGTCAATTGACCCCCCTCTCCCTAACATGGTACTGTTGAATGTATGAACATGACGATTCAAGAGAGATTTTGTAGTATTCTTAACAAGACAAGCTTACCACAACATTTTTAGGTTGAGGCACTTACTATAGTTGTACACTTGATTAATCGATCCCCTTGCGTTCCTATTGATTGCCAAGTTGTAAAGGAGGAATGGACTGGAAAACCTCCATCGTATGCTCATTTGCACATCTTTGGTTGTGATTCATTCTGACATGTTCCCGAGGACAAGCACAATAAGCTGGATCCTAAGTCCGTGAAATGCATCTTTCTTGGTTATGGGGATGTAGGTGAGATGGGCTATCATCGATTGGATCCATAGGCTTATAAGGTGATCCATAGCCATGATGTTATTTTCCATGAGGAAAATATACATAAGGAGCCTAAGCAGGTGGTTGAGGTATGCAGGGTGATCTTTTAAGAGAAGCCTCCTGCTCCTATATGGCTAGATAGTTTGCAAGCAACTAATGCTCCAATGGGCAGGCCCCACCCATTGTGCAAGATTAGCCTACTTTGAGACTCTACTAGAGCTAATGAGCAATTTATGCCCTCCATGGATTATATTATGGTGACAGATACAAGTGAGCCTCTCTTTTATGATGAGGCCATGCACAAAGATGATAGTCACTCATCATGGGATAGGGCTATGTAGTCTAAGTTTGACTCCTTATAGACTAACCATACATGGGATTTGGTTCCTTTGCCTTGTGATGAGAAGACATTGCCATGCAAGTGGGTACACAAGGTGAAAAGTATCCCTAGATACCCCAAGCCCACTTATAAGGCCAGATTGGTAGCTAAGAGTTTCAAGTAGGAATATGATGTTACATCTAGACCTTTATCAAATGGATGTAAAGATGGCTTTTAAACATGGAGACTTTCATGATGAGATCTATATGCAATAGCATAAGGGCTTTGAAGAAGGAGGTATGGAGAACACCTAGTGTGCAAGTCAAGAAAGAGCCTTAAGCAGGCACCTAGGAAATGGTACTACAAATTTGATGCTTTTATGCATTCACAAGGATATAGCCGCAGTGCTATGGATCTGCGTTTATACACAAAGAAGGCTCATGATGGCAGCCTTATGATTTTTGTATTATATGTGGACGATATGCTTATTGCTAAGAGAGCTTATGATGAGTTGGATGCCTTGAAAACTTAGCTTAAGAAGAGCTTTGAGATGAAGGACATGGGACAAGCCTCACACATTCCTAGGATGCACATCACATGTGATCGCTCTAAGGGACTGCTTTATCTATCATTGAAGGAGTGTATCCAAAAAGTCATTGAGTAGTTTCATATGCAAGATGGTAAGCCTATTGGATGTGTCCTCTACCTTCTCATGTAAAGGTTAGTCTACAGGCCGATTGTCCACAATCTAATTGAGCAAAATGCCAAGATGGCCAAGATTCCTTATGCATCCGTAGTGGACAGTTTGAAGTATGCAATGGTAGCCACTTGTCCTCACATAACATTTGTAGTGGGAGTCATGACACACTATATTAGTACACCTGAAAGACAACATTGGGATGCCATAAAGGGTATCATGAGATACCTAAAGGGCACAACAGCTATGTGCATATGTTATGGTGGCCAAGATACAAGAGTCATGGGGTACACTGACTTTGATTATGTAGGACATGCAGATAATAGAAAGTCCACCTCTGGCTATTCTTCACCTTTGCTATAGGTGTTATTCATTGGATGTCCACAATGTAGAAATGCATGGCCCTCTGTACTACCAAGGCTAAGTATGTTGCAACCACTGAGGCTTGCAAGGAGGCTCTTTGGTTAGGCTATTTGGTAGTAGACCTTGGTATGGCTGATGTGATCTCTACATTGGATTTGTATTTTATGAGTGCTTATCAATTGGCCAAGAATAAGGTCTTCTATGCGAAGACAAAACACATTGAGGTGCACTACAGCTTCATCAAATAGGTCATTAAGGATAGGTCTATTGACCTTGTCAAGATCTCCACACTGACCAAAATCCTCACTAAAAGTCTCTCGGTGGAGCATTTTGCCTTCCTTAGGAAGTCGATGGGCATTGGATGAGATGGCATCTTTCCTTATCCTATTGTACTTATGTACATTTGTACTTTGTCACTTTTTTCTCGTTCTCTCCTCACTAGGGTTGGGCTTTAAGTGGGAGGTTATTAGGGGTAAAGGCACATGTGCCTAGCTGCCCGTGTATTAGCTACACCCTGTGCCTAGCTCTTTGTGTAATTAGTTACATTGATAGTACCCACACACTTGTACTCTGCAGGTGGTGGGCACCCATCACTATCACTTCATTCTTTATTCTTTCACCGATATTTAAATAAGGAAAGGCCGATGGTCACACATTGTAACTATTGGAGTCTCCACATCTTGTATCTACCTCTCTCTTGCTCTTGCTCCTTCGATCATAGCTCTTGCTTCCACTCGTGTGCTTCCACTCCTGGCTCACTCCCTTAAGTATTCTTTCTTTTTATGGTTAGCGAGAAGGATGCATGGTTACTTAGAGTGGTGTTGAGAAGATAAGGTGAGAGATTATCTATCAAGGTGAGTTGTAGCTTCTAAAATAATAAAAGTCCATCAAATTTCCTAACTATTGTGTATTTATCCCAACAATATAGGGTAACAATGCCACTATAACTTTAGAGAAAGTGATGATGCTTAGAACGTAGTGATGCCTACAACATGTCATTATAATTTCTTTCTCCATAGTAGGGCATCTTCATGCAACTAGTTGAACAATGATGGAGGGCAATTGGGATTGAAGGCCATATGCTTAATATTGGGTGGTAGGGGAGAGAGAAAAATCATAAATATGAAGTGGTCTAGGCTTATTTATACTAGGTGAGAGAGAAAAGGTGTAGGTATGGCAGACCACTACAAAAAGAGAGGAAGACAGTGATGGAAAGACAGGATATGTGGACCACAGAGTGGGTTTATAAAGCAATTAGGAGAGGAGGTAAAACAAAAATGCAATTTTTATGAAGGATACAAATGGCTACTTTGGGCCTATATTCAATCATTTCTAGTTGGTGTGAATTATCTTTGGAGAGTAAAATATGGGGGGTCTAAGCATGCCCCTATTCTTTGCTAGAGGATCCAAGAAGTGAGTTATTCATGTCACGATGGTCAAATGAAGTATTTGGAAAAGATCAACCTTGCAATATGCCTTGAAGTATCCATATTTTAATGAAATAATGCTTTTTATCATCATTCACATGGATAAAAATATAAGAAATCTTCTAATGGGAGGTAATGATTTATGTGGTTAAATTGTTCAATTAAATCAAAAGGTCGAGGTGGGCTTATTCATATTGAACAAAAGCTTTTAGTAATGGCCAAAAGTGTATCATACCAAGGCATCATATAAGATGAAAGGACCTTACATTCTTTGCAAGAGTCAATACAAATGTCTCTTCAAAATTTTGAGGTAGGTTAAAAAACCTTTAGTAAGTAAGGTAGATGCCTATTCTATCAAGGCATTATCTTTTGTACACATATGTTGGTGCTATACATGCACACATATTATCTTATCGGAAAGTTGGATTGAAAATGTCATTTAGTAGTAATGGTAAGATTGTGAATAGTTTGAAGCGCTTAACATACTTGTTATTCCTTTAGTAATGCAATTCCTTTAGTAATCATAAAAGACTATACATACTTGCTATAACCACATCACATTATTTATTTAGATAATATTCTTTCAATAAGCATCATTTTTTATACACATAGATGCAAAGCTCTAAATGATTTAATGCTAATATATACAAAGAAAAACATTTGGGAGACAAATACTTCAACATGCTCTATAATCAATGCAAAACACTCACTATTGACTCCACTCCTTATTATCGATGTATCATCTCATAACCAACCTAAACCCAAAGCCAAACCAAACATCTCTCTAGACTACATACTTTATTGTGTTGCTCATACACACAAAAACACACATACGTAAACACATTAACACATGCAATCTTGCATAACATGTACACACCGTAGATGTATGTAAGTACATATTTACATAGATGTACATGTGCATACATAGGTACATATGGACACATATATGCATGCATATTTCTATGTACATGCATACATATGTATGCTTTTATGCATGCACTACATGAATCTAAAGAGAGAAAGAGAGAGTGCACTAAAACTCCTAATGCATTTCTTATACATAACCAAACCAAATGTAAAAAGTTCAATCCATGCTAGTTTTGTAAGAAGTCCTTATTTATGTCTTTTGTAGCCAAATAATATTATAGTTCTTTTTTTATATGTAAATACCTCCTCCCCCTCTATCGTTAATATGATTCTAGGTTTTTCCACAATGGATGTTAGATAGACCATAAATTAAACTCCCTATTACAATGAGCCAATTGTATGTAGTCCCATCTTGAGACATATGTAATATGTTTTTAAGTCTTATTAAGTAATTAGATGAAGGAAAAGGAGAATTGGTTTTCCATATTAACTTCAATAATAATTAAAGAGTAACACAAAAGTTTCATTTGGCATCTTTGGTTCTTCCAAGATGGGAGAAACATAAGAAGTGCTACTGGAGGATATAGGTTAGCTTGAGCATTGAACCTTAGAGGAGTCAATCTATGCTCTCAACACTAGCTCAAGTGTCCAATTACATTACTTGCCAAGTAGAGAATATCTCAAGTACCGAATCACATAACAATATAAGCTTTTTCCTCTCTTCATGTGGATAAAAAATCCAAAGAGATTATTATCATGTTTGGGAAAAGGTGTAACTATTTTGAATCATGTTGCTTGGTGCATGCTTAGCTAGATAGGATCATTCCATTGCCCACATTGTGACCATGGGTGCACAACACAAGTTAGTTTGCAAAATATTTGGGTGTGAAATTTAGGCAAGAAATGGATCTAATTTTGAGGGTCTTACATTGCATAAAGCACTCTTGAATATGCGTTGTCCAAGTGGTTATTTTAGTTCCTATACCTTAAGATAACTTGAAAGTTTGCAGTTACTATGAATTTCCAAAGATAGAGGCCTCATTTGATTGGAAAAATCATCAAATAGAGAACTATGCTTTCTAAGATTTCATATGCATTCCCAAGCATGGAGATTACATTCAGTTGGCAAAATCATTGTATGGAGAACTATGCTTAATTTCTATGTTAGTTTAGGTGAAGCTTCAACATTCATTTTGTGTGTAGAGCTCCAATATTGACTTAGCCTATGTCTAGAGCTTCAAATTTACATGATTGAAACATCAATTCAAATTTACATGATTGAAACATCAATTCAAAGCCCAATCAAGTAACCAACACTCTACAAGTCTTGTTGGATAAATATAATGGTTTGAGAGAGAGAGAGAGAGAGAGAGAGAGAGAGAGAGAGAGAGAGAGAGAGAGAGAGAGAGAGAGAGAGAGAGAGAGAGAGAGAGAGAGAGAGAGAGAGAGAGAGAGAGAGAGAGAGAGAGAGAGAGTGTGTGTGTGTGTGTGTGTGTGTGTGTGTGTGTGTGTGTGTGTGTGTGTGTGTGTGTGGCTATGGGAATGCATGTAAAGGGACTTCCAAAGGACAAACCTTATAAGGGCATGCTTTAGGTTTTAATTATTTAGTCTCATTTGCATATTCAAAATGTAAATGGTCAAAAATGATCTAAACAAAGGCAACAATGAAGGACAAGCATAATCACCACCAATAGTGGGTTACTTCATACATTCTAGCAAGTCCTTAAAAATGCTTCATGTAGTATAGTGGTCTTGCAATGATTAGTTGAATGTTCACTTCATGCAACTTGACTTGAAGCTAAGGGAAAACAAGTTGCTAATCAATTAAGTTACCGTGGATGTGTGATTGATCATGTTTTGAAGGGTTCCTTGTCCAAGTAGAAAACAAAAGTGGTTCACTTCATAGAATGGCGGTGCCACCTCAATACGTCTACATGTCAATGGTACGATTCATAACTCCTAAATGAACTTGTTTCTGTGTGATCCTATCATGTTATTCCTTTTTGGAATGTTATTCGAGATGCTCTAGTTTTAGATGTGTCCCTTAACTTAGGGTTTGTCCATCAATTAGGTTCAATAAAATTGCATATTGGATTTTAGAGAGTGTTGACTTCATTAGGGAGGACACATGGTGTTGCCAAAGTACTATGTGTGAAACTTGCTATCTCTATTTGAGGTTTCAAATAGGCTGCTGATACTTACCTTCTCTAATGCATCTTATTGCATTATAGAAGAATAGCTCTACGTGCCTTCATTAGATTATAAGCTAACAACTATATTCTACTCCCATAATTCTAATGCAACCTCATGTAGACCTTATTTTTTACATGCTCAATTATTAAAATAGAGAGTGTACAACCATCATCATATTTTTCCTAGTGACATTCTCATTTAATTCAAGACATTTGAGATGTTACTACTTCTTCATTAAAAATGTGTTAAATTTATGATGTATTTTCCTCATGAGAAGCTCTTATCGAGCATGAACCTTGTAAGAAGCTCTCTATTTTCTTTCATTAGTATATGGCAATTATTTAATAGGATGGATAGAAGGAGCTAGAAGGATTAGTGTCCATTGATTAGCATGAGAAATGTTTGAAGGAAACTCTTAGGAGTTCTCAAGCAAAACAAACTATGGAAGTTTGAATATTGAGTTTCACAACATTCATGTGCATAAATTACACTTCACTATCCAAATTTTACTTTATTTTTCAAATCACTTTAGTGCTTCTCTCTCTCTCTCTCTCTCTCTCTCTCTCTCTCTCTCTCTCTCTCTCTCTCTCTCTCTCTCTCTCTCTCTCTCTCTCTCTCTCTCTCTCTCTCTCTCTCTCTCATTTTATGTTTGGTTCACAAATGGCCCCAATAATGCACATAACTGCACATGCATGGATGTAGGATTCCTTAAAGTCCATCCACTTTATTTGTATGCTCATTAGTGCTTTTACATGGAGCCTACCATGCTTTTACGATGAGTTGGGGCACTATCTAGCATTTTGTTAAGGCATTGTAGTTTCCCATTATCTTTTCATTTCTTTTTCCCAAGAGGTCGTCACTTTTATACCCATACTTATCATTTGGCCATTAACATCTTGCAAATGCTTTCATGTTTCAATGTTGTTTGCTTATCTCTTCTGGCATTAGATTTGATTTCTTTTTAAATTGAGTTTCACACCATAATAGCAAAGGTGAGCACCAATTTGTTTTGTTAATCATGAAGAAAACATTTTGATAGGCTTCAAATATATTTGCAAATGTGACTTAAGCAAAGCATTATTTTCTTGTGCTAGTAATTTCTACATTATGGACTTTTTGAATGGCACATCATACAATTCTATATTATGTATTCTAGTTGTGGTAATGTACTTAACTATAGTAAGGATTCTAATCAAAATAGATTTGACACATGCAATGAAGAATATATTAGTAATTGTTGTCTTATGCACTTCAATATTCTTCGAACAAGTGAGAAGCTAGTGCTTTGTATGCTTTATGGCAATATCCAATTGGTTTTAATGCAATTTTGTTAAGAACTTCTAGTTTTCTTAGTTGCCATCTAGATCAAGGTTTCCCTTGCAAGCATGTGATTATGACGATTGAAGTGCCCCTTCTTTACATCACTTCACATTAACTAAAAGGAAGCAAGCTTATCATATTAAGCTCTAAAGTCTTATAGTAGCCAATACCTTAGGACTACCATTCTTATCACTATTAGGACTAAACCCAAGACCTTAGCTAATCTTAACTTTTTTTTCAACTTTTCTCAACTCACTTGCATTCTTGGACTCTCTTTTGAGGTGGCAAAGCTAACTAGATTCAAAGCTAGTGGGGGTGTTGGTTACCATCACGAGGCCAATCCCTCAACATGTAATTAAACGAACACATTAACTTTTGAGTGAAGAATGCTAGATGTTTCTCATTTTATTATTTAGAAGATCTTAAGTTTGGATAAGCTAGATGATAAGGACATTAAAATGTTGATAAGGCTACTTGAACTTCGACCTCCCATGACTATCTTAATAGAGATAATATGAAATTTATTTTTTTTGCAAAACAATTTCAAAGCATGAGTGGCACAACCTGTGAATGACCTTTTAATCAATGGAAAAAAAAGATGAGATGTATTTGAAATGTTTGTAATAGCTTATTCATGAATAATGTAAAAGACTATAGAAGACACCTTGAAAAAGATCAATTATCATTCTTTGTTAAGTGCCATTAATGTGTTTATGTGGTACGATAGGAGACATTAAAAAGGAACAAATTATCCTTTCATGGATTGCAATAGTGTAATAATGCAACCATGTCCTAGCTATGGTAAAGTATCATTAAATTATTTCGCAAGATATCAATACCAATTTTGTGATGGTGACAAGCATCTCCAAATATTCCTTAGGGTTAGATGTGCTTAGTTTTTGTTGAGTTTGCATTTGTTTTTTCCAATCATACTCAATAAAGCAAGCAACTATTAGGATAACACCATCCATTATGAATAAGAAAGTAACTAGACATGCACTATGATGTGTCAAAATCATAAGTTTTGGTCCACATTGGCAAACAAATAATATGCCCCCTTTAATTTGATATTGTAAGATAAAAAATTTTGCATAATTTTTTGTCATGTTATTGCTTATTATTACATTGGGCAATTTATTTTTTGAAATTGCATGGCAAAGCAAGAACAATGGACTTTCTGAAATCTCACAAGTGCTTGGAAGAAAATAGAGGTATGATTGAGTTAGTAAGTTGAAGTACTTAATTTAAACTAAAGCATCGATAGTCAACAAAAGATGGTGTCTATATGTGTACATGTGTGCACATGTTTATGTAGCACTTCATACTGTGAGAGGAGTTTGAACTCTCAAAGTCTATTTTTGAGCTTGAGCACTAATCATGGTCACTAATGAAACATCGATTATCATACAGACTTATGAATCCTTCGTAAAGGATATACAATGTTTTTCTTTATGGTGATTGGGCTTCAACTTACTTGTTTGGAAAACTGTTTTTGTAAAGAACACTTAATTCCGGTTGATTTCTTAAGTTAGAGACAAACTTTTTATAGTGAAAGTTTTTTGCCAAGTGATTGCACAAGTAGTGAAGTTGTCAATGTGACAACATGTTTATCCATTTGCCCCACATCCGTGGCACATGGAAGCTTGTGTGGAAATAGGATTTATTGTTTCAAAGAGGTCTATCTCATCATTTTCTCTCACAAGTCCTCATTCAAAGCACCCATTTAAATTTTTGTATTGGGAATGGCCAATTCACTACTCATTGGATCTCAAGTCCTCCATCTCATGCCATAGTCCTTTTATGTTTATTGAGACTCATTGAGTCCAAGAATAAAGAAATGGAATTTGTCTCTCAAGGAGTCTCCCCTCTTCTTTGCTTCTCTCTAGTACTACCTAAAGAGTTTGCATATTTGTTGCAAGGATGATAGGACCACAAAAACAACTCTTTAAATGTTGAATTCCAAGGTTGGAAGAGTGAAATGTGCATTTTTGCAAAGTAAATTTGTGTGTGTAAGATGTTCCAGGCATGCACCATGCTGCGCACAAGCACAAGCACATGCACCCACACACACACATGTGCACGCGCGCGTGCACGCACGCACACACACAGACACGGGGGGAGAGAGAGAGAGAGAGAGAGAGAGAGAGAGAGAGAGAGAGAGAGAGAGAGAGAGAGAGAGAGAGAGAGAGAGAGAGAGAGAGAGAGAGAGAGAGAGAGAGAGAGAGAGAGAGAGAGAGAGAGAGAACACATGCACACCTTATCTTTGATAAGGTAATGTATAATATTGCAAGACCTAATTGGCATTAAGTCTCATTGATTGTCAAATTCCCTCTAGAACAACAATACCTAAAAAAACATTGAGTCAATTTTGCCATGTTTAACCTCACATTGTTTTGCCTTATCTAAAGTAAAAGCCCCATATAGACTTTATGAGGCCTTAAACTTTGTCTCACAAAACCTTGTAAGGTAAAAAGGCTTGAAAAAATAAATCAATAAGGTCTAATACCTTAGCCAATATGTTGATCATGTTGCTTCTACGTAAACCTCAGTGTTACAAAGCATTGATATCATTCTTAAATTGGTTAATAGATAGTTTTGATTGGTGGATAGGTTGTAGCATTCAAATTTTATAGATCTATAATGATGTAAACATAATAGTGTGTATATACTCATTTTTTCCATAGAAACATTATTGTTTTTGCTCATAATTGACTATGACCTTATCCTTGCTCTATTATCTCTCAATCATGGGTATTAGTAATCATATGTTGAACATTGCAAATCAACAAAAAATTAATGTGGTACATTTTCTACATTTTGGTTATGTTGATTAATATAGTCCTTCCTCCCTTTCTTAGACCTTTATAGTTTCTAGAAGAATATACCTCATTAGGTATCTAAAAAACTACCTTGACATCTAATGTATAGGTAGAATAATCATATTTGAAAATGTCCAAAATGATAATTATAAATAGCTTATTTTGAACATTTATATCCATAAAAAGGGTACTAAGGATAAAGAAAACTCTTAGCCCTATATTGTTGTTGAAAGCATTATCTTAGGAAAATCGGTCCATCTTGGTTATAAAGAAACTAAAAAGAGGTAGGATGTAGTGCGCATACCTTTACCCTCCACAAACTCTCCAAAAGCAAGATATGTATAAATTTAGTTAAGATAATTTTTGAGAAACCTCTCTACCTAGAGGCCTTAGTTTTTGTCATACTTCTTACCAAAAAACTCTTATATCTACTCTATAAAGGTTTGTTGCCTTAGTTGAGTAAAAGACTACTTCTAAGAATTTATTTCTCATCTATTAGTTGATTTACATGTTTAAGATGATACGATGAAATTTCACATTATCCTCAAAGATTGACTTATTGTATTATATCATCCAAGTTAAAAAAAAAATCATACTAAGTCTTGTATACTTTGAGATTTCATACAATATTATTCTCTCATGTGTGGATCATGTATGTTTTTTTCTCGCAATTTTTGTAGTCAGAGATAGTCTAATCTTTCAATATCAATAGCAAGTCCCACAGGGTCTTATTCACTTGTCCACCTCAAATAAACAAACATAGTTCTAATTTTTATTTGGGGCCTGTTGGTAGGTGAGCTTAGTGGGTTGAATATTCATCTCTTTCTTCAAAGACAAATTAAATCAAGACACATTAAAGCACTCAAAGTCTAGATTCTTTTAGAATCTCTTTGTTTTCAAATAAGGCCCCTTAAAAAACCATAACTTTATTATTTTATTGTATTGTTCTTTGATGGAATAGCCAAATCTCTTGGATAGTTTTATAAAAAATAAATCTTCCACAAGCAACCAATCATGCACGTAGGCACACATACACACCCAACCACCCACCTTTACTGCAATCTATACCTTGCCTATTTTGAGTACAACATTTGCAAAATCATTGCCCAACGGAATAGATACGAAATACTCAAACACATTTCCCACACCTTCAAAAACTATGATGATCTCCTTATGGTCAACATACCAAATCCCATGCTTTTCCTAAAGAACGATCCCAACTCCACATTCACACATTACAAATAGGTATTGTTGGAGTTTGACATCTCTGGGAATTCATTCTTTATCTTTGAGATCAAGTGCTTCATTTCACTCTCTATACAATCCTCGACTATGGAGCTCTCTTGCTCCCACAAACATACAATCATAGGACATATGACAATAGAATGCAACTACCCTTGTCTTATAATAGATTCATCCACAAGGCAAGCAACTGTCCTAGGGGATGGTCACACAAGGTAATACTTTCCCAAACCAGGTCGATCCTCTAATGCAACAACCATGCAAACACAACCTATGCTCGCATTTGAGCACTAGTATAGAGGTATTAGTAGATTGGAGCTTTGGCAGCTTGTCACAAAAGCCTTATCAAATGATTGGCTAGTTGAACAAAAAGGAACTCCTTGTCATTGTGCTCTATTAATGGGTGTGTTCTATGGGACCTACTCCATGACAGGGGTGGTCCATAATTACCAGCCACCCTGGCTTGGTCTCGGTATGTATGGGTAAGGGTAGGTTTACATCTATAATGGTGTTTAGACTAATTAAGGGGGGCAGCATCTTTTATATTTAGGGGTAATATGATCATCTTATCCTCCCTTTATCTCCATTACATGATCCCTTAAATTGATGAAGCTCCTAACCCCTTCATAATTTCCATCACAACACTACATCTCCTCAGAGAAAATCCCACTCTTTTAATTGCAAGTAGGTGTAATCTTGTGTGCTTTCTAATTGTTGCCAAAAGACATGAAATGTGCCCACATATGCATATGTGCAAAAAAAAGAAATCAAATTGTAGATTTGGCTCCCCAAGAAAAAAACCAAGAAACTATCTTTCTAGCATAGAGGGATGACTACTCAAAGCCATTGTTATGCAAATACAAGCAAGCCTTCTATATTTGCCACACAAACCTATGATCAATTGCCTAGAAATCTGACAAAGCCTTACCATACATAAGGTGAAAATTCACTTTCTTAACATTGTGATAATCCCAACAATATTTACAAGTGGAAGACAACTAACGTCTACACACACTTCTAAATTAAAACTATCTCAACCAAAATCATACACTTTCAATTTGGAAAGTCTACATGTACACTTTCAATCTAAAATTGTGGACTCTTTGGAATGCGAATATATATGCCTAGCTTATAGTTGATGCTAATGGTGTTGCAATTGATAACACATCCTACGTGATCAAAGTGGATACAATAATCACCAAAGCATTTGCTTATTGCATGGAAAATAAATTAGATGGTTTAAAGTGTTCACCAATTTATTAACACATTTTATTAACAAGTAATAACTAGGTGCTCACTAGGCTATTTGCATTTGTTTCTTGTTGCCTTTGAAGAGCTTGGAGATAACTTTTAAGACACACAAGTCTCCTAGATGAAAGATCAATGCTACTAAAGCATAGGGCCAAATTGCAAACCTTGATTCATAGATTGTGGATATTTTCTTTGATATTGTGATTTTACAAAGAGAGACATTGCATTAACTAGCTATTAAGTGAGTATGCAAGTCCTTTCAATGCCATAATAGCAGGGTAAGCACGTTGCAAATGTGGCATCTTATTTTTGTCAACTGCAACAAGGCAAAAGACCTCAAATGATTTTATTGAGTAGTGTTCTCTATATTTACCCTTCATTGGCACAAAGGATGCAGTATCATTGAAAGAGCTATATCACAAGAACCTAGAACAAGATCGTGCAAATACTAGCAAACCACAAAATCAATAGCCATATCAATGCATTAGTCGTCATTGATTCATCATTTGTTGGTAGCTTTCGACATGAAGCAATGCCTCAAGGACCTTTATGCTCTTGTAAATGACCTTTATCGGTTATAGCCCCTATGTATAAATCCACATCATGGCTTAACATGAACCAAAAGGCATTGATGGATGTGTCCCTTTGTATTGTGAAAAGTATGTCTCTTCTTTGCAATATGAGGAGAAGCTTTGAAAAACATCATCAAATACGGTACTCTTTTTAGGCTATTGTCTTCCCAAACATGACCTTTGAAGATCATGGATTCAAAGATTGGAACCGTGATCAAAGAGGATGCCCTGAGCTCGACGCCAAGGGATGTGGAAACTTAGAACTCCACTAGTAAGATCTACAAACCTGGTAAAACAATGTTTCTAAGGTGATGGCCCTCTAAAGTCAAGTCTCTGGTTATGGAGGATGCAACACAAGCCATAGGGGTGACAAAGTAGATGAATCTCTCTCTCTCTCTCTCTCTCTCTCTCTCTGTGTCTCTCTCTGTATCCTTTTTGTGGACAAAAAGAGCCTACCTAGCTACAACTATATTGTGTCCCTAGGAATAAAATCAAGAAGAGACACTTATTAATGCTCAAATGTCACATCACAAAAGCAAGTAGGTCAATGTTGGATTACATTTCTCTTTGCATTTGTTTAAAATGCATTCCCACCAAACATTGTATATAGTCACCCACATATCTCTTTCCTCTGTATGTGTAAGGTTCACGATTTGGATTCACAGTAGTTGTTCTTGATTACTTTGTATGTTCAAATTTAGGAATTACACAATGAAAGCATGGTCTACTTTGTTAAACACATGACCTTATAAAGGTGGCATGTGAGTTAATAAGAGATTCTCTCACTTATAGACATACACACATACACATATCTGTATATACACATGTATGTATGTATGTATGCATGTGCATTTGTGTCTATGAGTGTGTATACACATAGGCATAGACGTGTGTGCACATGCATGCATGCACACGCGCACACGTAAACACACACACCCCCCCATTACATGCACATTACTTATATTGATGTCTTATAAGGTCTAAAATCATAATTACATGAAGAATCATTAATCACATTATCTACATGCTTCTCTATCTTATTATAGACAAGGCCGTTGCAAGTTAAAATATAATGAAAAAAGTGATGGTTTATACTAATGGCATGTAAAAAAAATGAGTAAGATGATGAAGTGTAACGTTATGTATGATTCATAGGACTTTAGATGCTAAGGGAGTTTTGTATAGTAGATGTTATGGAGGAGTCACGCTTTGAGAGAGAGAGAGAGAGAGAGAGAGAGAGAGAGAGAGAGAGAGAGAGAGAGAGAGAGAGAGAGAGAGAGAGAGAGAGAGAGAGATTATCTCTTTAATAGGATCTTTCTTTTGGTTGGTTTCATAGGCAAACTTCTTGGCAGACACACCATGTGGGGTTGTGTTTGGAGTTCAAATTCCCTTGAGACTCTCTCTCCCTCACACACACACACACACAAAGAGAGAGGATGTGTTTTTTTAGTGAATCAATACTAAGTGTTTAAATGTATTCACATCCATGGTGGTATACACATTGATGCACCAAAATTTCAAACACACACAAATCATATTTATAATAAACTTTAACAATGTATTATTGTACATAAGGAGCATAGATGACCATCCTTATGTGGCATACTTTGAATTGATGTCTTGCAACTTGCATCTTGCATATAAGTATAAATTCTTGGAATGATGAAGCTTTTGGAAGTGACAAAGGTGCGTGTTTTCTTTGTCATCCTTTTGTCCCAATTAAGTAATTTTGGGTTGCATATTCGTAAACCTTTTTTTTTTTAATGAACCAATTTCCATGCTTATCTAGAAGTATGCATGATAATCAATGACTTTGCAAATTATAGTGAATACTCAATTTTGATATATTTTGTATAGTGGAGGGTTTTATATTTGTTTAGGATATTGAATTTCAATAGTATTAGCCATTAATGTATTTGTAATCATTTGTTGTTTAGTTTAGGATATATAGCCTCCTTAATGACAACCCACTAAATGAGATCCTTTGTGGATTAAATGTCAATATAGTTGTGTTTTTTGTTGTTTGTATGTTTAAATTATCTTACATTGTATTTCATTGTTTCATTCATGACAATATAATTGCATTTTTTGTTGTTTGTATGTTTAAATTATATTGTATTGTATTTCATTTTTTCATTCATGCCATTTCCTTTCTTGATAAATTACTCCTACGTATACATCTATTTCAACACAACAATTTGAAATATTGCCAATTTTAAGATGAAGGAGAGTATGTGCATGGTTTATGATCATATTGTGGCATAGTTTGAGATTATGGTATTGTGAGAAAATAATGAGATAGGGTGGTGTGTTGTGATTGTATTGCAATATGCAAGTTTAGAGTTTAGGGTTACGAAAGGTTTTTAGAGAGAGAAGGGAGAGAAATCATGCGAGAGAGAGGGAGAGGGAGAGGGGGGAAGTAAATACCATTTGCACTCACCTTTTTGATCCATGCTTGTGTGAGTCCTAGCATGGAGTGCTAGTTCTTTAGTATATATTATTTATACCTTCGGTTCAATGTCCCCCAACTGAGGAAAAAGTCCTCGAGCCTGTGCGGCATAAGCAAGAAAGGCTTGGAATGCAAGGGTGAGTGGAAATGTCTTTCCATTATGGTAACTATGTGTACACACTCACTCTCTCCCCCTCTTTTCAAGACACCCGTTTCCTCTCTCGTTTACTTCAAGATCTCTCTCTCTCTCTCTCTCTCTCTCTCTCTCTCTCTCTCTCTGTGTCTCTCTCTCTTTCCGTGTGAGAGGATTAAACCAAACATTTTTATTTTTGTATGAATGTTGAATAAAGCTTCCATTTGTTCGCATGATGAATATGAAGCCTTAAGCTCATAGTGAGCACTTTTGGATACAACATATCTAGCTCTCTTATATGTAGGTCCAACACACACACATAAAGAGAGAGAGAGAGAGAGAGAGAGAGAGAGAGAGAGAGAGAGAGAGAGAGAGAGAGAGAGAGAGAGAGAGAGAGAGAGAGAGAGAGAGAGAGAGAGAGAGAGAGAGAGAGAGAGAGAGAGAGAGAGAGAGAGAGAGAGAGAGAGAGCATGCCTGTATGCATGTACATTTTTTGTCTATTTCTCTATTCGGATGTATACATACACTCTCTCAATCCATGTATATGTGTGCAGGCACAAGATGTATCCTTTCTCAAAATATTTGAAGGTGCTTTCATAGAAAATTCATTATGTAAGCACAAACTATACAAGGCCCAAAGCAATGAAGCAATCTAGCATGCGAGCATATATGGGTCTCTTTGATGGGCTACGTTTTGATGTTAATAGGAGTGCCCTCTAACTTGCAAATTCATGGTTGCAATTTTCGATCTTTGGGTTGTTGGTAGTTACGACATCACTAGGCACTAGGTTGAGTCACTAAGGAGAAATAAAGAAAAAAATGAGCATGAAGCAAGGAAGAGGAAATGTATCGATGATGTTTGTCTATGATACTGGGTGCAAAATTGTCCCCTCTTTGTAATGCTACTCTACTTTTTGAAAAAGAGATGTAGCTAAGAGCCATCAGTAAATCTATTGTCATTGCTTGATCTTACATGCTACTCTTAGTTTGTAAGATCAAGGAGAAAAGTCAAGACGCTTCTTGCAATTGAAGTTGAGACTTTATTAATAATCCATTATCAAGTAGTTAACATCAAACTTTTTGTTCTGTTTGTTCAACTCACAATGTATTTTTCATGTCAACTTTGGCAGATGGAGGCACTTGTAGGTTGATGGTAGGCACAGAGCTAGGCATGGGTACTAGCCTCCTTTGTTTCAAAAACTTATTTTAAAAAAAAGAGTAAACCTAAGTCCCACCACATGCAATACCCCTGCATATAGCCTATTTTCCAAGGATGGAAAAAAAAAGAACCCTCTCCATTGGGCCTTGCCTCTCACTTGCATGTCTTCAATCAATTGAGAGGGGGACTCAATACCATGGCCTACGAATGGCTCCCTTGCCTCCCTCCCTCCCTCTCTCTTTCACTCTTTGTCTCTCTCTCCTAAATGGCCCCAACCTTCTCCTCTACTACCTCAAGGATTAGCTAGATCAAGGTGCATGTGCAAGCACATTGACATGTACTCACCTTATTGCCATATGAGTTTGCTAAAGTAAATGATTTGTCATGTAGATGAAACAATGCAAGTCATGGCAATTTTGGGTCATGCTTATAGTTTATTTTAAATCTCTATTTAGGAGAGATTCCTTAAGAAATATCTCATATTCCAAATTTTTAACTTTACTTGATTGTTTTGCTGGCAAACTCCTTGGAAGACATATAAATGCTATGAGTTTGGGGCTTCCTTACCATTGAACTGATATTACATTCTCTCTTTTA
The DNA here is from genome assembly GCF_053477565.2 of Lygodium microphyllum. NCBI lineage: Eukaryota > Viridiplantae > Streptophyta > Polypodiopsida > Schizaeales > Lygodiaceae > Lygodium > Lygodium microphyllum. The sequence goes on along the minus strand of NC_141161.1, from coordinate 93,191,312 downwards.
CCATTTCAAGTTAATTAATTGGCTTACCCTATTTGAAATGTATATAAAATCTATGATGAGTTGCTATGAATGTGGCATTTATCATATTATTTTTAAAAGAAGTATTGTAAATGTTTATATTGTATATTTTAGATAAGCACACTAACTTACAGTTAAACTTTTTATGGGAAGTCCCTATATTAATTTTATGATCATCAAAATAAGTACATGCACGTGGGAGATGAATTGGTGGTAAAATTATTCTTAAAAAATGCCTTAGTATCCTTTCGACATTGAGAAACATATGAGCAATTCCCTTGAGGGGTTTTTTTGGGGGGGGGGGGTCTCTACTTTTCTTGGAAAACCCCTCTTTCTCAGGAGAAACCACCTATACCCTTTTTCCAATAGGAAATCTTCACTTGAAAAAAGAAAAGGCATCCTAATCATGTGGACCGCCGAGTTAACAGGGATATTTTTAAAAGGTTTTTATTAAAAAGATTAAATAAGAAACCTTTCAACATGGCACAAAAAGAAAGATAGCTTCTAGATATGCGGACATTTCAAATGTTTTTTATTAAAATAATCAAAGGGGGTTTCTAAAAACCTCCCGACTTGAACTCGTTTGCAAAGTTAGAAGCGAGAACACACTTGAAAACAGTTTCTTGTGAGAAACCCTCACGAGAATAGCTCCATACATTTTATAAAATGCTTTTATGTTTTTAAAAGTATCGACGTTGGCCTTGAGAGACTCTTATGGTTTGTCATATTATGAGGCATAGAGTACGTTGTTCATCTTGTTTTGTGAGAAAAGGGAAGTGGCCGTGTGTTATTTGTGTGAAGCGCGTGGTTCATCCTTTTTGGTGAGGAGAGGGATGCAGCCATGTGTTGTTGGGGGCTTCGGAATGATGCCAAGCGCGTGAAGCGGGGTTAGCGACCTTGAATATTTTGGGCGTTGCAAGTGAGAGCTTTGTGCTACACTCTAACAACATCGAGAGACAAATGCCGGTTTGTAAAGAAAAAGGGGTTTTATTTCCCGGCTCCCTGCAGGCGTTGCTATTTTTATACATTTGATGCCAAGTCATGTTTTTCGTCACTGCTCGAGGCTGTTCGGCGCAGGTTTGCTTTGATCGCCCAATCGTTGCCAGTTTCGAATTTCGCGATCGCCCTCCTCCACACTCGGCACAATTGTGCTCTCCCCCCTCACACAAATTTTGACAGAGGACAGAGGACCGGGGGCGCTATCGCTGGCATGATCGATGAAGAAAGAGAAAGAATCTCAGTCGACTGAGGCCGTTACCTGCTTAGCACAAGCCCGCAGGTGCCGGCATGAAGTTCCTGAAGGATTGACAGAGCAGAGGACCTGGCGCCATAGCTGGCTCGATCAAGGAAGAAAAAGAATCACAGTCGAATGAGGCTGTAACCTGTTTATCTCAAGCCCGCAAGTGCCGGTATGAAGTTCCTAATGAGAAGGCTCCATCACCGAGGATGATGTGGCCTCGATAGCTTTTCTGTGGTCATCATGATGCTAGACATGGCCTCGAGAGCTTTTCTGTGATCATCGAACAATATCATACTGCCTCGTGCTTATCACTGAGTCGACATCTAGAGTTTACCTTACCTGTATTGGAGCAACATCTTGGACTTGAGCTTTTTGCTGATCGTCCTTGCCTGATGCTCATCACGTGAATTGTCACTAGAGTTCATCTAAACTGTATCGGAGCAGGCATGTTTGGTCGCTGCAATAAGGGCGTTGCAGGAGAATTTCCATCTGTGCTCTCCAAGGAAAGAAGGAAGTGGGGGAGGAAGGTCTACATCGCGACATCAGAACACAGTACAAGGCAGCTATGGCTGGCTTAACTGCCTGGGTAGGCTCAATCCAGCAACGCCTGGACACATGGGCACGGCAGCACCGTGACCTTGTGTCATCTGTTGCAGCTCCTTTGCCTCCTGTATTACCATTGCCATGGCGGCCACGGTGGCAATGGACCTGGAAATGGCCATGGCAGAGCAGTCAAGAAAGCAAAGAGGAACTCGAGAAAGAGTACAAGAGAAGGAATGAGCAGTTGCAAAATCTCTGTCGTGCTCTCAAGGCAGAAGATGTAGCCGACCTCAAGGACATTTTGGGAGCCATGGTCCTCTCTGAGTGTGTCTACAAGGTAATAATAAAATGGGCTACTATGGCTGAAGCACGTTTCAACTAAGCTAAGGTTGAACCATACAGTGAAGAATCTTGTTTTGAGTACATGAATGAGAGCATGCAGGGATTGGTGCATGCGTGCACATATCAAGTTGTTAGCATGAGGGGTGCATGTGTGCAAATCACAAGGGAATATGCCTTTGGTTCTTTCTAGAAGAGGGTTGTGTATTTGCATGTTGTCTGTGCTGCGAAACAGTTATTGAATGTCTTTTCTGTTTCTTTCTTTGTGTGCACGTGTACATCTGCATGTGTCTCTGGACATATGTGTATACATGTCTACATAGACATGTCTATAATCCTAAACGCACATGTTTTAACTTTCAGAGACCTGATTCTGAGGTGATTCGCGCTGTAAACAATTTTAAAGCCGATTTTGGTGAACAGCTAGTCTCTATAGAGCGGGTCCAGGCTTCTCTTGATCATGCACCTCACAGGTTCTCCACCTTTTCATAATACCATGAGAGAGATGATTAATTTGGCATCAAGGTTGTTGATATTAGTGGAAGCTGAATGTCATTTCCTTTTCTGAAGGTCTCAATGCATTATCTACTACGTGCTTTTTGCTATATTACACAAATGTCTCTTCATATGGGGTACACACACTTATCTAAGTGCCAAAGAGGTTCTTTGAACCAAAATAACTATGACAAAATGTTTCAGAAAAGAATGACTTGTATTATGTCTTGAGACGTGATGTTGAGACTTTCCGTGTAGTGTGTCATGGGCAACAGCTGGGTGGGATCCGAAAGTTGGATTTAATTAGACTCCCATCTTATTTGTTACAAAAGAGGAGGGTCTGCACAACTACGTGTAAACTATCATGCTCAAAGTAAGCTGACAAATTTGAAATCAATGTTGCATGCCATATGTATAGGGTAATGGAAACTAGGGCAGAATGTCTTTGATTCATAACTGTGCAGCTCTTAACTAGGGGCTTCCCTTACTTTATTTCTGGAGTACAGTAGCTAGAGAATGCAGGATTTGACTATTTAATTGTCATTTCCTTCAATTGGAAATGTGGCCATTAATTCAAAGTGGGATTTGATACAAGCTGTTTGTTGGCATGTTACTGATAGTTTCTGCTAGTTTTAGAAAAGCTCAACTGGTGCAATCATTTTTCAAAGACGATTTTGAGAAGTGAGTACCACTATTCCTGTGTCTTTGAGGCAGATATGCTTAGGATTGTATTCACACTTGAGCAACCTCACTATGTGTTTGTCATGATGCCATTTGGACTCACTAATGCAACTCCAACCTGCAACTGGATGATGATATAGGTGTTCAAGGATGTGAATAAATGGTGCACTTTGGAAGATTAAAATCAGTCTTGCAAATATATGGAGAGGATGAACTTTAAATCAATGTCGAGAAGTTTATTCTTGGTCTATACAATTTCGAGTGAAATTGGTTTTGGGTGATTTCTGGACTGTACATGAAACTGAGGGCCTCATATGGCTCACCCAGGCATCCATTCGATGCCCCCCCTTTTTTTTTTGTTTTTGGAGCTTCCTTTGCTGGATAACTGGATTTAACTGGAGCAGCTGGTCGAGTTATGTGAGTAGCTAACAGACCTGAACACTCGAGCTTGAGGGTGGGTGTGGCTTACACAATTGGAGCTAGACTTGTGACTGTGTCAAAGTGATGAGCTAATGATGCACGTGCACGGTTCACTAAAGTCAACCTTACTGCCAAACACAGAGAGGAACAGCAATCCAGGGTGAGATTCAGGTGGGAACTTGCATAGTTGGAGCAAAATGAGGACAGAAGTCTAGATTGTGAGCAGGCTAAAAGTGCAGGCAGCAAACACATGAACAGTGAGCAGCAACCTGCACAAATAGTGAACAGCCAAAACACAAATCTTGACACCATGAATAGCTAAAATTCAGAGAGACTGGTCACAGGTAGAATTGCAAGCAGTCAGGTCAGAACCTGGGCTGGCTCCAAGCTATAACAAAATGACTGCTGGACAGTGATGTAATTGTGGCTGATTAGAACACAGCAGTCCAGTCTTAGAATAAGCTTGTAACATCAGCGCTTAGTAGCTGTGGAAACTGGACAGCAAGTGCAAACTCAACAGCAAGCACACTTGCACACATGGAAGCGCATTGGAGGTTGAACACGAACACAAGGTATGAAGACAAAGGGCTAACAGAGGGCATAAAGGACACAAACTTCTTGAAAATAAATGAATGTTTAGTTGAATGGAATGGATATAGACAAGAACCTTTGCACAAGCAAGATGTGATTTAGAACGAATCAACATGAAGTGGTTGGATTGGTCCCAAACTGCCAAAGTAGCTGAAAGGGTGAAGATGCAAAGAAGGGAGCACAATATAGGGGTTAGGAAACTCAGAGGGGTGGTCCAAGCTATACAGAGCTGAATGCTAAGTCAAAGACATGAACAGCAGCATAGAGTGTGCCGGAATTGTATGGATCCTAGATGTGAGCAGGCAGCCTGCACTTGATGTCAGAACTGAATTTTCATTTTTGATGTAGTACAGCTGTGCATAGTGGATGGCCAACATATGGCAGTCTGGCGCAAAAATAATGGCATGGCAGGCTTAAAAAATTGTGTCGAGGTGGCAATCCATAAGCAAGTTGTCCACGAGCCACCTTCCTATGGTACTGTAGCTGAGGTGGCTGAACTGAGCATGCCATAGCTCAATTTGTCTGGGAAAAAAGAAGAAGAGAGAGGACTTGGATTGGAAACATCTCTTGGAATTTGCCAATATACTGTTGGGTGAATATGTTCAACACGACCGGGAATCCTTTCCAGACTAGGAGAAAGAGGATGTTTTGGATGCTACTGTGGATACCAAGACTGTATTGTGTTCCTTTTGTCATCCTTTTTTTGACTGGAATCCTGCTGGTGCTCTCCTAGATTTGCCAATGGTTAAATTCCATTTTGCAAGAAGATTGTGTAGACGAAATTTTTTGTTGGCCCACAAGGCTTCTATGAGACAATGCTCAAATCAACAAGCGCTGAGATGATCTTCTGGCTAGAGTTTCATTTTTCTTTGATAGACGCTTGGTGCATGTAGCGGCTTGGAGAACATTGGCGGACTTCTAAAGATTGATTTAGTAGGACTGCCAGGTATGGGTTGAAGTTGAATGCTTAAGGATGCTATGGGAGTGATTGGTACAGTTTTGGTTCCCCCTAGCTTGTGGGTTGCCAACCGCAACCACATGTCCATGTTGTTGGGATACATCACGCAAAAGGCCCAATTGGTTGCGCTTGAATTGCCTTGGAATGCCTTTGTTGCACTATCGTTTGTAGTGGAGAACCTTTGCAAGGCATTGTTTTTCTTGTGGGAATTGGGGCATTTCATGGCTGAATCTTTGGAGAAGACCTTTGTTGTGGATGGGGGTTTGACTTCACTAGTTAGTGATGCCTATGGATGATGGCCCTCAAGCACATGAGGCCCTGATGTGGACTATTGTGGATGAAGGGAAACAACCCATGCAGCCTTTGGTTTCCCTTGACCAAGATTGGATTGATGTCTGCACCAAAAGAGGTAAAAAGTTTGATATGAGCTTGACAGTAGCTATGCCAAGGGCTTTACAAGACCCTTTACGCACTTATGTGGATCGCAAAGATAAGGCATCGCCTGTATTAGTTGCTAATGCCATATTCCCGACGGGGCCTTGAAAATCTTCTACTTCGAAGGCCTTTGTTGACCATGTGTGGGACCCTCCTGTGTGGCTTGCTTTTGATCTCCATGGTAAAATGATCACCCCTTGGGATTGTCGATATCCAAGGGCTACTCCAAAACATGGAAATGATCCCTCCACCTCCAAAGTGGAGCATAGGGACTTAAACTCATTTGTAGTATTGGTTGCCTTTTTGGACGAGAGCACTCTTGATATTTTAGTTGCCAAAGTGCAATTGAGGCAAAATTAGCCTCGACATTGAGATACTTTTGTCATGACATATGAGACTCGCCACTTGGAATGTTTGTGGCATTTGTTCATGCAACAAGCATCATGATACGTGGCGTGTTTTGCATGATAATCAATGGGATGTGTTATGTGCTCTTGAACATAAAAGTCATGGTGGACTTGGCAAAATCATGGATTGCCATGGGTTCCATTTGTCCTATGCAAGGGGCTCAATTTGATGCTATTTAGGTGTGCTTATGGTCGTGCATGACAAATTTCAACTGATCCTTGTCAAGAATGATGCCCAGACGTGGAAGGCCCTCAAGTAGCTCACGACGTGACAACTCATAAAGTGAGTCATAACCAAGATGCCCTAAGTGAAAATGCCAAAGACACTCATTGTGCATAGGCTCTCGAGATGTGGCTAAGGTCTGGAAGCTATGGAACGCGGAGCCCTCAGCAGCCAGCTCGGTGAGAAAATGAGTCATGTGGTATAGGCCATTAGGCTGTGCCTCACCGCGAGCAATCACTAAACCTGTGTGAGAGTCAAGGATCTCGACTGTGGTCATTGTAAAGAAAACTACTCGCCCCAACCGGCAAAGCTGCTGAACAGATAACAAGTTCATCCCAAGCTGAGGAACATGATATACATTGTCCAGCAAAGCCAGATTCGGACCCTTATCAGTGGCAAAACTGACGCAACCTTGAGCTTGAATCTTGACCGAGGAGTTGTTTCCTACACAGACCCGCCCGGCTGCAGGGGCTCGGGTATGGAAAATGTCCTCTATAGGAGTTGTGTGATGTGTAGCTCCATTGTCCATGATCCAAACTGGAGTTGAAGTGCTCGGCTGTGACGAGTGGGCCTTTGCAGTAACCTCGTTAGGAGGCAACTCACAAATGTGAAGGAGACTCGCATCGGATGTCTCTATGGAGGTAAGAAAGACTAAAAACGCAGGTAGGACAGCCTGTAGAGAGAGAAAGACTAAAACGCAAGCAACAGGTGAGAGAAAGACTAAAAACGTAGGTAGGACAGCTTGCAGGAGAGAGAAAGACTAAAAACGCAGGCAAGACAGCTTGCAGGAGAGAAAAACTGCAGTGACTACAGTAGGAGAGAGAAAGACTAAAAACGTAGGCAGGACAGCCTGCAGGAGAGAGAAAAACTGCAGTAGGAGAGAGAAAACTGTCAGGGCGGCAGCTGGGGCCTGCAAACGCAGCAGTTTGCTGATGTGGCAGGCTGTACGATAGCAGTGCAGATGATTAGCAGTCAGTCGCCAGGCAGAAACAACAGCAATCAGCGTGTGGAGGGCTGGAAACAGGCGCCAAACTGTAGGGAACAGTGATGGACAGCAAGGGCTGAGATGTCCTCCGCGAACGGGGTGTGGGCAGCAAGCTGATAACACTTGAAACCTGCAAAAACGAGATTCGGGGAAGAGTGGAGGGCTAACTGCCAATTTATAGAAAATTAGGGTTTTAGATTCTCTCCCACTTCTCTCTCTCGATCCGCTCCCCGTTTTAGGGTTTTGGCTAAAATAAGCCTGAAATAAGCATTTTTTGGGGCTGTTTAAGCGGCTAAGAGCAATTCTTAGCACAACAGGTGTAAGTAGTCATGTGTGTCTTGTGTGGTTATCTCCTACCTATGAGACTTAGTGCGAGTTAGATGAGGACATTAGAAGCTCTGACATTGTCTTTGCTTGTCATTTGATGTGTTTTAGACACTTTAGATGGAGGGTACATTAGTGTGTTTCTTTTGGGCACTTTTGGCTATTTTTAGGGTTTTGCCGCTCTTTGCCTAAATATAGGCGGCCTACCCTCCCACTCTTATTATTTATCCTTGATCCTTTGTGATCAGCCAGTCCTCCTCATTCTCTCATCTCCCTGCTACCGTTTGGCGCCACATTGATATGTAGAGCTATGTGTTGGGGCTGACTGTTGCAGCCTTGTACCTTTAGCCATTGCAGTCATATTGTTCCTTCTCTCTTTTGTGTCCTCCCTTTGTCTCTTCCTCCTCTCCGTGTTCACTTTTCTCTTTCCGTCGCGCACTCTCACAGGTTGGTGGGTTGCCTCTTGTCTTTGCACTTGCAAAATGCCACATTTCCAATGACACTTGTTTATCTTGTCTCATAAGTGCAGAATCTTCTCGCTACCATATTCTTTCATGCCCTTTGGCATGGAAAATCTGGTCGTCGTTGTTTGCTATTTGGAGGGTTGTGGTTGGCACCTCATTGCGCCCCTTTGATTGGGTCTTTGGTCAGCCCAAATACCCTACTTCAGCACAACCACATATGAAGATTCTGTTTCCATTTCTCAGTTTTTAGGGTTGTTGGCACAAGTGGACAACCCAGAATGCTTTTGTTTTTGATTTCGCATCTGGGTTGGAGACACACCCTGCGAAGTTGAAAGGTCTCCTACATTGGCAGGCGTCATTCTCATGTTTGGTATATGGATTCCATTTCTTGAGAACATCTTTGAGTTCTCTTCCTTCGCAGTGTTCTTTTGATTTTTTGTTCTTTTGTTTTCTTTCTCGTCTTGTGTCCAGTAGTTTATTTCAGCACTTGTTTATGCTTCCATGCTGCACGACTTCTGACATGGTATCAGATTGCAGAATCTCGGTTCTTGTTGTGATTTTCTATTGATTATAGGTATTTCTTCTCCCTGCTGATCAGGCCTGCGTTTTTCAGACCAACAATCTGTGTTTTCAACTTGTGCTTGGATTCCAACTTGTAATCGTCAGTTTGCTGCATTCAATGCTCCATCAACTTGCATTTTTGATTTTCAGCCTGCGCTTGGATTCCAGCCTATAATCGTCAGTTTGCTGCATTCAATGCTCCATCAGCTTGCGTTTTTGGTTTTCTGCCTCTAACCGTGGTTGGGTGACTGTTTGTACATGACGTTTTTGCTGTTTTTGGCAGTTTTTGACTGGTTTTCTCATTTTGCAGCAATTGCCCTTCGTTTTGATTAGATTTTTGGTTACACTGCATATGAACTCTCATTTTATAAAGTCTTTGTTAGTGGTTTGGCTGTATTCCCTCTTTGTATACCCTCTATCCTCTATCTTGTCTTCTCCAGATGGCTCCTCCGTGCACTTCTACAGATGATAAGTTACATGGACCTGACTATCTTATATGGAGTGCTGTATTCCCACCCACCCTTTCACTTTCACCCCACTCCTGGGGCCGTTTATTCTCTCTTTCCCTTTATCCATTGTTTGACACATCTTTGCGTTTACAAGAGAGGCTCTCATCTCATTATGGAGGTTCTAGTGATGCCTTTACAGTTTCAGAGAGGGGTGACAGGAAGAAAAAGTTGAAGGCCCAATGTTATCACTGTGGTAAGAAGGGCCACTTGTGGAAGGACTGCAAGGAGTTAGCCGCCTCACGAAAGAAGGAGAAGTATAAGAAAGCAGGATGCAGACTCCTTTGACGTGTCATCCTTTTTCTCAGACTCCGACTCCAATCCTCTAGCCAAGGGGAAGTTCGTGGCACGGAAGGGATCCAATTCTTCCAATTGCGGGAAGGGCTTGGTTCCCCCTTTCTCTGTTGCTTTCTAGTCCATGTGATGCGGTCATCCCTCACAACTCTCCGGTGGCCCAGAGGGAGTGTAAAAGGGTGGTGCGATGCGGCAATTGAGCCTCATCTATATAAATATACAGATGCACAGGTTCTAGAGAGGGATGTTCTTGATGCATCAACTGAAGTCTGGTAGATTCAAGTCCTGGGGCTGGGATTGACATTTGGGTTGTTCATGATGAACTATTTCTTTGACAAGAAGTGGAATTGGCTCCTAGTCTTGAGCTCACATGAGGGGACACTGTGGCGGTCTTGGGCAAAGGTGGGGAAAGTATCCTTATTACCACCAGTAAAGTTGTCCACCACCAACGTCTTAGTCTTTTTACTATTAGCAGATTGGAATTGATCTTGGGCTCTTTTTGCATAGCCCCTAGTTATATTTCTATTTTGGAACTTATTATTCCAAGGCTTATTATTTCTTGGTTTGGAGTGGAGTTCCTGTACAATCGGTTTTTCTCTTATCAATGTGTCTTGGTGGTGGGATGGACGCATTGCTTCAAGCCGTGTGTTTAGGGAATCATCCAATCTGTAGCAAAACTTGGATACTTGCTACGCAATATCCATAGACGGTGCATACTTGAGAAGTGTTACAAACTTTGAGTAATAGGCTTCCAGTGTCATTCCAAGTTGCTTTAGACCAAAGAATTCATTCATCTTTTGATTGGGATATGTTGGCGGGAGATACCGGCCTCACACTGCATCCTTTAATACACCCACTCTCTAACTCTTTGCAAAGCAATCAATCTCTACAAAATTAAAGTGGGCTTTTCTAATTTAATTCAATTCAAAGAGTTTGAAACACATGATAGAGTGAAGATTATTCTCTTTTTTCCATGATCACATATGTTCAGAGGCATTTTTGACAGGATGGTCTTGTATGCTATTGTGAGACATTGTTGACAAACACTGAGATTTGTTATGACTCTTCTCTATTTTTAGGAGCTGATACGATCGACATTGACCTTAGGTTCTCTCCAAGGAACCTTGGTGGAGGCTTAATCACCCACTACTTGGGTATCCATGGTTCTACTTTGGTGGTTCTTTGTTGTATATGATTATTTGTATCAGATCACCCATGATCTGAGAGAGGGTGTTATTAGTCTAGACAGCTCATGTGTGAGTCTAGGCTATGCTTGACATTATTGGGTATTTTAGGCATTTGATGGTGGTCATATTAGTGATTATTAGGCATTTATTTGTGGCCTACCAGCTGCTATGTTTGGTATATTTTGGGCCTATTTATTTAGTGGCTCCTCCTCTCATTCGATTATCATCATTCTTCAAGTGGTCTTCTTGTTGGAGAGAGGAGCCAGTGTGGGTGCCCACACAGCTAGTGACTTACTGTTGTATGCGCATCATTCTTGTGTTTTGTATATGGATTCCATTTCCCGAGTACATCTCTGAGTTCTCTTCCTTTGCAATGTTTTCTTGATTTTTTGTTCTTTTGTTTTCTCTCTTCTGTCTTGTGTTTAGTAGTTTATTTCAGCACTTGTTTATGCTTCCATCGCAGCACCACTTCTGAAACTAGGTAGGTAGGTTGTCATTGGTGGTGGTGAAGAGGAAGATGAAGACTCTCGCAAAATAGCTGCAAAGACCCCTCCTAGAAATACCACATTCCAGACAACATTCCTTGGTTGGGGAGTGTTCCAATGTTGCAACATTGGTGGGAACAATAGCTTGAACGTTCTATGTGCTTGGAATGCATTTCCTATCCCTTTATGTTTCAAGACGGTGTTTGCGTGTTCCAATGGTGATTTTCTTTGTTCCATATCGCTATGGATGGTGCACAACGAATCTAGATTGCTTTTTCTTTCTTCTTTTTCCCCCCTGAAGCAGTGCGCTTCCTAAACTCAAATATATCATGTCCAGGTTTATTGCAGTAAGTCTCACCGTTTCTTCTTTTTGCCTTCACCTTGACTGGAATCAGATGAAGTCCCAACATTATTCTTGGGCTTGCTAGAAGTCTTGGCAGTAAAAATGTGATAACTTGCATAGCACATGGCAACCAATCTTGAAATGGTAGCAAACCTTTGTGAAGTGTTAGGTAGGCCGGCCAATGTGGTTGGCACATTTTGACTATTTGGAACTACATCAATAAAACACAAGTTGCTCTTTCAAGTCCTTGATATGTGTCAAGTATCCGTGTTATCCCTTTCATCCATCTGAATATCCTCAAGTTGCTACCTTTAACAAAAAATCTAATACAAAGGGCAATTGTTCCCATGCATTTTTGCCTATCTTACAAGCCTAATATGCAGGATAATAGCCCTCTCAAACGGATAATGCAATTGATGAGTGTGCTTGGTCTCTATCCCAAGTGGATTGCTCTGTAGTGTAAGGTGGAGCAACAACATTGCTAAATACTGAATCGGTAGTCATTCCACTACTAGAAGCACAATAAGTAGGTATTGGTGAAGGTGTGACATCCACCCCTGCTGTATTCCATAGATTTTGGCTAGAATATATGCCACATCATGTAAACCCACATGGGGTAATTGGTGCGGTCTGGCTTGTCATCAGTTGATTGTTGTCCATTGTGTGCAACTGATATGGAAGAAATTGCATAATGAAAGCAAATTCCCGATAGATCTCAAGGCTACCCTTACAAATTTGCAATTTTAGTGCACAACTTGTGCCTTTGGGGTATCATTGCAGGTACATTTAGCCATGTTTGCTACGACTTTATGCAAGCCTTGAGGCTTGGACGGTTGGATTTGTGCAATTGCATTTTTATTGAGCAACAAGCAGCAGCAGATTGAGTCACCAGCAGTAGCAGCCGCAGATTTAGAGTGTGTGTGTTAGTAGGGGATTCCTTGGGCTGTACAACAAGCTACTCCCGCTCTAAACCTTGGTGTTGCAAAAGTGAATGGCTGAACTGTGAGGCTGCTGCATGGACTGCAGAGATTAGGGGCCTGTGACACATGGGAGTGACAGCAGCAACACTTTCTCGAACCTTCTGTGTTGCTGTAGAATAGAACAGCGGGCTGTTATACTGTTGCAACATGGGCTAGCTTTGAGCATCAATATATGATTTTGGGAGTGCAAAGCCCACACAGAAATAGCACCCCTGAGTGAGAGAGCTGGTGAAATTCACACTTGACTGATTCAACATTGAAGAAAAATGAAAGTACACAACCCTAAGGTGCAAAAGCACCACTGGCTAAGAGGAAAACAACCAGAAGGGACACATGCTAGATGTAACACTTTATCTATTCAATCTTTATATTTGCTTGCAATTTATATATTCCATCCTTGTGTTTGCATTTTCTTAATGTTTTCTATCCAGCCTTGATACTTACACAGAATTTTAAATAAACAGTCCTCGAATCACCTGGAGTTCCTGTTGTTTTTGTCTAGGATTCATTTTAGTAGTGTATTGTTAAAGTAGGGTGATTCACAATATGGCAACTCTGCTGATAGTTGAGATTTACATCAATTTTGACAGATATCTTTTAGCTGAGTCAGGGAACACACTTTTCGCTTCATTTATTGGGACAAAACATTACAAGTAAGATGATTACTGAAGATTCGTAAGGTGCATTTAGGTTTCCTTCAGTGCTGTTTCTCTTATGTCTGGAGGTTTGGTTGATGTTGGTACACATATCTACAGGGATATGATAACAGATGTAAATATACTTCAGAGAGCCCTTTTTCATGAAGATTCTGATGCAGATACCCTGCAAGGTGAAGAGGATTCTGAAGCTGTAAGTGTTACAAAAGGGGATTCAAATAATGACAAAGGACAGGTAAAAATGAAACAGGGAACACGGTCGGCAGTTGGGAAGGGGAAAAGAGGACCTAAGCCAGCTGCTCACAGGGTGTGTTGATTATGGAGCTGCAAAGAGTAGAGAACCAAGTTTTGGATTCTATTTTAGCACTTTATTCATCTAAATTATTGGTTCCCTCCACATTGTCTCTTACAGGGTTTCCTTACTCGAGCAAAAGGTATTCCTGCAATCGAGCTATATAAGCTTGCAAAGAAGAAGGATTGTCGGCTTGTTCTATGTGGACACTCTTTAGGTGGCGCGGTGAGTCTCTGTTTGCTTGGAAAACACTCGGTGATTTCATGCAGCAATAATAGGTGTCTTATTTTCAATGCAGGTTGCTGTGTTGGCAACTCTAGCAATCCTAAAAGTGCTGGCCTTATCTTCATTGTCATCAACATCCACGACTGCTAACAAAAGTGAGAAAATGGTTGAAGTGAAATGCATAACTTTCTCTCAGCCTCCAGTTGGCAATGCAGCCTTAAGAGAGTGAGTTGTTACATTATTTTGCATTGATAATTGACCATAAAACCTGCAAGTGTATCCTTTCCATCCAAGCAAAACTGAAGAGTAATATGTGAAATCAGGGTAGGAGTTTGTCCTGTCAGGTACGGCATGCAGTTAAACATTAACTCTGACTCAGATTTTTGGTGCCAGTTATGTTCATGAAAAGGGATGGCATGGATACTTTCGGACGTATTGCATTCCGGAAGATATTATACCACGAATTCTCTCCCCAGCATATTTTCATCACTACCACAGTCAAGCGCAGCTCAAAACTACTGCTTCTGATCTAGCTGAAAGTTTGAGTAGTGCAAGTGCTGGACAGATTGCTAATGATACTAATACTGGCAAGTTAAATACAACTTCCGATGAAGGTGAAAGTATTAATTTTGGACTAGGTCATCTGCAGAAATCATTGCGTAGAATATCAAGGCTTGTCCCTTTAGTAAATGGGCAAAAGCCTGTACTACCACTGAAGCACAAAAAACAAGATTCATCAGATACTTTTTCAAGAATTGATTCAAGCACCTATTCAAACAGAGATCTGGAAGCAGATTCAGGGCGTTTTGGTATTCCAGAAGCTAGTAGAACAACAGCATTGGCATCAGGTTCTCAAGTTGTGGATGCAGACAGATCAACATTTGCACTTGGAAAGGCTGCAGATACTACAACTTCAGGTGTTGCTCCTGATTGGCGAAGCCGAGTCCCATCGTTGCCTTCTTATGTTCCTTTTGGCCAGGTATGTACAATCCTAGATATGAAAGTGAATTAAAAAAAAAGAGGTGGTTTTCCTCATTTAAATGCAGATCAAGTAAACGATTGTTTGAAGTCAAAACATTACCTTGCGACTCTTACTGCAACTATTTGTGGAACAGTTATTTGCAGTTGATGCATAATTACTACTGTTAAACTACAAAATGCGCAGAAAAGATAGAAATGACAACCATTGTGTAGCTGTTTTCTCAAAACACACATTTATTTCATCCAACACAGCTTGATTGGTATCGGGACATGTCACATCACAGCATGTCATTTCACTAACATGTGTTGCGACACTCTGATCTGGCTTTGATACCATGTGAGGATACACTAGGGTTTGCAGAGAAAACACAAAGAGTAAATATGACCAACGCAATGAACTCGGACAAGAATGCAAATGACAAAGAAGAAAATGAATGATTTAGGAGACTCAATGAGTAATCGATGCTGAATGTGATAGAATGGATGTGCAAGGACTAGAGGGCTGCTGTCCAACGACTGTAGTCTCTCCTGGGAGTGAGTTGAAGGAGAGTGTCATCATCTGGAATGAATCCTGAGTGCAGCAAATATGAAGCTTGATGCCGAATGATGAAGATGAATGTCAGGTAGCTATGAAGGCTGAGAAGAAGCGAAAGCCCAACAGTTCTTGGATGCTGAGGCTGTGGAGATGCCAAAAACAGCAAAATGCAGTAGAAGCTGTGACAAGGGGCAGTCCAATACTGACCTGCAGCCTCCAGTGATGACAACCAGCGGTCACAAGGGCTGTACACACCAAATGCAATGGACTGGAAGTAGATGGCAGCATGCAGGGTTGAAATGCAATTATCAGGATCAGTGGCAACAGGTTGATGAAGAAACACAGTTGAGGTGGATGATGTTAGCAACTGGATGGTGATGCCGGTGGCAAAAATGATTAAGTTTGAAACTGGTCTCTAGATAACTAAAGGGCAGTATAGGTTTCAACATTAAATTAGAAAGCACAAACAACTTAAAATGGTAAACTAGAAAATAAAATACACATAACGTGGGAACTTGAGTGCTCCTACTCAAAGGCATAAACACCATTTTTCCCCAACCTTGGTGCCCCTTGCGGTATTTCCTTAGACTACTGAGAAGAATGATAAGTTGGCATATACATCACTGGTCCACTATTGATATTTTGTATGGAAGGACTTCGGTGAATAGCCAATGTCCTTTACAATATCTTGATTGGACTTGATATCAAACTGGGGATACCTGAAATGGCTCATCCCTCAAGTCAGCTTGCAAACCCTAAAATTACAGCAGTAAACCAGCCACTAATTTGGTTCTCAATCCTGAGTGTAGAACTCTGTCCAGGTTTGCCTTGATGCAATTTGACAACAGTTGCTCTCATCAATCTTGGCTTTTCTCCTGATAAAACTGTCCCAATCATGCCTATAATAATGATTGCATTCCTATGCAATTACCAATTCAGCACGAACAAAAGCGAGAGAGAGAGAAATCCCAATTCATCCCTGATCAAAAAATCCTAATTTATCACAGATAAGTAAGCTCTTTGCCAACAAAAGCGAGAGAGAGAGAAATCCATCCATCCTCACAAGACTGATCGCTCTTGCTCTAGGCAACGAATTGATGGAGGAGATGATGGCTTGAGGATGTTCAGGGGAGAAATGGCTTTACACAACCAATATGAGCTGCCCCCTGCTCTCTACTACCCAAAAATCGCTATTCCTCTTCCGGAATGAAGAAAATGATACTTCTCTTGGCCAGCCATGGCTTCTCCCAAGCTTGTGTCCTGAATGAAAGAGGTGAAGTGAGAAAATGGCAAGTTTCACATGCCCAAAATCCATTAAAAAATACATCGTGTTTATTATTTACTAAAAATTGGAAAATTGGGATTGTCCAAACTTTACTGAGACTTTCATTAATGAAAGTTCCACTATTTTAACGTTAGAAACTCATTCTTCCAAAGGTTTTGAGCAAATTCTTTGGTCCTTCCCTTGTGCTAGAAGTCCTAAACTCTACCATTGCATGTCTAGTACCCATGCTTGCTCATGTTCTTCACTGGCCATTGCAATAGTCACCATGTAGGGAGCTAAGGGTACCAACACAACATACCATGATGCATATACATGTGACAAAATAAGCGAACAACTTTGTTGTCATAAGCATGTTAATGCAAATATTGGGAATGTACGATTATGAAAATGGTGGGCAAGTGGCCATACCAAACTTTGAAAGAGGGTGAAGACTTGTGCCAAGAAATGAAAATGCCATGTGCCATCTGGTAAATTTCCAATCCAAGGAAGAAGCGTAGGATCCCAAAGATCCGTCATATCAAACTCGTGGCCCAATATTGTCCTCGTCCAATCAACCTCATGTGTGTCTCTTCTTTTGATAATGAGGTCATCAATAAAGAAGATGATCAAGACACACCCGTGCTCCACAGCCTTGTAATAAAGGTTGGGGTCATGATTTGATCAATCCGCTGATACCAAGCCCTATGAGCTTGCTTTAGGCCATAGAGGGCATTTCGCAACTTGTAAACATGGCCCTCCTTTCCCTGCACAAGAAAACCAGGAGGTTATGAGACATAAATCTCCTCCTCCAAGAAGCCATTTTGAAAGGCTGACTTCATATCCGTTTGATAAATTGGCCAATGGTGATGGGCAACTAAAGCCAAGATAGTTCGAATAGTAGACGTCTGAGTTGTCGGTGCGAAATTCTCAAAGTAATCCAAACTTGCTGGCTAAGAGAATCCCTTGGTGACAAGTTGTGCCTTATGCTTGTCCAAGGTTCCATCTGCAAAATTCTTGGTCTTATAGACACAGTTCATACCAATCACCATCCATTTCTTTGGACGAGGAACCAACTCCCAAGTCTGGTTCCGCTGGATAGAATCAAGCTTGGCCTCCATAACACTGTGCCAAACATCTTGTGCAAGAGCCTCATCAATTGTAGTAGGCTCATGGTCTTGAAGAATCTATGACATACGGGCATAGTTTACACAGAGTGAACTATCTTGCTAGGTGTGAAGTTGAGCTAAGCTATGTGGGCCAAGAGGCATCTCAAGGAATTGAGTAATTCCTGAATCGTGCATGGGCCTCTAATACCACCAAGGAATGGTGATAGGCTCATCTTGTTGCGAAGGAGACTGAGAGGTCTTCGGTACTTGTAAAGCACTTGTTTGTGGAAGGGACTCCCCCTCACTAAGGGAAGGTAGATCCTCCTCATCTAATGAAGAAGACTCCCCCTTTGACGGCTCAATCCCCCCAGATGAAACCTGAGGAGTAGGAGAAGGGGTAGAAATACTTGATGATGAGGTAGCAGATAAAGGAGCTGTTAAGGGTGGAAGTGGAGAAGGTGAGGGAGAAGGGAAAGGAGGGGAGGATTTGTCACGAGGACGTGAAAATTTGATGCTTTGCTTATGTTTAATTAACATTTGATTAAAGGATTAATCAAATGTGCAATTAAAAGATGCACATGTGTTGCACATGTGAGGTGCAAGCTACTTTTTCACAGTTGAAGGCCGAAGGACCCTATGAAAAAGATGGGTGTCAAAGGCAAAAGTTGTAACAAGTTATACTTGTTAGATTTTAGGTGAATTTTGGTGTCAGTTTGCCCCTAGGACCATTAATTGGCCATTAAGTGTTAGTAGTGACACTAGGGACTAGGCATTAATTAATGGATTAATGCTTGTCCAAGGGTCAATTAATGCATGGGACCAGTTTGGGTTGCAAATGGCTCAGCCAATTAATTTTTGGATGGGCAAGGTCAATTTTCTGGGCATGGATTAAGGGTTGAATTAAATTTAATTAAATGGCTGGAAATTGCTGAAAATGGATTAAGAAAGCTGCCACTTGGCATAACTTTCCCATGTAAGTTGGGGAAAGGCTAAATAGGGCTGAAGGGAGAGGGAAATCTTGTTTTTTCATTTTGGAGCTGTTGGAAAGAGGTGTTGGACTGTTGCTGCCAGCTTTTGGGGCCATTTTCCAGCCATTGGAGACCATTTTTGTGATGGAGATTGCATATTCTTGACCTTGGGAAGCTGGCAATTGCTGCTGATGCACTTTCTCTTGAAGATCACAGTCTCTGATGCTCCTATTGTTGTTGGTGCATCCGTTTGGGGCTGATACAGCAAGGCAGCAGCTGATTTTGATCAGTTCTTCGCGACAAATCTCAGAATTTTCTCTCTCTACAGCTGCCAGCTTTTGGGGCCATTTCCCAGCCATTGGAGACTATTTTTGTGATGAAGATTGCATATTCTTGACCTTGGGAAGCTGGCAATTGCTGCTGATGCACTTTCTCCTGAAGATCACAGTCTCTGATGCTCCTATTGTTGTTGGTGCATCCGTTTGGGGCTGGTACAGCAGGGCAGCAGCTGATTTTGGTCAGTTCTTCGCGACAAATCTCAGAATTTTCTCTCTCTACAGCATTCTCTCATCTCCTTCAATCTATGCTCAGCCATTCTCAGCAATTCTTAGCCATTCGGAGGAGATCTCAGCCATTTTTGGTGGGCTGATCTGTAATTTCTGCAGTCAATCCTAATTTACAGCAGAAATTAGGGTTTAGCAGCCACCTTGGGATCCGTGCCAGAGATTGAAGGCTCAAGGGACTGAAAGCAGAGCTGATAATTGAAGATTATCAAGGGATTTCAGGAGCCAGCCCATCCTAAATTGATTTGGGGCAGCATTTGGCCAGCCAAGGGTCAAATTGGAGAAGAAGTCCTGGGTGAATCAAGGGGCAAATGACCCAAAAGGCTTGCTGGTCATTTATGACAGCAAGAGCAATTGGTTAGCAGGAGGAGTTTGAAGAATCTCAAGTTGTACTCCTTCCAATTGAATGAAGCTAAAGAAATACCACAAGGGGCGTCAGTTTTGGGGCCAACAGGAAGTCTACTGTCCAAGAATGTTATGGTAAAGTGTGTAATTCATTTTATGTGCATTTATTTATTGCTGTAATTAACTCTTAAATCAGATTATCACCACCCATTCCAAGAAGGAAGGCTGGTTTCAATTCGCAGACGAAGAAGGGGTGCCAAGGGGTAACTTGGAAGAAAGGCGAAGGGCTGATGGTGTCGGGGGGCAGCAGTCAAAGACGAAAAATCACCTATAACAGAAGAACCATCAATAGGATTTGTGGAGGCCTCAACCTCAGCGAAGATCACATCCTTGCTCACCTCGCTCCTTCGAGTCTTCGGGTCGTAGAGCCGATAGCCCTTCGTGGTCGTACTATAACCAACGAAGATAAGCTTCTTCAACTTGGGGTTGAGCTTGCTCCTTTTTTCCTTATTGTCCACATGGACATATGCCTTGTATCCAAATATGCGAAAGTGGAAAATTGAAGGCTTCTTCCCAAAGAAAGCTTGGTGGGGAGTTGTATCCTTCAATGCCGAAGTAGATGACCAATTGTGGATATATACCGCAGTAGTCAGTGCCTCACCCCATAAGAAATAGGGAAGAGTTCTGCGCTCCAACATTGACGGGGCCATTTCAAGCACGGTCTGATTGGCATGCTCCACCACACCATTTTCTGATGTTGTGTTCGGATGGGAATACTCCACCCTAATACCACGGTCCCTCTAAAGCTCAAAAAATAGGTTAGAACAAAACTTGCCGCCATGATCGTCTCGAACACTTTGAACTTTGAAGGAGCTTTGTTTCTCAGCAAACACCTTCCATCACAAAAGTGGAAGTATGCCTTGCTCTTGTACTCCAAGAAATAGAGCCACACATAATGACTAAAGTTAACAATCAACATAAGGTACTTGGCCTTCTCAAGGGAGGTTGTGCCCATAGGCCTGCAAAGGTTGGTGCGAACCAACTCAAGTGGGGTAGAAGCCTTTCAAGCAGCAATTTGTGGATGAGGTTGCCTATGTTGCTTGCTTCTCAAGCAGCTAGGGCATAGTTTGTGAATGGGAGGGAAATTAGGAAGTCCCTTCACCATCTTCTTTCTAGAAGCCGATTGAATAGCATTAAGATTCAAATGCCCATAACGAGCATCCCAAAGGAGTCTAAGCTCGTGGGAAGTCCACATAGCAAGGGTTGTGAGGGTGTGGAGACTACCCTCCTATGTACTTCTCCAAAGAGCAGCTCCTAAAGATGTATCTTTCATTGTGATTGGATCGTGGGTAAAGATGACTTCAATACCTAGTTGTGTAAGACCGTAAACCGAAAAGAGGTTAAAACCCAAATCTGGTACATAGAGGACTTTGGCCGAAGAAGAATGCCGATTGGGCAATAAAGGAATGGTCCCCAATTCGTGCATGGGGACTGAAGAGTTGTCACCAATGGTGACGGATCCCCCTTTGGATCTCACGTCGTGAATGTCCAATGACTCATTTGTAGTATTTGCTGCCTCTTGACTACTTATGTTTTAATGCTTGTGATCATTGTTTATATAGTAGGTAGACACATAACTCTCATAAAAAGTTTGGCTCTATGTATGTGGGCGAGTCTTTGGCTTGTGTTCATTTAGATGTTTGTAGTCCCATGCCTTGTCAGTCATTACATTGTGCTAAGTACTTTGAGATGTTTATTAATGATTATTCACATAAGGTTTATGTTTATCCCATAAAGCATAAGTCAAAAGTTTACCTAGTTTCAACACTTTCTTGCTCTGGTTGAGAACTAGTCTAGGCATTGGCTAAAATGCCTATGATCTAACAATGGGGATGAACGTGTTTGTAAGGCATTTCAATAGTTTTGTGATGAGAGGGATATTAAGTGTTAGTTGACAAGTGGGCGGCATTGGCCTGGGCGACAATGTTCTAAGCAGTAGTGGAGTTGGTGGATTTACGTAGACAATGCTAGGTTGGTAGATTTGGTATAGTGGGCGGATTGGCAGGAGTAGCAAGCATGCTGAGTAGAACTGCCTTAGTGGTAGGTGGTAGAGTTGGTAGACTTGGTAGGATTTGGTTGATGAACATCAATTGGTTGACTAGAAGAGCTTCTTCTTTACGTATGTATATAGAAAACATCAACTATGGAGGAGAGAGAAACATGAGAGTGAGAGAGTGTGAGAGCTTAATAGGAGAGTGTACTTGCTTGTTGAAGTAAAAAGATAGGTGAAAGTACAAGTAAGGTTTAGGTCTAAGGTTAACCTAAGCAGACTTCCATTAACTAACCATAGTTAGGTTTATTTACTCTAGAGCCTAATGTCACTGCCTTAATGGCGTGGACTAGCGGTATGGGACACTAGCTCTTGGGACATAGTCGTGATTTATCTTGCTGCTAGCTCCCAAGCTTGGGTGTGAGGCCGTTTGGCTCTATGGTTAGGAGGTGAGTTTGATGTCCATTCTCTTTATGCTCTTTGTTGTGGGTATGGCTTTGTGTCATGTCTCATGTGTAAACGCAGAAGTGTACCACTAGAGAAGACTGAAAACTGATCCTCAAGGCAGAGAACTGACATGCAACAACAGGAGAGGTGTTTGCTGATGTAGACAACTTGTTGGACACCAAAAACGCAGGTACTACAATAGTTGCATGGTGGGAGAGATGGCAACAACCTGTTGTTGGCACTAGATGCTGAAAATGCAGGTTTATTAGGTGATATGATGACGCAGCAGATGGAGACCTCCAAACAACAGGCAATAGTTGAAAATAGGCTGCCTAGGACTGGATATGATGGTGGTGATGTTTGGACAGCAGATGGTAGGTGCTTGATGGCTAAAATCTGCATGGTAGAGTGAGAAAGCTGCACAAAAGGATGAGGTTGGGTGAATGGTGGGCAGCCCGTCTACTTATAGATGTTGAAGGGTGCCCCAATTAATTAAGCGTGTTTTGGGGTTGTGTAAAAAGGCTAATCAGCTGTAAAGCGTGTTTTAGCTCAACAACATTTCATTAGTATTTGGATCTAGGGAGGACATTTCACATGCCATGATACGTAAAGATGTTGTCATTGAACAATCTCTCCATACAATTTGCTTTTGTTTGCTTCCTCAGCAAAATGAAAGGGACATGCTTACTGAACTGCGAAAATAGTCCAGTTACTATCATTCAGAGTGATGCTCAAGCAAGCTCCAAGATAAAAGCCATATCTATGCTTTCCGACTGTCTATCCTCAATAGGTAAAGGGTGCAACTAACCCAGTGCCTTTTGAAATATGATGCAAATCCCTTAGAAAAGCATCGATCTTTTGCCCTAGAGCTGGTGAAAATGAATTCTTAATTGCCTTCATTACATCATCAATATGTTGATGCCTTGCAACTTTAGGCATTAACTGCTTTGTAACATCAAAGAAGGCCATGTTTATAAAGAATCCATCCCCAAAAGTCCAGTGCATATGTTGTTGACCATCAGATGACTGATCACAAAGCTCTACTTTCATATGTCATCACGTGTCCATCATACATCAAAACTGTTCCAATGCTGTTCTCATTTGTTTTGCCCCAAATTTTGTATACGTCCTCTTCCAAATCAGTCCCTCTTTGTCCTCATGCATTTGCTAGCTGTTCCATAAATAGTGACCTTTCTCATGACAAAAGTGATCAGTATTACTGTTAACCAGTCCCACTTTGTCCTCTGTGCCTTTGCCAACTGTTGCTCACATGAACAATGACCCTTCATGCAATAAAACTGATTATTTTACCCTCTAATCTGTTCCTTTTTGTCCTCATTGCTTTTTCTATTAGTTGCTCATGCCAACCATGGATCTCACATGACTATTTGAAACCTCGTGCATGCCAGATTCATGCTCTCCAAAATCTGAAAATGGTGCCACATGGTAGCAAACTATCATTTGTAAACCCGTATTACAGTTTCCTAGACCAGCTCCACTACCTGGCATACCAACATACATGCCGTTGTGCATTTTCAAGTGGACTTGGAATTAGAAAGCCCTGTGTGTTTTGCATATCTGGAGAGCATCCATAAGACATGGGTCTTTGTTAGCTGTAACCAACTGCCCAACAACCACCCGTGTGAATCACCCTTGCTCTAATATGTGATCGTTCCAAAGCCATATCTCGTGCATACATACATTTACCAATACAAGTTAGAAGATAGCAACATGTGCATTAAATTCAAAAGCATGGCAAAGGGTCAGCAAGCAAGATTATCTCAGACAATAACATAAGTCCTCAACTGTGCTTAAAGAGCAACTTGGTTGCTGCATGCACCATGTTGCTGTGATGCCTTCAAGTAATGTTCTGATCTCCAATGTTTTCCTGTCTTCATTCCAGGCATAGTAGCTAGCTACGTTTTCAAAGTGATCGATCTAGCTCAATACATCTTCAATTGGGAGGCCATCAAAGGATTTGGGCCTCACTTTGGGGTCTGTTCTATTTTGGGGCTGGGTATGCACAAGAAGATTTTACAGAGTTTGATTGGCGTGATTAGTTTGAATCATCAATGGAAAGATTGCATGGAACATTTGCTCCATAGTGGTTTGATAATCCTTAGTGCATCCACTTAGAACTCTATCCAGTTTTGCCCTATTGCATTTGCCAACAATTGCTCTCACCAATCTTGCCTTTTCTCTAGACAAAGCTGTCCCAATTGTATTGTAACAGGTCATCCATAATAGTGATTGCATGTCTATGAAACATTGCATGCATGTTCAAAAATTGATGTACATCCACAGGCAGCTCTGTTTTGCTCTAATAAGCTGAAACCCTAATTCAGCCCTGATGAACCAATCCTAATTTAGAATTGATTAGTGAGCTCTTTGCCCATAGAAGAGAGAGAGGGAAATGTAGACTGATGTGATGCACACAACTGCACATGATGCTGTCAAAAATCACCTTGATGCTGGTTCAGCCTGTTCCATCGCCATAATGCTGATTCCTTTTGGTCCAAACATTAAATCAATGGAGTAAATGAGGGCTTGAGTCTATTCCAGGTGGAGAAATGGTTGCACACCGCCAGATAAGGGTGCTTCATACTCTTTGGATAAGAGAGACATAGAGAAAATGGCCAGTTTCACTTACTTGAAATCCATGCAAAAGTATTCCATGTTTTTGCCTTGTCAACATTTGCGGCATCCAAAGCTTTCAAATGAACTCCCCAAACATTAAATAAGCGGTTGCCCTAACATTGGCCAAGTTTTCACTTTTCTTTTAGCCCTAGAAACTCACAATTTCAATGATCCTGAGCTAATTCTTTGGTCTTTTTCTTGTGCTATAAAGCTCAACTTTGCCCAGTGCATGTCCAGTCCTCTGGCATTACCATGTTCACCATGCTCAGAGCTAGGGGTACTGGACTTTGAAGTAGTTTAATCACAATTAATAAAAAATCTATGTGAAGTGTAACTAAATATATTAAAAGTTCATTCACATTTCACATTCTAGTGACAATCTTAGTGTGTGGGAGATGGCTATAGCACCAATAATCTGCAGATGATGTTGATGGCACTCTAGGAGCAGGCAACACATACTGATGATGATGAGATAGAGGGAAAGCTGGTGTGGCAAAGTGTGGGCCAAGGGATGAAGATGGCAATTCCCAATGATTCCCTTCTATAGAACTTTTCGAGCCAGTTGTCCTTTCAAAATTTGAAGATTCTCATGTTTAATGTTCAGTTCTTTTTGGCTTCTATTAAGAGTGAATAAATGCTAGAAAAACATACAAGTGATGGTCATTTTTGGACTGTAAGGGTTGTGGGGACAGTAGCTTCTTTCTGTCCCATGTCCCATTCCATATGCCTATATAGTCACAAGTGATGGCAATTCCCCCGTATCTTGTGTACCCCATCCCCATCCCCTTTTGCATCACTTATGACTATGCAGAAAAATATAATTAATTGGTGGCAATTTCTAGGTGGCTTAACACTTGTCCCCTTCTTCCCCTTGGGATTCATTCTGTCTGATCTGCTCCCAGATAAAGATGAGATGATATTGTCGGTGTGTATGAAAAATATTCATTGGACAAGAGAAGAGACTGAACATGCTGCTGTAATCTATCAAAAGACATTGTTTATATTTGCCAAGAAATAAGGATTACATATACACAGTCAGCACTGCTGTGATGTAGCAATACAGTGTAGCTTTATCAGTGAAGAGCATGACTTTGTGAAAGACAATGTTTTCTCAACAGTCTTGGTTCATGTCTTAACAGTTGTTTCTTTTGGGACTATCATCCGTGGAGCCTCTTTCTGCATCAGAATTTACCCAGCTAACCTCTGTAAGTTTCAGTTTTCATTAGCTAGCATAGACATGTAGTGAGTTATTTTAGCTGTTACATACAAAAATCTCGAATTTGTTTTCTGATTTGGCTGGTGAATTTCTAATGGCCTTTCCACTTGAGCTGGTGCTCCAGATGCAGTCTGTTTTTATACAGTTAAGGGAGCGTTTTGAATCACACACAATGCGATCTTATCGCTCTCGCTTTTCAAGGTGATGCATTGCGAATCTTCTTTCTCTAATTCAGATGTTTTGCAGTACTTACTGTGACTTGGCTGTTTTGCAACCCACCAGTTCACAATGTCCATCCTAATCACTTGGTTCAGTTTAAGCTGGTTCACCTCTCAAATGATAAAACTCCATTTGAGAGGTGCAAGAAGTGTGTTTGATATTGAGTCTTGCTTGAGCCTAGCTGCTCTGTGGAATATGGCTTGCTTTGGGTCCTATTTGCTGTCATCATCACCAAAGACCTTTCCATGGGTTGCCAATCATCATAAAGTCCCTTTGGTCTATCCTCTTCTGCTGATGGCTCTCTCCTCGTGTGGTACCTGCTAGATCAGCACATTTCTGCTCCATAGAGAAGTGTTGGTGTCACTGAAGTATCAAAAAGCCATAGTTTGATGTGTAGCTCTTGGAACTACACATGGCACTGTCTCTCAGCTGAACCAAGTTTTGCTAGGCCTCATGCAAACTTGGCCTTTGTTGTATCTCCCATGGAGTATTATGGCCTCTTGAAGGTTGCACCCAATTATATATATGTTCTGACAATCTCTATGGGGTCTTTATTTGATATAGTTACTCATGCTGGTGTTGTGTTGAACAATGTGACCTTGGTCTTTGCAAAATTTCTTGAGAGGTTTTAATCTATTCAAAAGGTGTGTAATGCATCTTAATGCTGAGGGTGTGGAATGATCGCAATATCATCAACATATAACAAGATGGGTATCAGGACTCCAACCATGCTTTTAGCAGGTCGCCCAAATCCGTCTATGTAGTTTGCAATCTCGTTGATATAAAAACTAAATAGTGTAGGTGATAGTGGGTACCCTAGTAAGGCTGGTCACTCTGTCTGGTAGCCTTTTTGGTGCCTGTATCCTTATTTTCATTGACTTATACCTGCATAGCTCACGGTATATCATTAAGCTTGTAGCCTCAGAATAAGTGTGTTGCTGATTCATAAAGGATTTATACCAATTGTATATCATTTGGCACCCCGATATTTTGTAGTCTCCTCGTAAGCTTGGGCCCTGGCTTATGGTGTAGTCTCAAAGACTTTGTGAAAGTCTACAGAAGAACAAGTTCTCTTCCCATGTGCTCCTCCCTTCTTTATGATTTCTTTGTTTAAGTATGTGGTCTAGTGTGGTGAACCGCTTCCAAAAACCAGCATGTTGTGCAACAGTTTGGTGGTGTCTCTCTGCCCCAACTGCTCAACTAATGCTCAATGACAGAACCATATACTTTGGCCATACAATGGCCAATCATAAAAGCTTCTGAGAATCATGGGGCCTTTTGTCTTGCAAATAGCCCTCTGAAAGATGTGTTCCAACTGAAGCCAATGTATCATGGGCATGGCTAGGCTATCATAGATTGGGATCTCCTCGTTTGCAGTCTATCAATGGCATTTATGATAATTCTTGATATAAAGAAGGTACTATTGACTGGCCTCAATGTCATAGGTTTTGGTGCATTTGCTACATCATACAAAGCTCCAGTGTAACTGTGCCATGCCTTAGGTGCTGCAATTGGGGTGGGTGGCTTTTTCTTGTGAAATATCTTCCAAGCTCTCTTGCTGCCCCTCCCCTACAATAGCTATTAGATCTCTTTCTCAAGCTTAGCTAGGCAGTTATGCTTCTTCCTTCGCAATAGGATTCAAGAGTCTTTTTGCTTGGCTGTGTGTACAAGTGCCCAGAGGGATCCCAAGCTGGAGTCTAGCTTTACTCTCGCAATATTCTTCATCATACCAGCTGTTTTGGGGGACTATGTTTTGTGGAGGTCTACTACTCGAGATAAAGGGTCTGATGGGATCGTCTAGCCATAAGGACAAGAACCAATTTGAAATCAAGTGGAATGTAATGAGTAGTATCCTCAAATCATGAGACTTCCTCAATTGGAACAATCTGGTCACCTTGTCCCAGTCATTCTTTCAAACGACTCATGTTGATGAACTTGGATTTCCGATGGTAAACCTAAGTTTATCCTTGTCCTAGTCGTTCTTTCAAACGACTCTCGTCGAACATAGGATGAACTTGGATTTCTGATAGTAAATCTAACTTATAAGATATGCTACTTATCTTCTTGGTAATTTGGAAAGGAGTACAATACCTTGAAGATAATTTATAGCACTTGCCGGTAGTCATTGAATTGGAGTCCTTTGGAACTTTAAGGTAAACCTACATATTTTCTTGGAGCTCTTTGGGAGTACAATGTTGGTTAGCATAAAATGTAGCACGATCGTGGGCTATTTTAATATTCTCCTTTGCAATCGTCAACATCTCCTGCATATCGTACAGAAAGTCAACTATAGAGTGAATTTTCACCCCCTTGAGCTCTATGGCAATTGGTGGTTTCGGCTCATAACCATACATAAGCATAAACATGCTATAATGAGTAGCCGAATGCTTAACATTGTTATAAGCAACTCAATTTGAGGAAGATGATTCTCCCAATTAGATTGTCTACAGGAAACATATGCACAAAGCATATCCTTCCTAGTTTGATTTGTCTGTTTGGTCTGCCCATCCATTTTTGGATGTTCTAAGGACGACAAGGTCAATGGATTTTCCAACTTTTGAAAGACCGTTTGCCAGAAATGGCTAGTGAACTTAGGATTCCGGTTATTGACTATTTCATTGAGCAAACCATAAAGTCTATAAAGTTGTTTGACAAAGAGACTAGACAACTCATGGCTTTTTACGATCGTCTTTGTAGGAATGAATCAAGCCATTTTCGTCAATCAGTTGACCACAACCCAAATTTTATCATGACCTCGATTTGTATAGGGCAATTCTACTACAAAATTCATGGAAATGCTACTCTATTTCCTATCAGGGATTTGTTAAGGATGCAACTTCCCTACTTGTTTGTGCTATTCAGCTTTGTTAAGTTGACACTGCGGGCACTCGCACACATGAGACTCAACCATAGTCTTAATATGTGGCCAATAAAAATAACATGTAACCAAGGCCAAAGTTCAGGGTGCTTAGTGCATCATGACACTTGTACAAAATTTTCTTACAGATATCCTGATCATCAAGCATACACATTTTGCTATTTTTAAAAAGTAATCCATTTCTAATGGAATAATTTTCCACCATCTTTCTTTCAGTAGCTAGCCTTTGGTCGTCTGGACCGTCTAAGCCCCTTGGGGTACTAGGTCCTTGTTGAACTAGTTGCTAGATCTTACCAAAGCGAAGATCATATTGATAACACTCTTTAAGAGAAAGATAGAAATCAATCGAAATTTCGAAGAAGGACAAGGTATTGACTTCAGGAATTCGACTAAGAGCATAAACAACCATATTAGTTGCGTTTTTTTTATAGCGAATTTCAAAGTCAAATTCTTGTAAAAGCCCTGTCCATCTCACGCTGTGGCCATGGAGATCGAGTTGATCATATATGTATTTCAATGAGTGGTGGTCTGTCCAAATAATGAACCGAGTGCCGTCCAAATAATGATGCCATACTTTAAGCATATGGATGACTACCAACAATTCCTTCTCTTAGGTGGTATAATGCGTTTTGGCATCGGCAAGCTTATGGCTCTCAAACACGATAGGTCGGCCATCCTAATAAAGAATAGCACCTAAAGCATAATTAGTCGCATCCGTATGAACCTCAAAAGGTTTATTCGGATTGATAATTTGCAACATCGGTGCAATGGTAGTAAGCCGTTTCAATGTTTGAAAATATTGATCAAGCTTTCTAGTCCAAATAACATATGGACTAATGTGCTTTTTTTGCTTCAGATACCCTTAAGCATACGTGTTAAGGGTTCAGCAATATGAGCATAGTCCTTAATGAATTTTCGAAAGAGCCTTGTAAAAGCTAAAAAAGATTTTAGTTGCCTAATGGTCATAGAAATAAACCAATCGAGCACTACACGTATTTTTTCGGGATCAATTCGAATACCATCAATGTAGATATAATAGCTTCGTGTGAAAAATTTTGGACTTGGATAGTTTAGCAAACAATTGCTCTGGTTTTAAGAGATGTAAGACAATACGCAAGTGTTTAGCATGCTTGTCCAATGTCTTACTATAAATAAGGATGTCGTGGAGGAAAACGAGTATCCACTTTCCTTAATAGGGATGAAATAGATCATTTATCATTTGTTGGAAAGTTGAAGAAGCATTGGTCAATCCAAAATGTAGAACTAAAAACTGATAATGCTCGTATTGCGTTCGAAATACAATTTTCGGGACATCCTTTGAAGCTATCTGTATTTGATGATAATTGAACCTTAGATTGATTTTGGTGAAATAGTGCGCACCATAAAGTCGATCCATAAGATCATCCATCCTTGGCAATGGATATTTATTCTTGATAGTCACCTTATTGAGACGCTTGTAATTGGCACAAAAGTGCATCATGCCATCTTTCTTTTTGGCGAGAAGGATGGGTGTGCCCCATAGGGATTTACTTGGCTCAATATAGCCCTTAGCCAAATAGTCCTGAAGTTGTCTAGCTACCTCCTGCTCTTTTTTTGGGCTGAACCTATAAGGTTGCCAAGAGATTGGTTGGCTATTGGGCAAAGTTTCAATATGATGGTCTAAGATTCTGTGAGACGACGAAAGTCCGTTAGGTAACTCGGACTGAAAAAATCAGCATACTCATGCAATATCGGATCCAAATACTCACTTACATTTGAACTTGTATTAAGATTATTATTAAAAGAATCAAATTACATCGATAATCAGAAGATTGAACTTTTTCAACAAAACAAACGTAAGTAGTAACATCTGGATCGGAAAGATGTTGAGAAAACTCCATTGCTGAAATCATATGTATATTATTATTTGTGATTCGAGAGGGTAAACAATCGGAAAACACATGATTTCTATAATCAATATACAAGGAGAAATATTTTTCAAAGAACCATGGCATGCCAAGAATGACATCCACATGGTCAAGGCTCATAAGTTGGAAATCCATGATGTGATGGTAGTGTTGGATCAAAAGATCTAAGTCAGGTACCACCTGATTCCAATGATCCACTGTAAGGCTCTCCACATATCAGACACGATAAGCTCGATTAGTAGGTACGGTGTGGAGTCACAGACTTTGCATCAAGGGAGAAGAAATAAAATAATGAGTAGAACCATTATTGAATAAAACTGTAACGTCTTGGCCATTTATATGCCTTGTGGCGTTTAAAAGATCATGCGGACTAAAAACAGTTTTATTAATGGAACTAGTATCGTTATTATTAGCATTAATAAAACATTCTTAAAATAAAATTTCAGAAGAAATACATGGCGCTTCAAGAGTATTTATTGAAGTCTTGGAAGTAGACTTTACTTTTTTATTTTGGGGACACTTGCAATCACTATGAAAATGACTCGAGGCAAAACAACAGCTCTTCAAGTGATCCTTGCTACGAGTGACCTTACACTTGCCGTCTTTTTTCTTGTGCAACTTCGAAGTTGGCTGACGAGTTGCCGCTGGGATAGATGATTTCTCTGACTTAAAAGATTGATGTAGCTTGATGGAAACCGCTAGCCGATTGGATGATCTTACTTGCAGCCAAAGTATTATCAAATTTTTTTGCATACATGTAGACGTCCTTGAGTGAGTGAAGAGGATTATGGAGCACCTCATTTTGATAGTTTGACGGCAATCCAAAAAGATATCACATATAGAGCAATGCTTGGGGATCATCCAAGGCCTTTGTCTTATGCAATAAATCCTTCAATTCCTACAAGTATGCATTCAAGCTTTTCTTCCCCGTATCAAGCGCAAATAATTTTTGAAAATTTTCAATTCGATCATTGGTCACAAAATGTTTTTGAAAAATGGATTGAAAATTAGTTCAAATCGCCGGCTTAGAATGTAAGCCCGTCCACTAAGCGTACGCCTTCCCTTGTAATATGATTTGTATTTACTTGATGTGTTGGGCATCATTGAATTGATACAAATTAAAATATATTGTCCATTTGGCCAACCATGAGTCGATGTTTGTCTCATCACAATCCTTCTTTTCCCCTTTAAAGGGATTGGGTTGGAATTGAAGAGGCAACGCCCTCATGGCTATGGACACAAACACAAAATGGGAGAGTGCGGAGCTCAGCTAATTAGCGCTGCATTTTCTTCACTTGAGCTTGAAGAATCGCCACAATAGACAAACTCCTTTAGACTTGAAAGAAGCAACAACTTTGGGATGCTACCCGTGTGTGTGTTTGGGCTACGGATATGCTCCTTGTGCTGAGATTAAATAGAAGAGTCCTTGAGATGCCTATCATGTCAAATGCCAGGTGACGGCTGTATCACATGTCTACAGATTGCCAATGCTATCATGCCATGCCTATAGATTGCCGAAGGCACACCACACGCCTATGAATAAATTGGTATTTAATGGTCATGCTTGCCAGTCAGCCACTATTCTGTGCCATTCTCACATTGTGGCACACACTCTCTCCTTTTGTCTACATTTGTCCTGAAACGGCAGTCCAAATGGATTAGGACAGAAGATTATGTACCTTCTCTCTCCCCATCAGGCCGGACAAAGAATTTGTATTTTCTCTAATCCCATTTGTAGCGTTTTCTCTCTCCTTGTTTGCAAATTTAAACTCTTTCTCTTTTTTCCATCATAATGCTTCTCTCTCTTCGACACCCATGACTAATAGTAACCATTAACATTAGTTTAAAAAAGTAAAGGTAACATTCACATAAATGAAAATGATAACATTAAAAGTAATTGTTAGTACTAACACCAACATTAAATGTTAAAGCAACAATACCATTTAATGTTACACTATCATTAAATCAATGCTAATATTAACATTAAATACGAAAGTACCCCTAGGATCCAACCTACACACGAGACATGACACAAGCCAAACTCACCATCAAAGGGATTGGACATCAGACTCATCTCCCAACCATAGAGCCAAACGGGCGCAGCCCCTAGCCTAGGAGCTAGTAGCACTTTGAGTCATGACCACATCCCAAGGGTTGGTGTCCCATGCCACTAGTCCACACCATCCTGGTGTATGGATGTGTTGGCCATGGAGCCAAGAGTCCAAAAGTGGTGATCACACAATGAGTGTGCACAATAGTGCCTTGAGTCCTATTTACAGGACTTGCCTGCTCTAAATCCAAGGTGCCCTTAATGCATTTAGGCACGTCACAACCACTGTGACTAGTGCTACTAGTGCCCATTTAGATGCCTTGGGACATAGCAGGGTGTCTCCCCTTGTGATGTATATCGTGAAGAGCTAGTGTAAAATAACTCACTGCAAATATCCCTCTGGGCTCATGTGCTTGTGCACTACATCCACTTGAAACCAGCCTTCCTCCTCGGATAGGGTGGTAAGTCCATGATTACAACTTAATTACAGCAGCAAACAATAAATGCAAATCTGAAAATACAAGTTTACCTACTGATCTTGGACAATGCATATCCGATTGGTCCCAAAATTGGCACCCCTTTCGGTATTTCTTTAGCTTTATTGAAGACAAGTTGACTTACAATGGGATTCTCCCAATCCCTTTCGATATTTCAACTCCCCCTTGCTGTCGAAAGTGACCAACAAGTCTTCAATCTATTTTGCCCCTTGATTCGGGCACTCAATTGGTATTCACCCACTTTATAGATGATGAAAATGCCCCAAATTCAATGGCTGGCTAGTCCTCCACCTGGCTGAAATTCACCTTTAGTCTTGTTGAATCCAAGACTTGGAGCTTCCAATTTTTGGCAGCTTTCCAAGGGTGCTACTAAACCCTAATTTCTGTTGTAAATTAGGGTTTACAGGAGAGAAATTTGCAATTTCTCAGCCTCCAAGGGTCCAAATGTTGAGATCTTTGGTGCAAGGCTGTGAACTGGTGGGTAGATGAAAGGGAAAGCTGTAGAGAGAGAAAATTCAGAGTTTTGTCGTGAAGAATGATTGAAAATCAGTCAAGTGCAGCTGGTGCCCTGCCACAACAGCATGTAGATGCAAAGAATTGAAGAAAATCAGTCATTTACTGTTGCTGCCTTGCCTCAACAGCTTGTAGATGCTGTCTCCTGTTGTTGATTGGTTTTCTTTTGCCCCTGGCTATCTTAGAAGGTCCTCCAATGGCTGTAAATTAGACCAGCAGCCTCCCCTTCCTCTCTTTTGCAGGCTGCATTTATAGAAATGCCTTTCTTCAGCCTCTAAAGACGTTTTTCAGTCTTGCATGGGCATTTTTCACAAGTGGCAGCCTTCCCAAATGGTTTTTTTCAGCATTTTTCATAATTAAATATTAATTTTCAGTCTTAAAATACTAAAAATTAATCTAATAATTATTTCAGTGCCTTGAAAAATAATATGACTGGCCAATAATTAAATTGACTAGGCAACTTCCATTCCTGAGTGTCTTTGCGCCAGCTTTGACCATCAGATTGGTGTTAGGTACCATTAAACGCCACTTCTCTAGTGTCACCAACTGACATAATGATCAAATGGATGACCTAGGCCAATAATTGGCACCAGATACCACCAAGTACCTATGCGGCATAACTTATAGCAACTTTTGCCTTTGACATCCCGTGATTTCTTCGAGTCCCGGGCTTGTAAATTTACTTTAACATCACATGTGCATCATTTACTTAATCATGTAATTAAAAATTAATCCACATGTTAAGTGAGGTTTCAAAAATATATGTCCTCATGATAGCCCTCTCCCTTGAAATCCTTGCAATCGTCTTCGATTGCATTGCCAAATGTATCAAAAGCAAAGTACTACATTGGAATTTTCATAGGGCATCATAGTCAACACAACATTGCGCACTGTTGTTCAACCATTTCATATGCCCAATATATGCTGAAAATTACCAGCCAACATAACATAACATGAGACTCACAAGGAATCTCAAAAACATTGCCAGATTATCATGTGACATATCTATTTCTCATGATCTCAACTCATCTGGCAAAACCAAACCATAGCATAGCATAACCAAGCATAAATCATGGCTAAAACATCAATGGCATCATAACATATGGTGTTGTCCATGGAACTAGATGTAAACCATTGAAAACTGAGCATAATCTGATCATAAACTGATCACCTGTTGATCTGAGAACTAGTCACAAACTGCTGCAAATGTGACCGCAATACCTTGGATGCATGTTGAATACATCCGAGATCCACTACATACGAGAGCTGTCCATAACTAGAGGAGAGGAAGTGCTACCTCCCCCTTGAGCATCAGGCAATACTCTGGACCCTTGCTCTGCTAAACCTAATGGAGCCCGAACTAAAGTCGGTTCTAATTGAAAGGCATCTAGATAAAGCTGCAACAACTGAGGATGGTCTGTCAAGTCATCCTCTTCCATCCATTTGGCATCCATTGGTGAATAATTCTGAAATTTCACCAAGTATCTCCTAGAAACTTTACCTTTGACCTTTCTTTCCTTATGTGCCAAAATCTGCTCAGATACCAAAATCTCATCTAGCTCCTCAACCTCAGGCTGAATTTCAGCAGACTTGTCCTCTGGCACATCACCATGAAAAGGCCTCAACAAACTAACGTGAAAGGCATTATGTATCCGCCAATGTGGAGGTAATTTCAGCCGATATGCCATATTGTTGATCTTCTCCAACGCCTGGAAGGGCCCATAGTATCTCATACTCAACTTCGGATACAATCTTTCTCTTCCTTTCATTCCCATGTGAACGTTCATACTGAGAGGCATCATCATTACTTGAGTCCATCTCACTGTATGAAGACGTATTGTTGTAATTTCTTAGGTGAGAGTAAAAATCAGCACTAGTACAAAGCTTTGGCTTGCAATTAGGCGCCTCGGGCCCACCAAATCAAGGGATTGAGTGGTATCTCGGCAATGGAACCACAAAACCAGCCTTCCTCCTTCCTCTCTCTTGCAGGCTGGATTTATAGAAATGCCTCTCTCCAACCTCTAAAGACGTTTTTCAGTCTTGCATGGGCATTTTTCACAAGTTACAGCCTTCCCAAATGGTTTTTTCAGCATTTTTCATAATTAAATATTAAATTTCAGCTTTAAAATACTGAAAATTAATCTAATAATTATTTCGGTGCCCTGAAAAATAATTAGACTGGCCAATAATTAAATTGGCAAGGCAACTTTCATTCCCGAGTGTCTCTGTGCCATCTTTGACCATCAGATTGGCGTTAGGTACCATTAAACACCACTTCTCTAGTGTCACCAACTGACACTTATGGCCAAATGGATGACCTAGGCCAACAATTGGCACCAGATACCACCAAGTACCTGTGCGGCATAACTTATAGCAACTTTTGCCTTTTACATCCCGTGATTTCTTCAGGTCCCGGGTTTGTAAATTTACTTATCATGTGATTAAAAATTAATCCACATGTTAAGTGAGGTTTCAAAAATACATGTCCTCATGACACCACCAGCCCTTTCCTAAACAAAATAGCAACTCCTCGTGAACCTATGGTACCCCCCACAGTTTGGGTTGTTGACAAAATGCGGATTTCTATCTATATCCATGCACCATTGAAAGCCTACCATTTTTGCATTAATGTGTCGCCATGGAGAAGGCAATGTCCTTGTCCTTGAGATGTGTAGCCTACGTCAGGTTGTAGGCTTCTGTTATAGTTGCATATAGAAAGTTAAGTTCTAAAAGGATGCTAGTGTCATTTGGTCGTATGCTCTATAATGACATTCCCTTTGTAAAAAGCCCTCTCTAGCTTTTTATGCTTCCAATGCTCATGGCATTTGGTCCTTCTTGTGTGCCAATTGAGCTGGTGCAAGTTCTTTGTTTAAGCAGACTTTTCCCCCCTCTTTTAGTACACTGATGTTTCGGGGTTGTGGGTGAAACGTGGATTGCCATCTGTATTGATGTTGGGAGCCTACTACTTTTGCATTGATGTGTCTCCGTGGAGAAGGCATTGTCCTTGAGATGTCTAACCTACATCAAGTCGAAGGCTCTTGTTATAGTTCCGTAGGGATATCTTCACGTCCTCATAGGTTGCTAGCGTCATTTGGTTGTATGCCCCATAATGATGTTCCCATCTTTGTAAACAGCCCATTTCCTAGCGTTCCTTACTTGACATTCATGGCATTTGTTTCTTCTTGTGTGCCAATTCAGCTGGTCTAAGTTTTTTGTTCAAGTAACCTTTTCCCTTTTGGTGCACCCCACATGGCAGCAAAAGCTCTCTTTTGTTCCAAATTTGCAAATGTCAATATTAGGGGCATTGTCTTAGTGGTGTCCTTGCCAACTTGCAAGTTGCCATGCACTTGATAATGGTACCTCCATGACACTAATATTTGAATGTAATGAGTTGGCATCTTCTTGGGGAGTGCCTTTCTCTTGCCAACCTGTGATCCTTACGTGCAAGGCTTTACTTTTCTTTTGACTTCCTCCTCTAACGTGTCATCCATGACATCTAGCTTGTGCTGCCCTTTTTCACCACTTGAATTCATTTTGGATTCTCATCTATCATTTTTTAATGCCTGTTTGGCCACTTCTGCAAATGTATCGATTCCTTTTATATGTTGTTCAACTCCATTTTGAGTTGAGGTGTTCCAATTGCATTACGTTCCCTCAATTTGTCTTTGCATACGTACAATTTTTTCCTCAAGCCTTTAGGCTCTACTTCAAGCTGGGGTGCTGCCATTTGCTCATGTTCCTCCGATTTGCTTTTGCATACTTTAATTCTTCCCTCAATGCTGAAATAATCTTATCCTTCTCTAGGTGGGTGTTTATTCCTTTGTGCATTTTTTTCCTGATCTTAGGCTTCATAAAACATTCTGCAACCTATATTTCCATATGTACTTGGGCTTGCACTTTGTTTTTCATTAGTGCATTTTTTTCTTCAAGCACACTAACCATTTTATCATCCATCGTTATTCATGTTCTTACCACAATTCTCCTTGCATCTCAATACATAATAAGTGCCTTTCCACCTTGACCAACTTTCGAATTTCATCATATACTGCTTCATTGATTGTGTTTGATGTTTTCCCATGACTCTTCAACCTTGGGGAGGTTGTCCATTCTACATTTCTGGACATAGTAGTTCTTGAAAGTGGGGTCTTTACAGGTGTGTTCAAAAGGTCAAAATGGCCTATGGGACCAAAAGTGATACATTAGTACATGGACCAAAAGTGATACATTAGTACATGTAGTATGTCATCATGATAAGACAAAACTAAAGGAAAAGAACGACGACAGATATAACTATTGTTTATTACTACTGCATGTGAATGGCAGTCTACAAAAGCCAAAGTGTGCTAAGGTATCGTGTAACTGTAGTGTCGTGTCATGATGCCCCTCACGGGGAGCTGTGGCATCTCTGGACTGAGATGTCGTGTTGGATAGCTCGTGTGATGGGTGATGATATTTTTGATTTGTTGGCAATATGCTGGCCATAGGTGTGACCCATGTGGCCGAGGCTATGTCACAATATGTAGTGCTCTAGCTCGCTCCATTTTAATGCTTCTTGATGTGCCTCTGTATGCTTGTTGGGAGGGGGGGGCACGCTGCTTCTTGGGGGCAAGCAGATCCATCTCCTCTCAGTGGAAAATAATTTGAGATCTCTTTTGTTGGTCTATCTCTTGAACTAGCAGAACTCTTCATGCCCATAGACGCGGACCTCTTTATTGGCCTTTGGAATCAAGTAAAAACTGCCGAAGGCAATGTTCATTTGGGAACTCCATGATCCAGCAAGCAGTCCAAACACCTTTGGAAAGGCAGTGGAACCTCACTTTGATCTGATAGTAGATTGGGCACATAGCACTCTGTTGTAGTCTCTGTCTTTGTGATGCGTAACTGGAAATTGTGACCCTTCCATACAATCATTGCATAGCAGCATGTCTTGACCTGTAGCTGGTGTGATAAGGTGTTGAGCTGCCCAATAACACTACAAACTGAGAGATGACTGTCCATGTAGACTGGATGCACTATGAAACCATTTGGAGCTGTGTTGAGCAAAGACTCTGGCAGGAGGCTATCTTTGTACCCAATGTGAGCGGAGCATGGATCCATGTCCTATCAGTATCCGGTCTGATGATATCCTTATTGGCCACCTGTTTTGGCTTGGTCAGCTCTAGTGATGGACAGTTGAGGCTATACTCTCTCCCCCTTTTTTTTTAAGTGTGATGCATCAATTTCCCGTGCAGTGGGGCATGAGCTACAGCCTACACACTCAGCTGTGTCCTCAACTGCCACAGTCTTGAAGATGCGAGTGCCAACCAGGGGTATCTCCTGCCCTGTAACTCCCAAATGTGCTGAAGCACAGTCAGGGTCTGTATTAGAGCCTTACTCACCATTTGCATCTGATCATCCTGGATATTGTATGACAAGAGGTCGCTCTACTGGTGACCACCCACCATAGAACTGCCAATCGGCCCTAGTCTGTCACTTCAATGGCTCGCAATGCCTCTGAAGTAGGCCCATGGATATGTAGGAACTAATACAAAGCATACACGTCAGTTAGGGCACATGTACTTACCCTAGGCGGATTTTCCGAATTTAATGTGTGTAAGTTTGTAAAAAATATATATTTTCCTTACGGACACTTTTTTCACCTTATGTACATAGCTAAAACAAGATTATCAATGGTTAATTTAAAAAATGATCTTCCTTACGTAAAGTAAGAATTGATAAAAACTCCAATCTTTGCAGGATACATAAAGCATGCACGGGTGATAATACGCCTCCAAATTTTTCCATGGAACAGGTTCCATATATGCCACATCTTCAACAATGGCTAGGTTTGCCAGGGACAGTCGTTGCTGAGTTAGGAAAGATAGCAGAACCCTTGATTATACGCAGTGCAACTTCCCTGGTACCAGTTGGCTGGACTGGACTGCCAGGGGAGAAAAAAGGAAGTCCTTTCAGGGTTGAACTGTGTGGTTATGGACTGCACTTATGCAGTTTGGTGAGAGCTCAAATCAATGGACAATGGTAAGTGCATCCTGGTAGATGAAATCATGTATTGTTGCTCTATGCTGTCTAAAACAGCCATATCATCTCATTGTTGTACTTTTTTGTACCTGGGTTTAAAGTCAGCCTGCAAATTACCTATTTTAGTTAAAGGGGGCTGCTGAGTTGCTTAGGTTGGATCAAATTGAGTGAATTATTTGAATGCTCTTAAACAGTTTTTTAAAGTTCTGTTTCTCTTCCCTCAATGGGTGGTGACTAGGCATAAGTAGATACATTTCTGAAAACAAGTGATGCAAAACATATCAACAGTATGCACAGCATGGCAGTTGTTGGAAGCAGGGCCGTAAATGCTCCATACATGTGTTTACAATTTTCAACTTTATAGTTTGTTCTTGTGAATTATGGGCACTTCAGAACTGGTAATGAAGTGTTTCAATCCTTGCTGTGGATATGTGCAACATGTGATAACAACTGATCAAAGGAAACATTTGACAGAAGACTGCATAACCACAAAACTATAGCAAACAGGTGCTGCAAAAGAAGTGTGGTGGGGAACTTTTGTGGCCACACTTTTTAGTTGTTGGAAATCCTTGTCATGTAGTGCTATCCTTGTGCCTTGTAAGCCTAGAGCAACTCATAAACCAAGAGCTACTCAGTCCTGACTTTAGTTGTTTGTTTGCTCTCTCAAGATTGTAGCGTTTTGCTTTTGCACTTGTTCTTACTACAGGAAAGTGGAGCTAGCTGACCAGTTGTTGGTCACTTCAAGTTTTGCTAATTGATAGACTCTAACTATGATAAGTGTTTCTTGCCGGTGAATTCAAGCGTTGAGGTGGTCTGGAGTTGTACAATCTCACGCTCATTAGGGAATGTTTGGAACTAGTTTGAACCATGGTAGCCACTCGCATGAGAAGTTGGGAGTGGCTGAGGGAAGACTAGGAGAAGAATCCTTTGATTTTCATTGTAACCACAACTAAGAATCCACCATGATAAGATCACTTACCAAAGTAGCTATCAGGTTGCTTGGAGGTAGCTTTGAGTGTGG
The DNA here is from genome assembly GCF_053477565.2 of Lygodium microphyllum. Taxonomy (NCBI): domain Eukaryota; kingdom Viridiplantae; phylum Streptophyta; class Polypodiopsida; order Schizaeales; family Lygodiaceae; genus Lygodium; species Lygodium microphyllum. Next base: position 93,150,448 of record NC_141161.1, on the reverse strand, counting down.
TTGCCCTTGTAGAACTTCCTCTATATGAAGTCCTGTGGCGGCGACGACGTTGAGCTAAAACATGCTTTACAGCTGATAAGCATTTTTAAACAGCTCCAAAACATGCTTAATTAATGAAAAACACAAAATTGGTGCATGGTTCGAGAGAGTTTCAGTGGTCCCCCAAAACCCTAATTTTTGTGGCACCCTTCAACATCTATAAATAGATAGGCTGTCCAGACATCACCAACTGCAGTCCATTACTATCCAGCCCTAGGCGGCTTGTTTTCAGCCATCACCTTGCTATTTGGAAGTCTCCATCTGCTGCATCATCATAACACCTGATCGGCTTGTGTTTTAAGCATTTGGTGCGAGGCGACAAATTGCTCCCATTTCTCCCACTAGATGATTGTTGCAGTACTTGTGTTTTTGCTGTCCAGCAGGCCGCTTACATTAGCACACATCTCTTCAATTGTTGCGCGACAATTCTTTGCCTCGGGTGATCAGTTTTCAGCCTTCTCTCTTTTTTTTTTTTGCAAGTAAAATGTGGCTGATTATATTACTAAAAGAAAACTGATTACAACGGAGTGCTCATGCTCAATAGACTAGCTGGAGCTGATGAAAGTCACAAATACATCATGTATACAAGCCTCTCAAGGCAGTCTGGGGGGGATGGGGGCAAGAAGCCATGGGGGGGGGGGGGGGGGGATGATGTATCGCTATCTGGGGCTGCCTGCCTGCATCACGAAAAACAAGTCCTGGCCGCCCCAAGTGCGCATGAAATGATATCGGAGCTCCTGACGAGCCCTGGACTCACCTTGCACTTGATCCCATTGGCTGCGGAGGGAGTGGATAATGGAGGTCCAGAGCTCTGCTAAGGTCGCCTGTATTGAAAGTCTCTCTTCGTCGAAAGCCTCCTGACACCGCGCCTTCTAGATATGCCAACTAGTAAGACTCCCTGTGATCTCCCATACCTTAAAGTGGTTTGCTGTGGGCTCTAGTATCTGGTGGATGGGTAGAGCCTCCAAACCGACCACTGCGCACAACCCTGCCTTGATAATGAATATCGTGTCTTGTACCCTGGCATCATATAGAAGGTGACGACCTAGACTGACCTCCTACCAGCAGAAAGCTCCCCATGAGATATATCCAAGGTTGGGTGCTATGCGGCAAAGGATGCAGTATGCTCCTCTCCACACGAGCTACGCCGCTTCACACGACCAAAGGCAGTGCTTTGGGGTTTCCAGAGGCTGTTGTGTGCAATGCTTATAACCTCCCTCCTTCTGCATTTAGGCAAGCCAACTTCCCACCGCAAAGCCTCCATGTGCCACCAGCCATAAAAAATACAACACCCTCCTCGACCTCCAGCTATCCCATAGGCGGCATGAGAAGGTCCGTCGGAAAGGCTCCGTAATGCTATGCTCCGCCAAGTGCCTACTACGTGACGACGGCCAATCCATATCCTCCTGTATCAGTACGTGTCTGCCAATCCTGGCCATGTACTCCAGGAACCTGGGTGGCTTCTTGGCGACCACAGCGGTTGGCCATAGCCACTCTCCCGGATCCCACTCTAGGTCATCAAGTGGCCTACCCTCCTAGATCCAGAGGCGCCACTCCCTGAGCTCCAGCCAAAAGACAAAAGGGTCTAGCCACCAAGTCTTTCTCTGAAGGCCAATCACCCGGATCCTCTTTCATGAAAGAACAACTATCCCCTCATCCTCTTGCCCTTTGTCAAGAGCAAGATGCCCCCTCTCTTGTACGGAGAAGAAGGTCCTAGGTGGAGTGCTGCCCACTCTACCTTCCACTTGTAGGGGGATGCCTGCTGGTGAAAACCTAGCGACCCATACCTCCCCGGGCTCTATTGGCTCTTGTATCGGGGGAGCAAGCTACTCCTGAGGTATGGTTGTGTCTATCTCCCTTCTCCTCAACTCCACTCCTCTCTGGCAACCTGATACTCGTTGTAGCACCTCCTTGTCCACCATCCTGTACACCTCCCGTCGTGTCCTGATGGTACGAGCCGGGCTAGCTTCCCAATCAGCCCACTCGATGTGGGAGCACTCACTAATTTGTGCCTCTTCTCGATCCCTGAACTGGGTTTTCCAGATCACCAGCTGACGGTCTATCTCCTCCTGGCAACCTGGGGGGCTCTGGATTAGGGCTTTACGGAGGCCCTGCCACACGTGAAGCAAGCTGCATAGGAAAGGTGATCTAGGGGGGGTGATTTGGGCTGACGTGAAGATCCATCTCAGGGACAGTCTCCACTCACCGCCAAGCCTCGGTCTACAATCCTGAAGACCCTCCTGCAATAGGACTTTCCGGGTTTGCCCTCTCGGTGTGAGGCCACAGACAACTAGCTTGCCCAAGAGGGCCATACTCTGATACTTTGGGTCTATGATCCCAAGCTCTTCCTTGGATCGATGCCGTATGATGGTCGCCCACGTCACCTTGGCCCTGGAATCCCTGGAGCCATTTGATCCGGACCAAAGGAAGTTCCGCACTAGGCGGCGAAGCTGCACTACGCAGGATGAGGAGAAGCATCAACATGAGGCGATGTACCAAGCCGTCGCTAAGAGGACTTGGTTAACCACTAGGGCTCGGTCGGCTAGTGAGAGGCGAGAGCCGTGCTCTAGTAGGTCAGCTTTCTCCGAATAGAATCGAGGACTGGAAGAAGTGCTGGGCGGGAGTGATGCCGAGTCCCACCTGGAACCCTAGGTATCGGACGGTCTGCCCTCTGCTCACCCATCTAAATCCTAGGTGGACGCTCCACTCCGTGCGAGAGTCCGGGTCTGTGAGGAAACCAACCGACTTTCGTCAATTGATTTTCGCTCCCGCTGCAGAACAGAACACCTCAAGAGCCAGCCTCACTCTCTCCAGTATTAACTCATCATCCTCTATGTAGAGTGCTGTATCATTTGCATACTCTAAGTCTAACAACTTAGTCTCCTCTCTCACTGGAAGTCGGACTGTAGTGGAGGCTATTCACATTCGAGGATGCAAGGTGTAAGCTCATGGGAAAATGTGTGATTGACCGAACAAGCATCTGTTCAGTGTGGAGGTTGTTGATGAGGAGGCAAAACTATGGGGTATGCAAGTACGCTTTCGTGCAGGTCTAGATGGTGGCCCTCGGCCGGACCATAGGGGTAATAGATGCTCTAGGTGGTACTATCAATGCATCTAACAGCCATGCTGAGAGTCGTGACTCTGTACATTGGTAGAAATGGGCCGCCTGTGCCAGGGTTCACTTGATCACATTCCTCGGAGCTCTTCACTGTGGGGGGGACTTGAAAGATAATGCTCAAGTATGGGACCTCGGCATCAGCCCACTAGTTAACGTCCATTATGCAACCAGGCCATTACTGTGCAAATAGTGCTAGTCCTTCTTCTCCCATCCACTGGGAGATGTGGTCCGCCACCTGACTCTTCAACTCCTCCTCTATCTGTGTCGTTGTCCAATCCCTTGAGTGAGAGGGCTGAAGGAAAAAACTGTAGTTTGGTCCATCCGGTGGTGCTAGTAGATAGACCTTGCCCCTCCTTGACTTACGAACCACGAAGATCCCCACCTCTAGAGGTAGTGGGAACACTTCGTGCTCTGTAACTCTCAGGTAGGACTATGGGCCACTGCGGAAGAACTCCTGTGGCAACAGGTGTGCTTGTCTCGGGAAAGTATGATGGGCGGTAGGGGCAGATGAGCTGGTGGCTGTGTGGGAGGGGGAAAGCTGCTAGTGCGAGGAGGATGTAGGTGTATGTGGCTCATCACCTCCTGTGGGAGGAGGGGGGTTGGGTCTGGAGGGGATCACCTGAGTCGGGTGCGGATCAGGGGGGTGCTTGGCAGGGAGGTGGTGGGGGGGAAGAGGATCGAGGGATGGTGGAATGGTCTGAGGTACGTGGCGGGTGTTTGGGGGGGGCTAGTGGCCTTGGAAGGGGGGGACTGTGGGCCAGGGTGAGTGGGGGGACTCGGGAGCTTGGGAGGTGGAGGGGGTGGGTGGGTGTGGGGACTGTGGGATCTCAGGTGATGTAGTCTGTGACGCGGGTGGTGGATGTGAGGGACTGCGGTCCTGCCGGGTGGGGCGGGTTGTGGAGTGCTCTGTCGAGGGGGCGTCGCTCGCCCTCCTACTCCCTGTTGTCGAGGCTGCGTCTGAGGAGTTGGTTGCGGCCTCCCCTGCCGTCTCCCTCTCTGTTGTCTGTGGACCCGTGTGAAGCCATCAGTGTCCACCTGCGGCCCTGTCGACGGAGCCGCCTTGGCTCCGAAACGCGTGCAATTTGTTGCCTGATGCCCAAAGTCGTGGCAGTGCAGGCATTGCTCTGGTTGCCCAGTCACAATGACCTTCTGCCTAAAGGAGTGACCTTCTGCCTTAATCTCCAGGAACTTTGGTATACTCTTTGTGTTTTTCACGGCCACTCATACCTTTGGGACTCCTACAGTTGTCACTGCATTTGCGAAGGAGGCAAGAAGAAGTATGCCGAAGAGCCATGCAAAGTCCTCCACTAACTAGCAGTACTCTACTGCCAATTCGGGATAAAGTAAGGTGATTGGGTGTCTGAGAAATCTAGTGTGGAGCCTAAATGTCTCCACTGTGAAGCTGCTATACCAGGGAACCATGTGAATGACCCCCTTCGTGGAGGCATAGGGCTAGCTCTCCACTAACTCACGAGCTGCGTCCGCAGAGGTGAGTCGAACCATGAAGATCCCTCAGCCCATGAGGACTGCCTCCATGATCTGCGTTGTGCCAATGCGTAGCGTGGAGTGGAGCCAATCCCGCAGTTGGGCCCTTGATGGGGAGTGTCCAACGACGTGACCAAAGATCGCTGTTTCTTTCAACTCCAGCTCTGTAGCACAGAAGGCTAAGAGTTGTTCCTCAGAGAGGATGATGCGCAAGGTGTTTGACTGGGGGGCACTCGCAGAATGTGCCGGTGTTTGACGAAAGGTTTCCATTGTGCGTCCTTGCTAGGAACCTAGCTATCATGCTAATGTGTTGCTTTGGGGGGGGGGGGGGGGGGGAGGGGAAATTGTTGTTTTCCAAACGGTGGTGTGACCGCCTGGCCAGGCCTCACAGCGGAAGAGGCGGGGGGAGCGCGCAGGGGGGGGGGGGGGCGGGCAGCCGGGGGAAAGGCGGGGAGCGCAGGCAGGCCTAGGGCGGGCACAGTTGGGGGGGGGGGGACAATGCAGGCGGCCGCGGGGCAGGCGGCGGGCGCATGGCGTGTGGGGGGGGAGGGAGGATTGTTGAGCGGGGTGGGGGGGGGAGGGATTGTTGAGCGAGAGGAGGGAGGAGGACTGGTGCAGGGCGGGGGGGAGGGGAGGACTGGCGCAGGCGGCAGTTTGGTCGAAGACGGGGGGGCAGCGATGTGACGCGATGGTGGGAGTGGTTCGTAGTTTTCAGCCTTCTCTAGTGGTGCACTACTACATTTACTAGATTTCAGCGTTCGATTGTTGTGTTTTGGTGACCAGCCTGTTGCCCTTCATTATTTAGCACTCTCTCATCTTCAACTGGTGGTTACAACACTTGGGATCTGTCTCCGGTGGACGTCACTCTTTGATACTCCATTGCTCTGCCATTAAGTATTATGTACACTCTACATTTATTTGTAGTATTCATTCACTTCAGAGTTTCTTCTCTCTATGTTTGTCTTTGTGTTTGAGTTTTACATTTTGTGTTTTGCGTTTAGGGTTTGAGTTTTGCATATCATGTCCGAGTCTTTGTGTTTCAATCTTGGTTGTACATACTGTGTTTTCTCAATGCGAACCCTAGCATATCTTCACATGGTATCAGAGCTGATGCTCTTCCAAAGAGTATTTTGCGGTGATTGTGAAGCCTCGTCTTTGTGGGAGACTCACACGTAACTCGATCCTGACTCATAATGTCTCAAGCACCTTCTTCTCGAGATCCTATGGTGCCCTATCAGGCTTCTTCATCATTGGAGCCAAAACTCTTTTCTATTTATCCTTTTGTTGTGCAAGATCCATATGGTTTTAGTATGTTAACTTTAATAGAGGAGGCTCTCGAACCAGATACCCTTTATCAGGTACATCTCTACCATCTATTTCATTTGAGCAAGTAAACCACTCTCCTTAACTCTTTCCCATCCCACACTATCTTCCACATTCTAATCTACTCACATCTTCATTCTAAAATCTTGGATCACAATCCTCTTCCGCTTAAAGCACACTAGGGGTTAGATATTTCATCTCCGCTCCTAGTATTTTTTCCTTCCCTATCCCATCTGTCAGAGTGCAGCGATGCGGAAGCGTAGGACAAAGACTGAGAGAGAGTGAACATATATATATATATATATATATATATATATATATATATATATATATATATATATATATATATATATATATAGAGAGAGAGAGAGAGAGAGAGAGAGAGAGAGAGAGAGAGAGAGAGAGAGAGAGAGGAGACAGTCTAAATGCAGAAAATCTGCAGTGTAGTCTGCTGTATAAGAGTGCAGAAATATACACAGGGCCAGAGGAAATATCTGGTTGTGTCTCCAACTTGATGACCTCGATCTCCGTCAGCCCGAGCACAGTCTGTCCCAGCCACACCCTGAATGAATAAATATCGGAGTATGCCACACCCTGGCTATAAATAGCCAATAAATAATAAACAACAGCACCAGGCCGACTGCAGAAAACTGGCCAATTGTGCAAAAAACTGCTGTCCAACTGTACCAGCGCCATGTGGCATCCTGCCGTACTGCAAACGTGGCATCCTGCTCTGTCCATACGCTGCTGATGTGTCCTCTGCACTCTGCCGTACTGTTGTCCACAGAGAAACCTTAAACCAGCCTGTCCAGGGGATGACTCTACCTCTAACACCCCCTCTTAGATCCTGGATGAGGCATCAGACTAAGGGATCTAGAATGCTGATGAAGTAAAGCATGGGGAAGCACCTTCGTGAACGAATCTGCAAGATTATCCTTCGTCTTGCAGTACTCCACATCAATGGTCCCATCCAGAAGCTTCTCCCGAATGAAGTGATACTGGATCTCAATGTGCTTTGTCTAGGCATGGAATACTGGATTTCGTACCAAGGCAATGCAACTCTCATTGTCACACCGCAGAAGAGTAGGACGAGTTTGGGGGCAGCCAAGCTCCTCCAACAATCTCCGAAGCCACACAACCTCACATGTGGTGGAAGACAGCCCGATACTCCGCCTTAGTAAAAGAAAGGGCTACCGTGGGTTGCTTCTTGCTACTCCAAGAGATAACACCTGTACCCAAGGTAAAACAGTAGCCTGTAGTAGACCAGTGGTGGTCCACATCACCAATCCAATCCGAGTCACTCCAACCTACAAGAACAAGATCTGAAGCATTTGAACCTGTTGGATAAAAAATCCCTAAGTTAGAGGTCCCTCTCAAATACCGAATAATCCGTAGGATAGCCTGCCAATGCACTTGTAGGGTAGCCTGTCAATTCGTAGGGTAGCACGGTTCACTCATGAACCGTGCCAAAAGACCCACAGCAAAACAAAGGTCAACACGAGTGAGTGTTGACAAGCCAAATCAAGGACCCAATCAACTGACAGTAGCGGGAAGCATCCATCACGGGAGAATTCGAGTGTGAAGTGGCCTTCCAGTTCGGATCCATAGGAGTAGAAATGGTCCGACAAGTCTCCATCTCAAAAGTCACCAAGAGCTCCTGAACGTATCTCTGCTGAGAGATAAAAATCCCCCTCTGAGACTGATAAATCTCATGACCCAAGAAGAAATGAAGAAGCCCCAAATCCGTAATCTCGAATGTCTGATGTAAAGATGTCTTGGTCTCTCGGACCTTCTGTGCATGATCCCCTGTCAGAATCAAATCATCAACATACAATACAAACAACACACGACCAACCTCGGAAGTGTGCACATAAAGCTGTGGATCGGCCTTGGAGTGCCGATATCCCAACTTCGACTGAAGAAACGAGTTAATCTTCTCGTTCCATGCACGCGGAGCCTGCTCGAGGCCATATAAGGCCTTCTTCAACTTGTAGACTTTCCCATCTGAGGATCCAAAGCCAGGAGGCTACCCAACATAGATCTCCTCCTGCAAGTTACCATTGAGAAAGGCTGACTTCACATCCAACTGATAGACAGGCCATCGCCTATGGCCAGCCAAGACAAGAACAACTCGAATAGTCGCCATACGAGCAGTGGGGGCAAAGGTATCATGGAAATCAATGCTTGGGCATTGTGCAAAACATTTAGCAACAAGGTGAGCCTTGTGCTTGTCCAAAGAACCATCGCTAAGGTACTTGTTCTTGAAGACCCACTTGACGCCAATCACCTTCTTGTGAGAGGGACGAGGAACAAGAGACCAAGTGCCATTCCTCTCAATAGCCTCCAACTCGGCTTCCATAGTCTTTCGCCAATGATCAGATTGCAAAGCCTCCTTCACTGAAGTGGGCTTATGATCCTGCATAACATGGGTCATCAAACAATAGTTAGAGCAAACAAGCTCCGAAGAATGTGCCTGATTTCTCCGTGACCTCCACAGCCCATCTTGCGGTGCCCACTCCTCAGGGACCCCCTCGATCCCTGAATCTCGGAGTGTGTCATGGGCCCAAAGAAGAGGAGGTCGGACCTCTCCTCGGGACCTCTCCCCATCGCTCTCCATCTGCTGAAGACTCGGGTACATCCACCGCAGAAGCTCCACCTGTGTGGCCGGTGGAAGAGAAGACTCTGAATCAGAAGAAGAATCTCCATCAAAGGACTCTGGCTTCAAAGGAACTGTCTTGGGAGCCCAACTCTCCCTTGGATCTCCAAGAACAGGGTGCTCCTCACCCCCCTCTGTGGCCGGAACTTCCACGAACCATACATCTCGGCTCATGTAGACATCGCGCTTGACGGGATCAAACAGACGATAACCTTGGGACTGGGAGCTGTAGCCAATAAAAACCTGTCCTCGAGAAGCTGGCTCAAACTTTACATGCTGTGTCTTTGGGATGTGGACATAGGCGTCACACCCAAAGATCTTGAAATAAGAGACATTAGGCTTAAGTCCCAAAGTAAGCCTCAAAAGGTGTCATCTTGTCAATGGCCAAAGTGGGAGATCGATTGAGGATGTGAACTGCGGTAGCCATTGCCTCGGCCCACAGAAACCGAGGTGTCTGTCAGTGTTGCATAGTGGTGCGCGCCATCTCGATCACACTTTGGTTCTTCCGCTCCAAAATGCCATTCTCTTGAGGAGTGTTGGTGTTAGCAAACTCCTGGTGAATGCCCCTATCTGCACAAAAACAAGCAAACTCATTAGACATAAATTCACCGCCCTTGTTTGAACGCAAGGTCTTCAGTCGCCGGCCAGATCGGTTCTCCTCAAAGAGAAGCCAATCCTTGAAGTGGGAGTAAGCCTCTGACTTCAATGTCAAGAAATAGGCCCAAGTCATCCTACTGTAGTCATCTACGATCAACATGAAGTACAAGCTCCCCTTCAGGGACTCAGTCCTCGTCGGGCCACAAAGGTCCGTAGATACAAGCTCCATGGGTGAAGTAGACCGCCTCGAAGCTTTGTTGGGAATTGCATCCCGATGCAGTTTCCCACAAATGCAGAAGACACATGGCTGATGGCTCACCACTATATCTGGCAAACCTTGGACAAACGATCCTCACGGTGCCTTCCGAAGGTACTCATAGTTCAGGTGGCCAAACCGAGCATGCCATAGCTTGGATTGTGTTTGAGAGGTAATAAGAAGAGAGGTAAGAGTTGTAGAGGACTTCAATTTGTAGATGCCATCCTCCGTATACCCTGCAGAGAGAACCTTTCTCGATCCATGATCAAGGACTCGAACAGTATCATTGTCAAACTCCACCAAGAGGCCAAGAGAACAAATCTTATGGACTGAAAGTAAGTGATAACCCAAGCCTGGCACATGCAACACCTCGGAAGTGTGGATACCACCACGTCCATTTGGAATAAGCTGCATCTCACCCCGCACAGTAATAGACACAGAAGAGCTGTCTCCAATGAGAATCTGCCCACGCGAAGGTCGCAAACGGGCAACACCAACGGGGGAAGGAGTTATGTGCTATGAGGCACCACTGTCCACGATCCACTCTTGAGCCTGGGGAGCTGGCATTGCAGCATCAGAAGTCTTCGGTGTAGAGTCCTCAATGACCGCAAAGTGTAGAAAAGCAGCTGATGAGGGTGTAGCCACCGCTCCAAAATCCTTCGTGTCCTTTTTGGTGTCCTTCTTGTCTTTGTCGGTGCAATCCTTCTTTCAATGACCGGTCTTACCCCAAATATGGCAAGTCGATTCCTTCTCCTTGTCCTTCTTGGATTCGTTGTCCTCCTTCTTCTTTTGGTCCTTCCCCTTCTTCTGAGAGGCTTGACCAACCAAAGCCTCTGATTTTGAAGCATTCTGTCCCTTCAACTATTCCTCTTGGTCCAAGACCATAGGAACCAACTCTTCTCACCGAAAAGTCGACTCCTGCCCTGATGCAATAAGAGCGGAATAAAAGGTACCGAATCGTGGCAGCAACTGGGACAGTAAAGTGATTGTCATGTCTTCGGAGGAAATAGGCTTCCCTGCAGTTTGAACCTGCATCTGAAGCTGCCGAAGCTTGTCGATGTGTTCCCGAAGCGAAGAAGACTTATTCACGGACAAGGTCCGCATTTGTACCTCCAAAGAAACCCTCTTCATCAGGGTCATCCAGTTCTACATCTGGTCGGCTGTAGCCATATCTCTCGAGCCAGCGTCAAGCGCTCGATGTGAGCTATCACGGCTGTAGCGCAAGACAGAAAAAGAAAGAACGAATCTTGGCATTCGGTTTGTCCCAATGAGACTGGGCCTTGGTCAACTCCGCACGAGCACTGGAAGAGAGTTTGGACTCATCTAGCATCGAGGGTCGGTTGATCTCCTCCAACACAAGCTCCTCCAAATCATAAGACTCAAGGATGGCCAACATCATCCCTCGCTAGATGCGGTAATTGTCACCATCAAGCTTCTGATCCAATGGAAGAGCCGGTAGGACAGGCACCTTTCTGTCCATGATCGCTTGGAACTCTAAATCAGCCTCTGTAGACATGTTCACCTGCAATGCCTGCACAAACGCAAAATCAGCCCCCTCTGACTGTGTAAACACAGCCTGTTAGGGCTGGTTCCTCTGCTGCCCAAACCTTCTTCACCTGCCGGAGGCGATGAAAACGTAAAATCTGCAATGGAAGGCCTGAAACGCAGCCTTCCTCCCTTTGAATAGCAATGTCCTGCAGCAAATTCACCAGTTAGACTCCTTTCCCGTACGCCCACGCTCGCTTCAGCCTTGATCCGATGCGCAGCCCTCCCGTTCGCCCTCGAATCTTGGAAATGCAGCCTTGTGTCGCGCTGAGATCTCCTCTTCAGATAGGTTCAACACTCAGTCAGTCCGTCTTCACCGCTCTGATACCATGCCAGAGTGCAGCGATGCGGGAGTGTAGGACAAAGACTGAGAGAGAGTGAACACGGGGGTAGAGGAAATATCTGTGTGTGTCTCCGACTTGATGACCTCGATCTCTGTCAGCCCGAGCACAGTCTGTCTCAGCCAACAGATCTCGAGATCAGAACCTGAATGAATAAATATCGGAGTATGCCACACACTGGCTATAAATAGCCAATAAATAATAAATAACAGCACCAAGTCGGTTGCATTAAATGCAGCCGACTGCAGAAAACTGGCTGATTGTGCAGAAAACTGCTGTCCAACTGTACCAGCGCCACGTGGCATCCTGCCATATTGGAGATGTGCCATCCTGCTCTGTCCGTACGCTGCTGACATGTCCTTTGCACTCTGCCGTACTGCTGTCCACAGAGAAACCCTAAACCAGTCTGTCCAGGGGATGACTCTACCTCTAACACCATCATCCATCTACCCTCCATTCACTACATCTCTTGATACATCGTTAGGGGAAATGCCACTCTTTAACATTGTATCAAATGACCTTTCAAACATAGGGATATCCATTCTTTGCTTATGGACTATTGTCACATGTCTTTTGGGTCACTCCTACTTAGGGATATCCATCCTTTGCTCCTCGTGTCCCTATTTCTCCACCATGGGCTCCTCATGCGATTACCATGCCCATACCCAGTCTGCGCATTCCCACATTTGAAGCCACTGTGCACACATCTCGTATGCATAGTGGGTGCTTTGGGATCACTTTTCCCATGTACTCCATTCCCCCACCTTATCTCCTCTATCCACCCTACTTCCATTATACATCTTCTCTATCTTTTAGCACTACCATTCTTGTTGCAATGGCCAATAATTCCTTCATGGATAAGACTCGTTTTAATGAGTCGAATTTTACCACTTGGTTGAACTTCATGCAATAAGTGCTTGAATCTTAGGGACTTTGGGACCTTATCATTGGTACTGAGGACCTTCAATTAGCTCACCTTGATCACATCCGTCAATAGAGATTCCACAATGCCACAACCAATGTTGAGTTAATACAAGGGTTGCTTTCTTAATTTCACTTACAGTTATAGCATTTTTTCCTTGCGTTTGAGCATTGGAGTCATCTCATTGACCACTATGTAGCACGAGATCGCACTTGATGTACCAATCTCGATTTTGAGCTTCAAGAGTTTTCCATTAAGGAAGATGATGATTTGAAAGTAAAGTTGGCCGAATATCGGTGGTTACTCGCAGAGTTTGCACTATTGGCTCCTCGAAGTTAAATGACAATTAGGTCATTTTTTTCTTGAACAAGTTACCCGACAAATACTTCCATTTTATCTAGCACATTATCTCACTACCTAGATTAGGGGTTTGAGTATTAGTTCTTGCACTACGCGAAGCTGCACGATTAAGTCCACAAGAATTCCTCCACACGCATCCATTTAGAGGGGCGAGGGTTGGCCACCTCTTCTTCTTCGAGAGAAAACCAACAGTGGCAAGAACTTACGAGTTACAACAGAAAACAATTAATGCAAATCTGAAAATACAAATTTACCTACTGATCTTAGACAATGCATACCCCATTGGTCCCAAAATTGGTGCCCCTTTTGGTATTTCTTTAGCTTTATTGAAGAAGAAGTTGATTTACAATGGGATTCTCCTGATCCCCTTCGCAATCTAAACTCCCCTTGTTGTCCAAAGTGACCAAGAAGTCTTCAATCTATTTTGGCCCTTGATTCGGGCACTTAATTGGCCTTCACCCACTTCATAGACGATGGAAATGCCCCAAATTCAATGGTTGGCTAGTCCTCCACTTGAATTTAGCTGAAATTCACCTTCAGCCTGATTGAATCCGAGTCTTGGAGCTTCCAATTTTTGGCAGGCTTTTCAAGGCTGATACTAAACCCTAATTTCTATTGTAAATTAGGGTTTACAGCAGAGAAATTTGCAATTTCTGAGTCTCCAATAGTCCAAATGCTGAGATCTTCAAAGCAAGACTGTGAATGGCTGGGAGATGAGAGAGAAAGCTGTAGAGTGAAAATTCAGAGTTTTGTCGCGAAGAATGACTGAAATCCAGTCAAATGCAGCTGTTGTCTTGCCACAACAGCTTGCAGATGCAAAGAACTGAAGAAAATCAGTCATTTACTGTTGTTGCCTTGTCTCAACAGCTTGTAGATGTTGTCACCTGCTGTTGATTGGTCTTCTCCTACCCCTGGCTGCCTCAGAAGGTCCTCCAATGGCTGTAAATCAAACCAACAACATCTCCTTCCTCTCTCTTGCAAGCTGAATACATTAAAAATGCCTCTCTTCAGCCTCTAAAGACGTTTTTCAGTCTTGCACGGGCATTTTTGATAAGTGACAGCCTTCCCAAATGGTTTTTTTAGTATTAGCCATAATTAAGTATTAATTTTCAGTCTTTAAATACTGAAAATTAATCTAATAATTATTTCGGTGCCTTGAAAAATGATGTGATTGGCCAATAATTAAATTGGCTAGGCAACTTCCATTCCCGAGTATCTCTGCGTCATCTTTAACCATCAAATTGGCGTTAGGTACCATTAAACACCACTTCTCTAGTGTCATCAACTGACACGTATGGCCAAATGAATGACCTTTGCTAACAACTGGCACTAGATACCACCAAGTACCTATGCGGCATAACTTATAGCAACTTTTGCCTTGACATCTCATGATTTTTTTCGGATCCTAGGCTCGTAAATTTACTCTAACCCTAGTTACACCTCACATGTGTAACATTTACTTAACCATGCTATTAAAAATTAACATGTTAAGTGAGGTTTCAAAAATACATGTCCTCATGACACCAATGGGGCTACACCTCTCGCAACCACACCCTTTGCTCCATTTATCCCAGTGGCTACTAGACATATTGTAACCGGCCTGTTCATTCGGAAGGGCGGTAGTGTACAACCAAAATATATAAATGCTTTCACCCAATTTAAAAGTCGCCCACTTTACCTGAACTTAAAGACACAGAATCAAAAAGGAATACAGGATGCTAGAATGCTCCTGTTGCAACACAGACACCCTGTTGGCCCCTAAGTTAGGCGCCCCTTGCGGTATTTCTTTATTTTTAGAAGGAGAGAAATTACAATGGGCTGTCTTTCACCTATTCTAGGTGAAATTTGGCAGCATAACAGTACAATTACTGACCCAAATCAAGTTGACCGGGAGGGGAAACTTTGCCCAAGTCTGAAACTTCTGGTTGGAGTGCAGATTTGACCATTTCAGTCTGCTGTAATTACTGGTTCAGACCTGTTCTGAGACCTGTTTACAACACATACTGTTCCCTGCACTGTTCTGCCCACTGTAATTACTGGTTCAGACCTGTTCTTACACCTGTTTTCAGCTCATATTGTTCCCTGCACTGTCTTGCATCATCTGGGCCAAGTGCCCCTTGATTCTGGCATCAATTGGGCTCTGAAATAGCCTCTGAACAGTCCAGAATCAGTTCTGGTTTAGTGCTGTTTCAGACACTTGCTTGGTGAGGTTAACACCCTCACCTGTCCCTGCTGGGAACTGCAAACAACTGCTCCTGTTCCTGAAGAAAAGAGGCTCTTGCCTCATGCAAAAACAACATATTCCACACAGCTGTACCTGAATCAGAAGAAAGGCCCTTGATTCTGTAGCATAACCATACTGTCAAGGGAGAGAAAGAGAGAGAGTAGGAAGCAAGCTCAGCCCTCTGTGCATCATAGACAAGGTAGACCAGCTCTCAAGAGCTCTCCATCTGCAGCAATCCATCTCCCTTTCACAAAAAAATGAGCCCCCCATGCATTGAAACTCGTTTTTGTGCTGCCCTCTCTCTCTCTTTTGGGAATTTATGCCCAAATTGTGACACATGGCATACATGTAACAATTTTCCTGTTTAAACCTTTCGGTCTAAAATTCTCCATCCTTGGTTCAAAATTTGACCTCGGCACAGACCAGAGGATTAATCCTCCTACAAAAACGAAGATAATGACGCGAACAGATTTTGGGGTCCAAAAATAGTAACTCCCTAAATTTTAGGAGTTGCTTCCATTGCATTCCCACTAGTCTTCTGACCATCTTTGCAGACTATGGCTACATCCAGATTTACAATATAGCTCAACTGAAAGTGAATTGCCACTGATGACCCCACATGGACTAATCTCTTGTAGATTTGTCCATCTTCACTTTGAACTAGTCTCTTCCAGGCTAGTTCTTCAACACACTTGTCCATATACACTTTCACAAGTCTCTTCCAGGCTTGTCAATCTATAGTGCCATCAGTCTCTTCCAGACTTATACTGGACCTTAACTGTCCAGTCTTGACTCACTAGACATTCCTGTCTGTTTCACATACTGGCCATGCAACTCAGGCGTTTAGATTTCCAGAGGGATCCTTCCAAAAAGAGAAACCAAATAAAATATGTAATAAAGAAATCAACAAAAAGGTAAGAGTTGTCGCAATCTTGTGACACATATATCAAGCGGATAGCCTCAGTAGCCTATTACCTTCACTACTTCTGAAGGATTAGTTGATTGGTTTGATAGTGGCTCACCTATTACACTTTACGCATCCATTCCTAGGGCATCCACTGCACCTTCTAGGACCACTTTACCACCTTGTTAGGTGTTTCATTGACACAACCCTACTGGATACGTGATGGTGGCCACACACTTGGCCTTTAGCTTTTAAGACTTCTGTTGCTTACTTTCATACTTATTATATTTTTTACAACCCATTATGTAGAGCACCATTAGACAGATCCTAAGCTGTTTCCACCAGTGGATTACACCACCATCCTTCACATGATACTTCATCACCTTTCTTTGGTCATTGCAATCCTTTGAGTGGATGGATAAGCTTATACTGTTGTGTGATGTGTTGGATGCACTATTCCTACTGCCATCTTTTGGATCATTGTTACTTAATCAGTTACTACCCATAGCCTTAACTTAAAAAAAAAAAGAAGTTCAATGTGGTTCCATCCACCTTTGTAGGGCTTGGTAGGCCATTAGGTGGCCAACAAGCACCCTTTGTCTGATGCTTTGTCCTCTCTAGGGTGCCTACTTGGACTCCCTTGGTAAGATAACCGTCGCCTCTCTAGTCTTGGTAAGCCATTGGGTAGTCAATGTGCGCCCTTTGTTTGATGCCTTGACTACTTTAGGGTGGGATGCCTTGGAGTAAACATTGCAGGCCTTCCCTTCTTGGCTTAATTTTGGGCTTGAGAGGGGATGTTGAGCTAAAACATGCTTTACAGTTGATTAGCATTTTAAAACAGTCCTAAAGCATGCTTAATTAATGAAAAATGCAAAAGTGGTGCATGATTTGAGAGACTTTTAGTGGTCCCCCAAAACCCTAATTTTTGGAGCACCCTTCAATATCTATAAATAGGAAGGTTGCCCACCATTCAACATCATCCTTTTGTGCAGGTTTTTCACTCTATTGTGCAGATTTCAGCCATCAACCACCTATCATTTGCTGTCCAGCCATCATCGACTGCAGCCCATCACTATCTAGCGCTAGGTGGCTTGTTTTTAGCCATCGCCTTTCTACTTGGAGGTTTTCGTTTGCTGTGTCATCAAGCATATGATCATCCTATGTTTTCAACATCTGGTGCTAGGTGACAAGTTTCTGCCATTTCTCCCGTTGGGCAACTGCTACAGTACCTGCGTTTTTTCTGTCCAACATGCTGCCTACATTAGCACACACCTCTCTAGTTGTCGCCTAGCAGTTCTTTGCCTCGGGTGACGAGTTTTCAGCCTTTTGGTGGTATATTGCTGCGTTTACCAAATCTTAGTCTCTAATTGTTGTGTTTTGGTGACCAGCCTATTGCCCTTCATTATTTAGCACTCTCTCATCTTTGACTAGTGGTTGCAGCACTGGAGATCCGTCTTCGGTGGACGTCATTCTCTGACACTCCATTGCTCTGGCCTGGGGCATTTTGTACACTCTTACATTCATTTATAACATTCATTCACTTCAAAGTTTCTTCTCTCTATGTTTGTCGTTGTGTTTGAGTTTTGCTTTTTGTGTTTTGGTTTTAGGGTTTGAGTTTTGCTCATCCCTGTCTGAGTCTTTGTGTTTCAGTCTTGGTCATACATGTTGTGTTTCCTTAGTGCAAACCCTAGCATATCTTCATAGACGTGTGATGTGTGGCTTCATTGTCCACCATCCATGTTGCTTGATGGCCGTAGGAATGTGTGGGGTGGGCCTCTATAGAAACCTTGTTGAGAGGCAACTCGTAGGTATGGATCAAACCCTTATGCTTGGATGTCTCTACAAAGATGAGGTGGGCCTAGGGACTTACATTAGGTTCGGGAGAATAGTTCAACATCCCTTTGGAGTGAAGAAGGGTATATATATTGTGATGGTTGTCTAGAGGCAGCATGCCCCTGGGGTCTCCACTAGCCTTATATTGGAGTCTAACAATTGCTTTACCTCCACTAAGAGGGGGTTACTTGCAATAGGTTGGTTCTTAGATCGACATTCATTGTCCAAATGGCTTGCCCTTTGACAATGTTGGCAACACTTGCTCTTCTTTGGGCAACTATGCAATCTTGATTTTTGGGTAGATTGGGTGTTCCCTTGTTCCTTATTAGTCTTTTTAGTTTTGTCTTTGTTCTTGCTTTTCCCTTGCTTCCTCTTTTGGGGAGTGGAGACAAGCCCCCTCTAAGATGGCAATGTGAAGATATGCTAGGGTTAGCACTGAGAAAACATATAATGTATGAACACAACTAGAACACAAAAACTTAGACAAAAACACAAATAGAGACAGAAGATAACTCAGAAGTAAATGTCTGAATGCTGTAAATGAATGAATTTGTGTACAAGATGCTCAAAGGGAGAGCTGACCAACAGCTGATGACTCTCATGGGAGTCGGTTGAGGGAGTAGTCAGATTGTGATGTCTATGGGAGATGGATCCTGAGTGCTGTAACCACCAATCGGAACAGGCAGGTAGCAAAATGCAGCCGTTAGGAGTGTGTGTTGGTTTGGCAAAGACCTCTAGGAGTAGAGTGGTAGCATTATGACTTGGCTGGACCAAAAATGTAGCAGTTCCAGCACCAAATCTGATCAGGGTGGCAGTAAGGAAGGCCAGAACCAGGGCTGACACTGACATGGAATCGGTCGGGAACATGTAGAGTGAACAGCAGCTAGGAGCAGAAGACGCAGGCTGGACAGGCTGGAAAGATGGAGTAGATGCTGAAATCATCAGATCTGATCAAAATGCAGTAGTTTGTGTCCTCCAAAGGGCCGGGTGACAGCTGTCTATAGGTTGCCAAGGGCTGGAGGAGGCGTGGCAGCAGTCAGAAAAGAGTTGGCAGCCACAGGGTAGTGTAGACTTGATGAATGGGATGGGTGAAATGAATGAGATGCTGAGTGACTGAGCACACTATCTATTTGTAGATGAGCTACCAACCAAATTGGGAGAGTTTGCTTATTGACATAGAAATTGTTTGTAGCATTAAAGATTGAGTTTTGGGGCTCTTAAAATGAGATAAACAAGGTTTAATGAGAAATGTTCCCTTTTTTAGCTTAACACCCCTTCTCAAGTCCAAAATTGGAACTAGAAAGGGTCTGCAAGTTTAGCTCAGCTGGTGTTCTAAGATGTCCCACCCCAAAGTAGCCAGGGTATCAGTCAATTGGTTCACATTGGTGTCTTACAACCTACCAAGACTACAAAGGTGATGGTTATCTTACCTTGGGAGTCCAAAGGGTCACCCCAAAGAGGCCAAGGCATTGGATAAAGAATGCTTGTTAGTTGCCTAGTGGCCTACTGGGACTTGCAAAGGTGATGTAAAACCACTTTGACCTTTTTGTTTTGTTTGTTTTTTCTTTGAAGTGATTGTGCCCATGGGGGTAATAAAGGGATGGTTGGCTCGCTGCTCAGGTAACGCAAAACAAACATTTGTACTCAGCCACCCTTGTGGGTGTTGATGATAAAGTAAAGGGGAAGAGGTATGTATCGTTGATGGAGAAAGTAGAGGATCAGCTCAAGGGTGCTTTGCGCAATGAGATACATAGATGAATGCTACATGATGAGGATGTGTAGCAACAAGGTGCCACTTGGAGAGTGTTCCTCATGAGGGAAATTGTACAGTGGCATAGGTGCCCTTTTACAAAGATGATGATACTCATGCACTGCAAAGGGTGAGTACATAGGAAAGGGAGGTTGATGTCAAAGGCAATGCTGAAATCTGTAGGTACTGAGCAAAGGGTAGAAATCTCCTCTCAGCCATGGATGTTGATGCGGAAGGAGGAAGATGAACTTGATGTTGGTATTTGTGTGGTGTTGAGGATCGTGAAGACGGAGAAAGATGAAGCACCCAAGCTGGAAGAGCAAGGGAGAAGCAGCCATAGTGGTGGCATCAAGAGATGCTTAAAGATTTGCTTCGGGAGGGGAACCCTCCATGTTGATAGAATGACAATTCTCCAAGTAAGATGAAACCACAAAGGAACAACGAGCAACCCATGTCTCTAGCCTAGGAAGGACCGGTGCAAACCTGCATGCTAGCCCTAGATTGGAATACAAAACCTAGCACGTGAGTATAAGAAAAGAGATTAGAACTTGCATACTACTATTTCATAGTGAGATGCTTCAATGTTAAACAAAAAAAACACAGTAAAGAAAAAATTAAAATGACTTATAGACCTGACTTGTTAGCTTGAAGAATTTAGAGTGCTAGTAGACTAGCCTAGAGTATTGTAAGAGACCTAGAAGATGCTAGCCTAAAGGATGCTACCATCGTGTGTATCCATCAATAGGTCTTTGCTAATGAAAGTTGAAACTTATGGCGAGGTGGGGGAATAGTGGGGGCTCATTAGGAGACCTCGGACGGTGACTACAAGTATACATGGTAAGAAATCTAATGTATTGGGTTTAGCAAACCAATCACTTGAATCTTTAGGAGTCCTATAAGGCTGGGTTGGAGGGGTTTGTCCATATCCCACTTGTCCAACGGTGCTCCATTGAGGTGGCTGGAAATTAGAAACAAGAGTAATGGGTATAGCAATTGGAGGAGGACCTCCTCTTGATTGTCTAGGGGTAGTACCACCTGTGGATGTAGTTGCAGTCTGTTGTGGTTTTCTAGGTGGAAGACCTTGGGTCTTAGAGCAACAGTTGCTGTCTACATGGCCCGAGTGTTGGCGATGGGTGCAAAACCTATTCTTTTTAGGGACTTGTTGTTAGTTGGGTTTAATCTCTTTGGTTTTCTTGGTTCCATCTGAGGAAGGGGTGTCATTGTTTTGGGTTGTCTTTCTGTCTTGAGAGTTCTTGCTACTTTTGAATTTCCCTTTTGAAGAAGAGGATACCAAAGCCTCCTCTAAAAGTGAGAATGGAGAAGAGGACTTTTTGTGGACTTGATCATGTAGCCTTGACTAACGCAAGAACTGACATTGAAACTCGTAAAAGGTTGGGAGTCGGGGTAATAAAATTATGTGTTGCATAAAGTGGAAGTATTCAGGAGGCAACTTATTTAAAAAGAATATAACCTAATCATCATTTGACTTTGTGGAGCCCATAGTTGCCTCTGTACGTGGTACGGAACAGTTTGTACGGTACGATTTCGTACGTTAAAACTGGCCTCTTTCAGCCACTTGGCCTACGCGTCCTTGTTCCGCATTTCCTGCGCCCCCGCGTCCCGCGTTTCGCACTTTTTCTGCACTGTTGCGCTTTTTGGGGGGGATGGGAACCTTGGATATCTCATCCCACCCCCCTTTCCCAAATTCCAGCCATGCAAAACTTAAAAGGTGCTCCTCTTTGGATTCCTTCCAGGCTCCAGTTTGCAGTCCTCTCTTTGGATTCCTTCTCTCTTTAGACTTTGACTGTTTGAACTTTGAACTTTGACCCTTCTCTCATCTACAAAAGGGTGCTCCTCTCCTCCATGCTTCCACACCAATTCAGCAAGCACTTACAAGTTACCATTCTCATCTTCTTCTTTTCCGCACTCTATTGAAGCATTTGCCATTCTCAAATCTCATCTCCCATCCCTTCAGGCATCTATCCCGCACCCTATCAAAGCATTTGCCATTCTCATCTCTCATTCCCTCTCTCTCACTCTTGCTCTTTCAACTTTACCCCCCAACTTTACCCCAACCCTTGGGCCTCTCGAGTCTCGCTCCCTTTCAACTTTCAAGACTCAAGTTTTAAGAGTCCAGAGTCGAGAGTCGAGACTCAAGCATCTCTCTCTCTCTCTCTCTCTCTCTCTTTCTCTCTCTCTCTCTCTCTCTCTCTCTCTCACTGGCCTCTTTATTCATCGGCACCATGAGTCGTGAGAAACACGAGGTCTTCAATTTGCATGCGATCCATGTGGAGGGGGACACAAAGAAGTCTAACTTCCACCATTGGACATGCAAGTATTATAGGAAGTGCTATACAAGTGATGCAACTCGGCTTCTCCAACATCTTTCCAAGACGGGGGGGTAAGTTGCTCCATGCAAGGAGATCCCTCAAAACATTGTGGAGGAGATTCTCGCCAAGATGAGAGGGGGATCCACAAGAGGAGGAAGTGGCTTATCGGCACCAACTCCTATGCCTACTAACGAGGAAGCATCCAATGTGGGCGTATCTTCAATCTATGTGGGAGAGGCCTCTACCATTGGTGGTGGGGGCTCCACATCCACATCCGGCTCCGGTAAAAGACAAAGAGTGGAGGCTCATGCGGTGCCGAAGAGACAATCGTCTCTCTCTCAAGCTCCTGGTCATGTGCGCGGATCGGTTGCCTTTCTTAGAGAAAGGCAACGACTTGCGGACATTGAAATTGCATGCACGGTAATTGAGTGCAATCTTGCATTCAATGTCCTAAAGCAAGAGCAATGGAAGAAGATGGTAAAGCCATTGTCAATGTGGGTCCATGTGAAGGATGGACCGTTACCACATACAACGACATGCGGATGAGAAAGATTGATGAAGAGAAGGAGAGGATTGATAAAGCCCTTGATCCTATTCGAGCCGCATGGATAAAATATGGTTGCTTCATTCTCATCGACGGATGGAGTGATTGTAAGAAATGGGGCATGATCAACATACTCGTCTTATGTCCACTGGGCACTTACTTTTCCATTCTCGTGCCTCTGAGCTCAACAAAGGGTGTGTTCACACCTGAGCACATATAAAAGGCATGGTGGCTCTTTATTTCCCAACAACCTTCCATCTAAAGGCATCATGCCTTAAGGTTGAGAAAATAATCAGGTAAGTATGAGTATGTATAAAGCTGAAATACACATACTATCCAACTCCCATCATTTGTTGGCAAGGAGTAAACCGTTCCGCTAGAAGACCCTTCATGAGAAGATCTGCAGGATTATCATCTGTATATACCTTGACAACTTAATGCTTTTGCTGTCAAGTACATCCCTGATAAAGTGATACTTCACTTGTATGTGCTTCATCTTTGCATGAAAGATGAGATTCTATGCTAGCATGATAGCACTTTTGACTATCACAATGGAGGACAAGAGTCTCAGCAATGCCAAGCTCTCCCACCAGACGTGAAAACCATAAAGCCTCCTTGTATGCCTCAATGACAGCCACATACTCTGCCGTTGTAGTAGACAATGCAACACACTTTTGTAGCCTGGAGATCCAGGAAATTGCTCCCCTTGTGAAGGTGAATACATACCCTGAGGCAAACTTCTTGTTGTTAGTATGACCAACATAATTTGCATCTGTAAAGCCAACAATAGATGCCTTTTGCTTCCCAAAGCAGATGCACAAATCCTTCATGCCCTTGAGATATCTCATGATACCTTTCACTACTTCCCGATGCTTTCAAGTACCCTAAAGGGAGAGGCTAGGAAATGGTATTGGGGCCTTCCGAGAGGGTCAATTCAACAAGAGTCATATACCTCCGTTAAAGAGTACACAAGAGCCTTTGATGACATTCTGAAGCTTTAGCCAAGGAAAGATAGTCAATTACCAGAAGATGTGCTTGGTGAACTCCTTGTTAGTGGCTTGGAAATAAACACGCAGTTCCAAGTTAGGATGAGAAACCTAAGTCACTGGAGGAGGCAAAGGTTCAAGCAGATGATTATGAGAGATATATTTAGAGGTGTTGGGAGAGCTATTGGAGTTTTCCCTACACCCTTGAAATTCATAAGGATTGGCAACATTTGTTGAATGTTAGTTATACTGGAGGTGCAAAATGAGAGGCATACTAGGGAGAATCTTGGCATTAACTATGATAATCCCAAGGTCTAGGAACCTTGGTATCTTAGTGTAGCCAATCCTATGTTCCAAAGCCATGAGCTAGATGGAAATTGGTATAGACCTAATGAGGGAAGCAAAGTGGTCAAGCAACCCCTGTATGGTCCAAAATTGGAACAAAATTATGTGAATGAGATGGCCCCCTACAACTTAGTTGATGCATGCTATTGTGTGGAGGCAAGTGTAGGTGATAGGAAACCTAGGGTTTATGATGGTAAAGACCTATCTAGGGTTGGATCTAGTAAAAGGATCCGATTTAGAGAAAGTGATAGGCAGCAAGTGAGCCGATATAGATTGGTTATGATGAAGGGCTGCCCTCTGCACTGAGTTTCACATATGGAGTGGTATACCAAACCAAGATCCTTCATATCAAAGCTGCTTTGTAGGTTTTGCTTCAATGTGTCTAATATATGAACATTCCTACCACCGATCAACATGTCATCCACATACAAAATTAGTATAATAAGGTTGCCATCTGTCGCCTTCTTGGTATACAAGCAGTGATTCACTTGACTTCTTTTAAAACCTTGAGATTAATGATTGTATCAAACTTATGATACTATTCACGCAATGCTTGTTTCAGCCCATACAAGCTTTTATTGAGTTTACATACCATCTTTTCTTGCCCCTTGGCCACAACCTTCTGGCTATTGCATATATATGTCCTCATGCAAATCACCATGTAAGAAAAAAGTCTTCACATCCATCTGTATGAGTTCCATATTCTCACATGCAGCCAAATCCAATATGGTTCGTAAAGTAGTTATTTTAACTACAGGAGAAAAGATCTCATCAAAGTCAATCCCATGTTCTTGCTTGTACCCTTTGGCAACCAGCCGTGCTTTGTACTTTGGCGAGGAAATAGAGGTGACCTTCATTTTGTAAACCCATTTGCATAGTAGGATTTTCTGCCCCTTAGGCAAATGCACCAATTCCCAAGTACCATTTTTCTTTAGAGACTCCATCTTTGACAGCATAGCTTTATGCCATTTCTTACTGTGCTATTTGTCCATTGCTTGTGTAAGATCTAAAAAGGTCCACCCACATGTACCTTGCATACCCTAAGATAGTTGGTTAAGGCAATCACAAGTCCTTGGCGAAACCTACCAAATGCCAAAATTTATAGTAGTGAATTATACAATATCCAAATTTACCCAATGCCAAAGTGAATCATACATCTAACCTAAGAAAAACAAGAATGATATGTAGGATTTAAAAAAACCAAAATCTAGCCAATTATGACGGTTCGCCACAATTTGTCAACATGTCATAATTAGCGATATGATTCGTACGAGGAACAAACCTATTTGGCTGTTTGGTATTTCCGGTCAACCTACGGACGCTGTGATTAGTGTTTGCTCGTTGTTCAGCCTACAAATTCGCATTAATAGCTTGCTATTCAAAAGGTTTAGCATGCTGTCTTGCCTGTTCCGACTATTCCAATTACACATTTTCTTTGTGAAACTGTGGTATATCATGGGCAACATCTTGGTGAACAATTTCAGCATCGTGTCGTGCATTTATAGGGTTATTTACAACAGGTATTTGTTGCTGTACAGTGGTTACTCTTTGTTGTCCTATAGGTACTTCTTCTCGGAACACAACCCTTTTCACTGCTTCTGTCTTTTCAGGCCGTTCATGCATGTGATCTTTCTAGAAGATTACATCATTGTTGTATTTAATTTTCCTTTTTTCAAGATCCCATAATTAATATCCAATTTCTTCCTCGTTACCATATCCTAGGAAAATGCATTTATAGGACTTTGGTTCCAATTTGCTGCATTGTTCTTTGCGTATGTGTACAAATACCTCGTAGCCAAATGCTCTCAAGTGTGTATAGGAAGGTGGCTTGCCCAACCACACTTCTTGAGGAACTCTCCCTCCAAAGACCTATTTGGTAACCGATTTATCAAGTGTACGCCGTACGGCTGTCATAATAGCCTTTGCTCAAAATCCATGAGGTAATGTAGCATGAGACAGCATGGTATGGACCTTTTCCTGAATAGTTCTATTCATATGCTTTGCAACACCATTTTGGGGTGGATTATAGGGGGCAATGAGCTCCCCTTTTATCCCTTTGCTATCACAAAAGGCCTGAAAGGCTTTGGACACATATTCCCCACCATTGTCAGAGTGAAGTCACTTTAATGTCTTGCTGGTTATATTTTCAGCAAGTGCCAAGAATTTTTAAATTTATCCACTTATCCACTTATCCAAAGCCTCATCTTTATGAGGGATTACATAAACCCATACTTTGTGTGTGACATCATCAACAAATGTGATAAAATATTTCTTTTTCCTTGGAGACAACCCTGGCATTTGACATATATCTGAATGTATCAACTCTAAGGGTGAAGATTTTAGTGAAAGAGACTTTTTATGTGATGTTTGAGCATGCTTGCCATAAATACAATGATCGCACTGGTCAAAATCAGTATACCTCATGCACGACAAGTAACCCAAACAAGAAAGCACTTTCATTCAAGTTTGACTCATGTGCCTCAACTGGCTATGCCACAAAGATGCACGTGGTTGCTTGGTTATGGTGACAACACACTAGATACATGTAATGGATTTAGAGTATACTTTTAGATCCTTTAGTAACAATTCTAGAGCCCTTATATATCTTCCATATGCTATCCCAAAAAGTGGTATAGCCTTCATCATCTAGCTGCCTTCTGCTTATCAAGCTCTTCTTGAGTTGGGATACATGCCTCACATTATGCAAAGTGAACACTGAACCATGCTGAAATACTAATTGCAGACTGTAAATCCTTTCAATGTTACATGCATAATTGTCCCCTAGGTGGACAACACCATGTCTACCATCACTATAGTTAGAGAACCACTCACGGTGTAGTGTTACATGGAACGAGGCACTTAAATCAAGAATCTAGGTGTGCATGTCATCATCAGAATCTACGATCAATGACTCTGCCCTTAGAGAAGAAGCAAAGAGCACATACACTGCCACTGTCACTCTTGTGATTGACTACATTAGCTTTCTCTATTTTCACACTACTCTTCTTTGCATATTGACAGTTCTTTTTTTCATCTTTGTTATCGCCAATGTTTTTTCCTTTGCGCTTTTCTTTCTTCCACTTAAAGCAATCCCGCTTGAAGTGTCCTTTCTTGCCACACTTATGGTACTCCACATTTTTACCACGAGATTTGTTGCATGCTTTGTCAAAGTTGCCCTTCTGTTGGGATTTGCCTCTAGTGTATAGTGCATCGGAAGACTTGTTTGCTGAAATATTTTGCCTATTGAGCTCCTCCATGAGTAAAGAGCTCTGCACATTTGAATATAATATCATAGCATTAGAATTACTCATTGCTGTCCTATAAGTGTCCCAACTTTCAGGCAAAGTGCATAGCAAAAAGATTGCCTTGAACTCGTCATCAATGTTGAATTCCAAAGCAATTAGCTGGCTGAAAATAGTGTTAAACTATTTCAAATGTACAGACATGGTTATACCGTCCTTCATATGAAGGTCCATCAAAATTTTCAACCAATAAACCTTGCTGGCTGCACTTTTCTGAGCATATAACTCCTCAAGTTGTTGCCACATATCATAAGGAGATTTCAGTCTCTCTATGTTGAAGAGAAAAGTGTCTGACATTGATAGCTCTATGGTAGAGCTTGCAAGCTCATCTAAATCATCCCACTCCTCTTGATCCATGGTTGTTGGTTTTATTTCTTTTGTCTTGATGGGCTTCACATGTTTCTTTTGCACCAAAACATTATAGCACAGCTTTTGCAATATAGCAAAGTTGTGTGCACCCTCAAGCTTCTTGATGTGCAGAAGATTGGTACCATCACTGCTGCTAGCCATGATTTACAGCTCAAAAGTGATTCAAAAGTCAACAACTGTGAGAGAGAGAGAGAGAGAGAGAGAGAGAGAGATTGTGAGTAGCAATAGAGAGTGAGATGCATGATGTGTGGGTACAAAAAGGATGTACCACTCTTAGGTTTTTTGTGATAGTTATATGTAAGGTACTAAAGTACAAGTGCTAAGGTTGTGTTCACACCTGAGCACGTATAAAAGGCATGTGACCCTTATTCCCAACATAGTCTTTATAAATCCTCTCAGGTATAATGAGGACACATCACCTAGAGTCGCGTGATTATATAATGTACACGTACACACCTCAAGGGACATGACCAATTATGAAAAAATGCCAAGGTGAAATAGTTTACGAGCTTGGGCTAGTTAATGTGTGAATAGGGGCTTGGCTCAAGCAAGTGCGCGATATGACCCTTTATTCCCAACATAGTCTTTATAAATCCTCTTAGGGATAATGAGGACACATTACCTAGAGTCACGTGATTATATAATGTACACGTACACACCTCAAGGGACATGACCAATTATGAAAAAATGCCAAGGTGAAATAGTTTATGAGCTTGGGCTAGTTAATGTGTGAATAGGGACTTGGCTCAAGCAAGTGCGTGATATGGCGGGCATACACCAAACTTTCTAAGGTTTTGGGTCTTGTGAGGCTAGTGGAGAATACATATGTACATATAATATACAAGGAGAAACCGAGATAAATCTTTTTAGTGAGGATGTTAGTGTTTATCATCGGTCAGCACTATTGTTTTGTTTCACTATTGATAGTATGTAAGGTGTTTAACTGACAAAAGTGTTAGTAGGATTGTCAGCTCATGTGTGAGTTTGTGCATACTAGTTGGACTGGGCACACTAGTCATTATTTTAGTGATTTTTGTGTGGCATTTTATGCTAGTTGGCCAACAAGCTGCCATTTTAGGCCTTATGCCTATTTATTTTTTGGCTTACCCTTCTCTCATTCAGTCATCATCATTCTTTAGGTGGTCTTCCTATTGGAGAGAGGAGCCAATGCCGGTGCCCACGTAGCTAGTGACTCACTTCTATATGCGTCATTCTTGTGTTTGGTATATGGATTCCATTTCGTGAGCACATCTCTGAGTTCTCTTCTTTTGCAATGTTCTTATGTTTTCTTTCTCTTCTGTCTTGTGTTCAATTGTTTATCTCAGCACTTGTCTATGCTTCCATAGCTGCACCACTTCTAACATGGTATCAGATTGCAGGATCTAGGTTCCTACTGCAATTTTTTGCTAATTATAGGTCTTTCTTCCCCCTACTGTACAAGCCTGCGTTTTTTAGACTAGCAACCTGAGTTTTCAGTTTGCGCCTAGATTCCAGCATGCGATCGTCAATTGGCTGCATTAAATGCTCCACCAGCTTGTGTTTGTTCATTTTTTGCCTCTAACCATAGCTGTGTTTGCACAGGCTGTTTTTGCTGTTTCTGGGAGTTTTTGGCTGGTTTTTCTTCATTTTGTAGAAGTTGGCCTTTGTTTCTGATCATATTTTTTATTGCATTGCATGTGAACTCTCATTTTGTGAAGTATTTGTTGTTGGTTTGGCTGTATTCTCTCTCGGCATACCTTCTATTCTCTATCTTCTCTTCTTATTCTCTCCCAGTGGCCTCTCCCGGCACTTCTACGGATGATAAGTTACATGGAGCTGACTATCTTACATGGAGTGCTGTGCTGAAAGCTTGATTTGTACAGAAGCAGTTTTGGTACATTATTAGTGGAGCTATTCCTCGGCCTCAGTGTCCTTTTCCTCTTCCCGAAGATTTTGATGAGGTCAACCATGAGGAAGCTATGCTTACATAAGATTCAGACGATGCATGTGCATATTCTACATTGCTTCGATGTATTTCTAAAGAAGTTCTATCAGCAGTTACCTCCTGCAGGACATCACAAAAAATATGGTCATAGCTTCAAATGTTATACGAGGCACCTTCCCCCATGCGTGTTGTGATCCTTTATGGACAGCTTCAATAGATGAAGTTTGAGTTGAACACTATTCGGTCCTTTTTGCTTCATGTGACACAGGAATAGGATCAACTTCAACACATGTGGTCTGTCCTTTCAGAGACACATCTAGTGGGAATGGTACTCTACAAGCTCCCCTTGGAGTTTGATGGAGTGGCCAATCCTTGCGGGTACAGACATCCTCTACACTTGTGATCTTTACACATATGTCCTCTCTATTGCTTGAGCATGAGGTATCTTTGTGTTTACAGGGGAGGCTTTCATCTCATTATGGAGGTTTCAATGAGGTCTTTACAGTTTTAGAGAGGGGTGACCGGAAGAAGAAGTCGAAGGCCCAGTGTTATTACTATGGTAAGAAGAGACACTTGCGGAAGGACAATAAGGAGTTAACAGCCACCTAGAAGACAAAGGAGAAGAAAAAAAAGCAAGATGTAAACTCCTTCGACGAGTCATTCTCTTCCTCCGACTCTGACTCAGACTTTGACTCCGACTCCGGCTTCGATCCTCTAGCCAAGGCAAAGTAGGTGTGAAAGGGATCCATTTCTTCAAATCAAGGGAAGGGCTTCATTCCCCCTTCCTCTGTTGCTTTCTAGTCTAGGAGATGCGGTTATTTCTCATGACTTTCTAGTGCCAAAGAGGAAGTGTGAGAGGGTGGTGATATGGGGCAGTCGAGCCGCATCCATATAGGTATACATGTGCAAAGGTTTCAAAGCGGGGTGTCCTTGATGCATTGATTGAAGTCTGGAAAGTTTAAATCCTGGAGCTAGGATTGGCATCCAGGTTCATGATGGGTTGTTTCTTTGACAGAGAGCGGGATTGGCTCCTAGTTTGTGCTCACATGAGGGGACACTTTGGCGGTCTTGGCCAAAGGTGGGGAATCCATGGTCACGTATGTTCAGAGGCATTTTTGATAGGATGGTCTTGTATGCTACTACGAGACATTGTTGATGGATAGAGAAATATGTTATCACTCTTCTCTTTTTTCAGGAGCCGGTACACTTGACATCGACCTCAAGTTCTCTCTGAGGCACATTGGTGGTGACTTGATCACCCACTACTCGGGCATCCATGGTTCTACTCTGGTGGTTCTATGCTGTATGGACTGTGATGAGTCATTATCATTGTATTGTATCAAATCACTCATGATTTGAGAGAGGGTGTTAGTAGGATTGTTAGCTCATGTGTGAGTTTGTGCATGCCAATTGGGTTGGGCACACCAGTCATTATTTTAGTGATTTTTGTGTGGCATTTGTGGCATTTTATGCAAGTTGACCAGCATCAAATGCTGGCCAACCAGTTGCCATTTTAGACCTATTTATTTTGTGGCTCATCCTCCTCCCATTTAGTCATCATCATTCTTTAGGTGGTCTTCCTGTTGGAGAGAGGAGCTAGTTCTAGTGCCCATTCAGCTAGTGACTCATTGTTGTACGCATCATTCTCGTGTTTGGTATATGGATTCAATTTCCCGAGCACATCTGTGAGTTATTTTCTTTTGCAATGTTCTTCTATTTTCCTTCTCTTCTGTCTTGTGTTCAGCAGTTTATCTCAACACTCGTCTATGCTTTCATTGTTGCACCACTTTTGACAAAAAGGAGTTCCCTTTTGGGGGGGCATGCTCCAAATCTTCTAAGGTTTAATTAGAATGGGTTGTGTGAGGCTGGTGGAGTTTAATCAAAATGGGTTGTGTGAGGCTGGTGGAGTTTAATTAATATGGTTTATGTGAGGCTGGAGGAGAAATGGGTTGTGTAAGGTTGGTGAATAATACATACCATACATATTAGATAACAAAAGCTAACTCTTTTGAGTGAGGATGGTACTTTGTATTACCAGTCAGTGTTATCATTTGTCTCTATACTTGTAGCAGGTTGGGCATTTGATTTGTAAAAGGATCTTTTACTTTGGGAATGAAAAAATGGTTTTTGCAAATATTTTTGGAAAATTCATAGTCTTTCTATGTTGTCCAAAATCAAGGGAAGAGCTACATGTTTGATGCCAAACCAGCCAAACCATAGTAACATGGAACGGGAACGGGGACGGGGATGGGGTCGGGGACGGGGGACGGCTAAAAGCAAGGAATGGGGACGGGGGGTGGGACGCAGGAGGGAATGACATATATAAATAGGATTTGAAAATGTATGCATGTGATGTGGTGGATGGATGTGTGAGCATAGTAATAGGGATGCCCATTTTGTAGCTTCCCATCCTAGTCCCATCCCCATGTTAGAGCCCCCTCTCATGGTAACAGGGGATGGCAACTTATCATTCTTGTCCCTGTGGGCCCGTCCCTATTTCCATCCCTATCCCCAAAACCGGTCCCATGTTACTGTGTGTGTGGGTGAATGTATACTACCAAAGAACATACAAAAAAACCACCCACTAAAAGACACCCACTCCCAAGAAAAAAAAAGAGTAAAAAATGTCCCGTAACAGGGGACCTGACAAGGGGACGGGGTAGGGGACGGGGTAGGGGACGGGACAGGGGATGTCCCTTGTTGGGTATTTGACTCGCGCCTTACTTACGTCTACGCTCATATGGGAGTGTCGGTGATCAGTAGGACATTGGGGCACTTTTCACTCTCGGTAGGAGAGGTTTTTTCCCCCAGACTTATGGTCTTATTGTCGTATGTACTTATGTGCTTATGTTACACACATTTGGGCACTTAGTGTGTGTCGGGTGTGAACACCCCCCTACAACCCTAAGGTTTAAGGGTTATACTTTGTACTTTCAGATTACACTCATTCAGTTGATTCTCTTGGGTGTCGTGCTTCAACTCTGTCTCTCACTCTCTCACACTGTCTACTGAATCTCTGTTGTACCTTGATCCTCTGTTGTCACATTTGGTATCAGAGCGGTCCTCAGTCAGCAGCCAGCAGCCCCCGCCAGTTTTGCCCCCGTGTCGCCAGCTCCAGACCTGCCCAGTCCTGCCTGCGCCTGTCAGCCCGTCAGCGTGCAGCACCAGACGACTCCTCTGCCCTGCGCGCAGCTCCAACAGTCAGCGCGCAACACTTGCCTGTCCCAGCGCGCCACCAGCAGGAGCCGTCAACGTTAGTCTCGTCAGTCATGTCTGACATCAGTCTCGTCATGTCAGCTGCAGGCTCTGACGTATCCAGCACGCTGTCCAACAGTGCAGTCCTCGTCAGCCTAGGCGCCGCCTAAGTCGTCTGTTAGCCCACGCGACTTCCGTCAGACCACCGTCAGTCCACCCGTCACATGCGACTGACCTGCGCCCGCCCGTCAACGTCACGTGCAGCCCGCAAGTCTGACATCATCCCGTCCTGCCCGCCGTTTTGACCACGCGCAGCCTGCTCGTCTAACGACCACGTCAGCCTGTCCTGCGCCAAACTGCCCGCCGACCAGCACACGCCAGTCTGCTCCACATCAGGTAAAATTTTCAACAAATTTTTTTAATTTCAGCCCAGTTACAGTTCTGGAAGTGGAGGTTCACACGCGGCAGGCACAGAACAAGTGGGGGGATAAATTTCATGCAAATTTCTGGACTGGATCGTCAGAAATTTTGGGGCTTTTGTGTATTTTGAGGACAGTTGCATTTGAATTGCTGATACAGTCACAGAAAGACTGTTTTTGATAGAAATTTTGGCAAAAATTTTGGGGATTTTGACATAACAGTGTTGCAGTGCACTGTTTGCACCTTGGGAAGCGTGCATTAAAAGACAGTTTTTTGACAGAGTACGCCCTTGCACATTAATTGCAGAAACGTATTTGTTGCAATTTCTGGAAATTTGCAGATTTCCAGTTAATATTGCTTTGACATTGCTCATTTTGTCTTTGGAAATTTATCATCATGGCAAATCAAGGAGGTGATGTTTTTACGTATGTATCCAAGGAAGACAGACTGGACGGAAACAACTATTCCCTTTGGTCATTCATGATGAAGAATGTATTAGTGGCCAAGAATTTATGGGATTATGTCAGTGGAGAGGAAACTCGACCGGGAGTTGTAGCTCCCGCTACTCCTCCTCCCCATGGCGCACGTGGACAACGGGGACCTCAGCCACTTCCACCAAGAACTGCAGCTCAAAAAGCTTGGGATACCCGTGATGCACAGGCCTTGTCGCTGATTGCTTTGGCAGTTCAGCGGTCCATCATACCTCATATCCGTTCGGCATCTTCTTCACGAGATGCATGGTTGACTTTGGAGCATATGTTTGCAGAAAAGAATAAGACTCAGATCTCTTTCTTGAAGAAAGAGTTGGAAACTCTGAAGATGCATGAAGGTGATTCTATGCAGGATCACTTAAACAAGATTTAGGACTTGAGGGAGCAGCTCAGGAATGTAGATGAGTATTTTTCGGATGCACAGTTAATATCCACCACCTTGAATTCCTTACCTCCTTCGTACTTGTCTTTTCATACTGCATTGAACCTCACCATGAGGATTGCCGAGCACCCACTCACTTTTATTCAGCTGGTTAGCTTGCTTCTAGAGGAGGAGCAAACACGGAAAAATAGTGGTGTGGATGCTATAGTCTCTGAGCAGGCTTTTGTGGCAAGATAGAAAGGCAAGAACAACAAGGTGAAAAATGCTCCACAGAGTTTTGGCACTTCGGGCACATCGCAGAATCAGTCACAAGGGGGAACTCAAGCAAAGAAAGGAAAATGTCATTATTGTAAGAAGCCCGGCCACTATATCACTGAGTGCAGAAAGCGCATTGCCAAAGAGAAGAAGAAGGAGTCAAGAATGTCCGTTTCTACTACTCCTTCCACTGCTAGTGAGTCCGCGTCCTTTGTTGTGGACGGGGACTATTGTTTTTACACTTGCAGTTATGACATCTCTTGGGCCGATAGAGCACTTAGCTCTATAGAGGATGCTGACACTTGGTTCTTTGACAGTGGTGCTTCTAGACATATCACATCTCGCAGAGATTTGTTTGCTTCAGTTAGTGCACCTCCCGTTGGGAAATCGGTACAGTGTGCCAATAATGCATCATACCCTGTTTGTGGTATTGGGAAGATTCAGCTCACAGCCATTGATGGCTCTATTCTCCGCCTGCAGGATGCTTTGTTTGTGCCTGGAATAAAGAAGAATTTGCTTTCTATTTCTTTTTTGGCACGTTGTGGTATGCAGGTCACCTTTGATGATGACCGTTGCATGGTTCGAGAAAAAGAATGCATGACTTTGGTCTTGACAGGATCTTTGTGTCATGGTTTATATGAGTTGGATGCTCTTTTAGTAGATCAGTCAGCATACTTGACATCCACTCTTACTCCTGCTATGATAGAGGCGGAGTTATGGCATGTTCGTTTAGGGCATGTAAACTTTGGCAGCTTGATGCTTTTACAGCGCACTCAGATGCTGGATGGCTTACCTCTCTTGGAGAGACCTCCTGAGCACTTATGCGAGGGATGCATTTTGGGGAAAATGCATCGGTTCTCATTTCCTCGTGATGTTGCTTTCAGAGCAACAACCAGATTGCAGTTGGCGCATTCAGATGTTTGTGGGCCTATGCAGACCATATCATTGGGTGGTTGTTATTATTTTGTGACATTCATTGATGACTTCACACGTTTTTGCTGGGTCTATTGTTTGAAAAAGAAGTCAGAAGTGTATGATGCATTTTTGGCTTTCAGTGCACTTGTTGAAAACCAATCTGGATGCAAAATTAAGACTCTCCGTTCGGACCAAGGGGGGGAATACATGTCCTCTATACTGAATTCTTTTTTGCAGGAGAAGGGCATAGTACATCAGTATACTACAGCTTATACTCCACAGCAGAATGGGGTAGCAGAGAGGAAAAATCGGTCACTCATGGAGATGGCGAGATGTATGCTGAAGGCAAAGAGCTTGCCTTATAGTTTTTGGATGGAAGCAGTCATGTGTGCTTGCCATATTTTGAACAGATGCCCTACCAAAGCCTTGAAGACCATCACACCATTTGAGGCTTGAAACAGCCGTAAACCTTGTGTTGGTCACTTTCGTACCTTTGGGTGTCTTGCCTATGCCCATATTCCACAGGTACTTAGAAGAAAATTGGACAACAAGGCTGTTAAGTGCATTTTTATGGGATATAGCAATGAGAGCAAAGGCTACAGACTCTATGATCCCGTTACGAAGAAGGTTTTTGTCAGCAGGGATGTTGTTTTTGATGAAAAATCAGAATTATCCTTGGCTGGTTTGGACACATATCAGGCTGCCCGTGATGTTTTTGAAGGGCTGCTGCCCATTACTTTTGGTGATTCAGCTGGAGGTTCACAAAATGAACCTAATGTTTAGCCAGCTGCTCCTATGGAAAGTGCAGAAATTCAGCCATTGGCTGATCGGAATATTCAGCATAATGCTGAAACAGAAATTCAGCAAGAGCTTGCACACAGCCAGGATGCTAGACAGCTACCTAGATGGTATTTGCAGACTATGCAAGATAGTCCTTTGGATGCACCCATGGCTGGTCGTATTAGAAGGCAAACTCGTTTGCATGATTCAGCACATACCATGGAGTTTATTATGGCAGCAAGTACTTTTGATAATGAAGAGCCTGAATGTTATGAGGATGCACAACTCAATGTGCATTGGATGGCAGCCATGCAAGCTGAATTAGATTCTATTACTAAGAATCAAACTTGGGATTTGGTGTCCTTGCCATTTGGGAAGAAAGCCATTGGAACGAAATGGGTCTACAAATTGAAAAGAAAAGCAGATGGATCCATTGATAAATACAAGGCACGGCTGGTAGCTAAAGGCTACGCAGAGAAAAAGGGCATTGATTATGAGGAGACATTTGCTCCTACTTCCCGTATGACGACCATCAGGTCTATGATTGCTTTGGCTGCACATTATGGTTGGACAGTACATCAGCTAGATATCAAGACTGCATTTTTACATGGGGAACTTCAGGAGGAAGTTTATGTACAGCAGCCCATTGGTTTTGCAGTTGAAGGCTCAGAACATTTGATATGCAAGCTCAAAAAGGCACTATATGGTTTAAAACAAGTTCCTAGAGCTTGGTATGAAAAGATAGATGCTTTCTTGCTTGGTCAGGGGTTTCTAAACAGCTCATCTGAGTCTATCCTTTACGTATGTAAAGAAGGGGGATCTATGCTGATTTTATGTCTTTATGTTGATGACCTTTTGCTCACTGGAACACATGTTGATCAGATTTCAGCATTCAAACAAAATTTGCAGCAAACTTTTGACATGTCTGACTTGGGAGTTTTGCATTACTACTTGGGCATCCAGTTCATACATACTGCTCGAGGTATTGGGTTATCACAGTCAAGGTATATTGGGCAGCTTCTTGAGAAGTTTGGCTTACAGGATTGCAAGCCAGTTTGTACTCCCATGGAACCTGGACTGAAACTGTCATTACATGATGACAGTGATTTGTTTGATATACATACATATGCTCCTGCAGTTGGATGTCTTATCTATCTATGCAATACTAGGCCGGACATACAGTTTGCAGTTTCAGCTTTGAGCAGGTATATGCATCAGCCACGTATGTCACATTGGCAAGCTGTCAAGCGTGTTTTTCGCTACTTGCAGGGTACTCGTTCTGTTGGGTTGCTTTATGCCAAGGGGGGACCACTGCATTTACATGCTTACAGTGATTCTGATTAGGCTGGTGATTATGATACATGTCACTCTACTAGTGGCAATTGTTTCTTTCTTGGCACTTCTTGCATTTCTTGGCTTAGCAAGAAACAATCCACTGTTACCACATCGTCATGTGAAGCTGAATACAAGGCAGCTTTCACTACCACAGTTGAATGCGTTTGGCTTAGACGCTTGCTAGCTGATTTGGATGTATCTGTTATCGAGCCTACTCCATTGTTCATTGACAGTCAGAGTGCCATTGCAGTGGCACGGAACCCAGTGTTTCATGCTCGCACGAAACACATTGAGATTCACTATCACTTTGTCAGAGAGAGGCTACATGCAGGTGCTATCAGCCTTGTCTATTGTCCTACCACCAGTAATGTGGCAGACATCTTCACCAAAGCTCTTCCTCGTGACAAATTTGAAGCATTTCGAGATGCTTTAAATTTGATATCCTTTGGTGGTGGATGATCCTTGTACTCTTGATCACTCTTCACTCCAGGGGGGTTTGTTGGGTATTTGACTCACGCCTTACTTATGCCTACGCTCATATGGGAGTGTTGGTGATCAGTAGGACACTGGGGCACTTTTTACTCTCGGTAGGAGAGGTTTTTCCCCCAGACTTATGGTCTTATTGTCGTATGTACTTATGTGCTTATGTTACACACATTTGGGCACTTAGTGTGTGTCGGGTGTGAACACCCCCCTACAACCCTAAGGTTTAAGGGTTGTACTTTGTACTTTCAGATTACACTCATTCAGTTGATTCTCTTGGGTGTCGTGCTTCAACTCTGTCTGTCACTCTCTCACACTGTCTACTGAATCTCTGCTGTACCTTGATCCTCTGTTCTCACATCCCTGTCCCATTTTGGCATCCCCATTCAGCCCATCCTTTCAGGACAGCGTTCCCGCATTCCGGGGCCTTGGGACAGCTGTTCCTTGTTACTATGAGCCAAACTGTTTGCCAATGTTTGGTCTGGGGAATCCAGGATGTGATTGCATAAACTGCCAAGTGCCTATCAAGCACAGCTTGGGTGGCTGAGAATGCCAAAGTAAATCTAGACAACTCATCTTAGACTTAGAGGATCGAACAACTTTTTTGCACTTCTGCATGTATGTAAGCTGACTTCTCCTTCAGCTGTAAACTCACAACCATGAGGTTCAGTAAATGTAGTAATAAATCTGAGTGAAGCTTGCATGCTTGGATATTTAATGCCTTCCATGGTGAATTGACAACAATGTAAGTTTATTTATGACGTTTAGGGCATGGCTTGAACCTCTGAGAATATAGGTATTGTTGAATAGCATAAATCTCTCTTAAGGATTGTTGTAAGTAGTTACCATGCATGTATGAGGTTTATAGGATGCCTTACACCTCTTGGAATATAACCGCTCTTAATCTTAGCAGGTGTTCAGCTACAGTGGAATCCTTCCCAGCACCAAACTTATCTATGGAAAAACGGTCCCCTAGTATGTATGAGCCATTACAAAGAATGCGTATTAGGATTGGGCCACCTGTTCAAGAAAGCTCACAACAGCCAAGTTCTGAATCAATCATAAATGCTGCAGAGATCCCTGACAATGATGCTGCAAACACTGGAAATGATTTTGGTGACATTCTGGGCGCTAGAAGCTCTGGAATTGAAGGTCTGAGTGAGCTCATTATACAATGTAGTAGTGATTTTGAAACTGTGTCCCAAAAAGTGGTTCTGCGACTCAGGCGCGTCCGGCTTCTTGGACTTGAGGTGGCTTTCCTATTTTAACCATACTCCACTGTCTGTATTTGAAAGCTCCGCCTGTTTTAACCTATTGCACCTCATACAAGCATCCTTGCGGTTGCAGGGAGCTGGAAAAACTTCATTGTATTATGCACTACTTGGCCAAGGTCGAGGAACTATCTTCAGCCCGGGTGATGGCCTCTTCCCTGATGTCGATCGAAAGGAGGGAATTGCTCAGGGAGTAGCTTATGTTGATCCAGTAGGAGTTAATCTGCAGGTCCATTTCTCTTCCTTTGCTTGCTAGAGTTCAAGCCAGTTCTATGCCTTGGTGTTGGATTGGTTCTTTGCACATCTGTCACTACACTCCACTGATGATGAAAGTGCTTTATATTCAAGACTCACAAACTGGGTGCTAAGTGATGGGATTTGGAATAATGATCACTCTTATGATGCCAAATTTATGTGGCTTGGGATACTTCATTCCGAAGGGGTTTCTTAACGACATCATTCTTTTCTGTGAAAACAAAACAAACTCACATGGCTTAATTCTGATCACAAATTGGTTTTAATATATTGTTTTACTTAGTCTCTTTTAATTTGAGACAAGAATATTTTTATCTGCCCCTTTTGTGTGATAGCCAGTGTTTACCCAATACTTTTGTCATTGTAGGATTTGGCAAGTGAAGTTGATCTGTTAAGAGAAGAGCTTAGCTTTACAAGTGGTCAACTAGAGAAAAAGGTTGATCTTGTCATTCTTGTGCATAATCTTGCCCATAAAATACCAAGGTTGCATCAATCAGTTAAGCCAGCACTTTCTGTGCTATTGGATGAGGTAGCCTCAGCAGGAATTCCTCATGTTCTGGCAATTACAAATAAGTTTGCTGTTAGTGCTGATCGTCGGCAGGCCGCAGCTGCTGCAGTGATGAAAACATATGAAGTGCCTACAAATATGTCCGTTGTTGTAAATTCATGCCCATATGCTGTACATGGAGTAGCAGCTGATGCTGCTGAATTTAAGGAGAAGATAGCTGCAGAAGAAGCTAGAGTGAGAAGCACAAATTTCAATGGAATGCTGCAAGGAGCTACACAGAGACTCATTGCTGCACCCATTAATCTTGTTCAACTTCCATTCCGAAAGAGAGAAGTGGTTCTTCCTGTAGAGGGTGTCAAAAGCCTGAGAGCTCTTGTTAACAGAGTTCTTTTGGATCATGAAGATGCTGCACTTATGGTGAGTTTCAGCTCTCTCAGGACAAATTTCATTCATATTTTACAGCAGTTCAGGTGTGAATATGGTTGTAAATGTTAAATATATGTGTTATTTGATTTCACTGTTTGATTTGTTCCTTTTCAACCTCATGCTTTCAGGAGCTTTCAAGAGAGCATTTGTTGTTGGAGATGAAGAAAGACTTAGCTGATGCTGTGAACCAAGCACAGAAGCATGATACTATGCTTTCAGGTGCCACTGCTGCTTCTGCTGTTGGTGCTAGCCTTGGTGTGGTTATTGCTCTAGTGGCTGCTGCTGCTGCTAGCCTGCGTAAGCCATAAAAGTCAACATTCAAAGATTGATCAGAATTTAGAAGAGGCGAATCTTGTGGAGCAGGTTACTAGACGTAGTGGTTCTTTCTGACATAAATGCCTTTCTAAACCGGTATGTCCTTGTTTGTTGTCTCAAAATTTCTAGCTTTTTAAGAGAAGGCTATTAAAAGGCTTAATCATTGAAGTGCAACTTTTATATAGTGCAGAGGGAAAAAGAGGAAGAGAATGGATATGCACACACTGTTTTAGGGGATGAAACTAAAGTTTATTCATATACAAATCTCTACTGGTTCTCTTATAGCCAGGAATCCAAATACTTGTATAGGAACAGGCTCTTTTGTACTGGGCTGTATCCAGCTGGTTAAGGGTGGTTTTGTACATTTAGTATGATACGTTCAGTATGCGAATGTGTGGTTTAATACCTACACAAAAATTTTAAGAATAAAATACATTGTTTTATACGTTCACTAAAAAAATACATATAATATTATATACATAATCAGCCTATACACATAAATTGTGCAATTTAAAGATAGATTGTGGAAAGCACAAAGTTTCCATGGATTTGAGTTTACACAACAATTTGCAAGGCCATATAAGAGTCGAAACTTAAAACTAGAGTTGGGTAAACCGTAACATGTTTGATTGAGTGAGAGAAAAATGCTATACATTAGAAGGTGGAGAGTCACCCTCACTAGAAGAGGCCTAAGACACCTCACTAAAGTCCCCATCACTGATGACACTCCCATGAGCTTCCTCTGCAAAATGCAACAATTGCATGTGCAGTAGAGGAACTCCCTAGTTGATGTGTGGTGC
Organism: Lygodium microphyllum; assembly: GCF_053477565.2. NCBI lineage: Eukaryota > Viridiplantae > Streptophyta > Polypodiopsida > Schizaeales > Lygodiaceae > Lygodium > Lygodium microphyllum. The sequence goes on along the minus strand of NC_141161.1, from coordinate 93,109,464 downwards.
AGCAATGGTCTGGTGCTCGCAACTCAAGCAACAACTCGTCACCCCTAACGGGTGTGTGAGACTCGATGATCAATCTCCTCGAACTCCATGTAGAGATCCTTGAAGATAGGGATAGGAGAAACTTGGAAGAGGTGAGGGAAAGGGAGAGAAAGAGGGAGAGAGAGAGGGAGTAGGCTGCTGGAAGAAGATGGAGGCTTGAAGAAGATTGAAGAAGATGAGCAAGCTACAAGTTGGTTTGTGTGGTAAGATAGGGGGGAGGAGACTGCCCTTTTATAAGGGATGAGCCTTGAGGTGAGGGAGAAGAGAAGAGGAAGTATGATTCAAGGAGGGAGGAGTGTGAAAGAAAAAGTAAAGTTCAAACTTCAAACTCCAAATAGTTCCAAAAAATGACCAAAAAGCGGCACTAATGGTCGGATTTTGCACACAAGCCATGGTTACTTTTTCGAAACAATTCAAATGCATGGATCTTGTATGTAACTGTATGGTACAACCGTATGGAACGGTACTATACGAAACGTTTCATATGCGCACGGAATGCAACCTTGAACTGGTTCAATGGTGGCTAGTTTGCATGAATCTACCCTCAAGGAATCTTGATTGGGAAGTGAAGCTAGTACTATTCTAGTGAATTAGTACACCAGAAGCTTAAGAAGTGACTTCCCTCGCTCCTTGCACTTGTGAGATACTAGCTTGAGTCTTTTGAGCCAAGCGATAGCTCCTTGTGCAGTGTTGTGAGTCTCTCTACAATGGTCACAAATGGTGGACCCATGTAATGGACAAACAAATCAATTGCACAATTCCACCCATATGATCTCATTGAGTGCTTGAAACTCAAGAATATGAAGGCTAGATTTGCATACATGAAGGATTAATGCCTACAATGTGGGCTAGATCCATAGAATGAACATTTGCAATTGGTAAGTTGGTATGTTCATCGAAATTTGTGCAATGTGGGTATGTAGGTTGAACATATAAAATGAAAATATTTGTGCAATGTGGATATGTAGGTTGAACATATAAAATGAAAATATTTGAGCACAAAAGTCTCAAGTTAGGATTCTCCTATTGTTCTTGTAATATACTTGGAAAGAGGTTTATATGACTTATATTGGAGATCCATAAATTTTAGGAGCCATGGAATATTCCAATAATGTTTAGCCAACAAAAAGAGATGATGCTATCAAAGTAGTAAGGTTGGGTCTTGGCATGTATTTATTAAAATTAGTCATTTATATCTAGAAATCTTCAGGCCAAGACGGCTGAAGTGCTTTAGTGACCAAGGGGACAATCTACATGCAAATTTCAGGTTCGATTCTGTAAGGAGATTTTTGAACTATTTTGTGAATAATTTTTTGCTTTTTATGTTTTTGTATGTCCATGGTTCATTGTTTGAGAATCTTTGTTGTTAGTTTGGATATATGTTTTGAAGTGGTCTCTGCTTTTATTCTCTTGATGCTCGGATATATGTGATGTTGAGGTGTTCTCTTGAGGCAAGTATGTGTTGAGAAACCACTTCTTTAGTTTACACACTTCAGTTAGGGTTTTGCATTGTCAGCCTCAAAAAGAGATGTTGTCCACATTTTGGTCGTTTCGTCAGTGGGCGCCCACATAGTGGTGCGCCACCCTAGGCAGCTCATGCCTATAAATAGACCGTCACTTCATTCATTCTTCACTCACTTCTATCATTCTTCACCCCTCTTCCTTTGTCATTTAGACACTCTTCCCTTCTCTCTCCAGCCCTTCCACTACCCTCACACCCCTTCCGGCGGACATTGGGGTTTGTGGTTCGTGGCTGCCTACTCCATCTTCACCCTCTTGCTATTAGACACTAGCCTTCACCACCTTTTGGGCTGTGTTTTGGTGGCAGTCACCCTTCTCTTTAGCTAGTGCATCTTCCCTATAGTTGGCAATAACACTCCTACCTTGGTGTCAATCCTCCATAGCTGGAGACCTCATCCACTTCCTTCAGGCTTCATGTCTGGCTGCTTGGAGACCTCCTCCATGTCTGGTGTCACCTTCCCCAGCTTGGCATTAGCATCTTTGTGCCTGGTGTCACCCCACATCTGGCGTCAATTTTTGCAGCCCTAGGTAACTGCGTTTTTGTGTTGACAGGCCTTCATAGGCTACATTTGCTCTCCTAGTGGCTGTCCTTTCATCTGGTGTCGTCACCCATCCCTTGGCCTCATTATCTAGGTTGCTCTCCTTGTGTTTGATAGCTCCAACACACTCTAAGATTTGCGTTTGCTTCCTAGGCCATCTTCCTGGCATTTGAGAATTGTGCTTTGCTCCCTCAACAATTGGTGATCATCTTCCTTATCTCCGACGGCATTAGAGGATTGTGATTCACTCCCTCAACAATTGTCTTTCACCTTCCAGTGATTACTTCGATAGCCCACTGCTCGGAGAATTGCATTTCACTCCCTTTATTGTGTGGATTCCCCATAGGTACTGCCGCTTGAGTTAGACAGGACAGTGCAGTCATCTTTTGAGCTTTGGCTCCATTGTATCAGCTTTTCTTCTCATAGCATGATTCAGTGCATCATCACCATGTTCTTCTTGTGTTTTTGAGGTTTTCTTCTCTCTCAGTGTTTTCCGTACACACTTTGTGTTTCTCCCCACAAACCCTACTGTCTCTTTGGTTCCTTAGTCATTTTTGACGTAGTATCAGGGCCTCCTTTTGTTAGTCTTTTGTGATAGTATGAATTTCATATATTAGAGAGTGGGAAAGTATTTTGGTGGATTGTATGACAAGAACGTGCAAAGGCCATAATGCTTTTTGCGAAGTTGATCACTAGCAAAAATGAAGATTTTTTACTTGGAAGTAATATTCAAACTCTATGGGCAGTTTATCATGTGTTTGGAAAGTAGTTGATTGTTTGAATAGTAAGATTTTTGCCAACTTAATATAGTTTACAACTGCACGATTATGTCACCAGTTTGTGAGGGTGTAGATTTTTGGCTGCATTGACAGAATCTTAACGTTTTCTGTTGAACACAAAAGGGACCTATAATCATCCATGCACATATATGATCATTGTAGAGTGAAAAAGGAAAGTATGACCTAAATGCACGTCTTCAAAAAGCCAATTCAACACATCCTGTGATTCACAATGCTTTCTTGTTGATTTAAGCATAGAATAGCTTGAGCTAGATGCAGGTCCAGAAAGATGGCAATTCAAAGAACCTGTAATTAACAATGCTCTACAATGCAAATCAATCTAGTTGCCTTCAAAGACATCTTTTACTGCTTGACATTTCCATAACATTCCACTCACAAAACTAGCGCAGGAATTTTGAGTGGTTTTTAAAGATTTAGAGGTTGTTTGCTTGCTCCAGATCTCTCACTAGCTGTGTAATGGTTAACCATTTTCATCAGATCCACCTTGTGAGCCTTGTGCTATCCCTTGAAGAGCATCAAATAACACGAACTTGCTTGAAATTTTACAGGTCCAAAATGTGGCCCACCACAAGGAAGCAAAACAAAAGTCTTCCGTCCCCTGCCTCCCTTCCTCCAATACGGTAGCCTTTCGGAGAGAGATGAGATATCACATCCATCCTCTCTTTTTCCTACACATGAATAAGCGCTCTCTTCTTTTGTAGAACTTAACTGCTTCAATCTCTCTTCATGGCTCAGCTAGAAAGCATGGAAGGTTACCTAGTCATGGTCTTCTGAATACATCTATAAGTAAATAGATCGGGTTGGTGCAACATCTGTGTTAATCAATATTCAACCATGCAACTGTTGACGGTAAAGTTGAAAGGTTAAAAGACTGTTATGGTCAAAAGATCCCTTTGAGCATTGGCTGGCCTGTGAACAGTGAAAGAGAAGTGTTTCTCTATACCAGACGAAAAATGTATAGATTTTCCCATGTTTCACACTGTACAGACTGAAAACAGATATGTTGGATTTGCAGGCATTGTTAGCTCAATTAGGCCAAAGAACAGGTGGCTTCCAGCATGATAGCTGTGTGTGTGGATTTGAAATTGTCACATACCACTTTGACTGTCCATGCATTTTATTCTGCAATAAATTGATTAAAACCAAATAGAGGAGAGGAAAGAAATTGGGTTGACAGTTTTTATTGTTTTTTTTTTTTTTGGGTTATTGAATTTCTGCAAACAAGACTATGCTGTACATATAGTTGATTGCTTGCAAGTACATATAGTTGTTCGATTGTTCTAAGAAGTGATGGGCTGATAGCAAGTACGTCACTGATGGGATAAGATACCAAAATTGTTGTCTTATAGCACAAGACTAACTAGACCTCGAGGCAAGACAGCATGCAAAGGCCCGATGCATCCCCATTCCACCTTATCTAGTAGTGAAAGGCCCAATGCAAGGGTCTGGATCTAATCTTCCTTGGTTGTCCCCAAAAGCAAGGAAGTCTTGCTTAATATTTGGCATCCCTTTTTGGAAACAAGGCTCCTCTGCAAAGTGCTGAAAGTGGAATCCTTACAAGCTCTTTACTTAGAACACTACCCCTCACTCAACTCAGTCAACTAATTAAAGACCAACAATGATCATTTAATTTTGGAATAACCCATGGCTCAAAACTGTTTCCCCATAAAGGTTGTTGCATATTTTTATCAAAAGTTGGTCAACTAATTAAAGACCAACAATGATCATTTAATGTGGGAATAACCCATGGCTCAAAACTGTTTTCCATAAAGGATGTCTGTGTCCCCAAAAATGAGTTCTATCTGAATGATTGGCACGTTGTCATCTGAGACACAAGTCTCGGCCAACAATGCCATGCCTACCTAGATGAGAATCAAGGCTCTCTCAGTGGTGGCACGCTTTGATCATAAAGAATGCTCTTCTACAAGGTCACGGATGAAAGTAAATCCTTAAGCCACCGTCAAATTTTTTTTGTATTGCTAGCAGTTATAGAGTGCTTGTAAGTCTATGCTTAGTAAGGTATGTAAGACTTTTTTGATAGAGTAAGATCATATAGTTCACAAAGACACTTGATACTAAGAATAGTATTGTCTCTTTCGAGTGGGTAGATGTTGAAGTATAGCATTTTTTCGTTAAGAGCATGCACAACCTATTTATTTAGTCCTTGCATAAAAGCTACAAAGTAAGACAATAAGAAACCATACTAGCCCAATCTATTTTGAGACTGCCTTATTTTCTTCATAGGTCGATTTGTTCTAGGTGATGGCCTCAAAACACGAAATTTGCATTGGAGATAAAAAGAAAAGCTCGATAGAGCTTTATGTCCTTTCTTTTTGGCTTAAGAGAACAAATGAAAAAGCTTGATAGAGCTTAATATCTATTCTTTTCCAAGTGCATTGTATCACGTGCCTCTAAAGCAGCATATTGAAGATTTTGCTATGATTTGAGGTGGTTTTTCATAGGGAGCATGAAGTGAATAAGTTAGTTTTTCATGGTTGTAAGACGTGTAAATACGTTTTGTCCTTGATTTCGAAAGATTGACTAGACAACTTATTTAGAACTTCTTACTATGCATATTGTTGCTTTGTAGCATCTCATTGGCTAATGCTCATGATTTCTTAAATCCTTGTTTGTGGCTTTGATCTTGGCATGATGTTGACTAAGATCTTTATTACTTTGTTTATTACGATTTCATTTTTGATACCTTTATTCTCATCCTCCATTGGTAATGTGTGTGTGTGTTTTGTTGCTACTATACAATATTGAGATTCTTACATATGTTCCCAATCCTTCCAAGGCTTGATTATGACATCTATCAAATGAAGAGTATTACTTTATGAAATAGGTAGTATATGTGTTTGTTTAATCAACAAGTATGCACTTAACTTCAACCCACAAAAGAGTATTTCTTTACAAAGTAGGTGGTATACATGTTTGTTTGATCAATGGGTATATAGTTCCTTCAATGTATATTTCTTCATCTCGTAATTGAGTACTTTTATTTTTTTGGCCAATTTGGTTTCATTTGAGAGGAGTTGCAGATTGCATACTCATTGCTTGAATGAGATTGAGATTTTCTTCTCATTTTTCACTTTAAAAAGATGAGAATGGGAGAAAATAAAAAAATAAGCAAAATGAAACTAAACATACAAAGGCACCATTGGCAAAGTGAAATGAGACCATGGTGCTTATGAATCATGTAAAGAAGTCATTGAGATAATAATGTTGGAAGGAAAAATGTCAAGGTGATGATTAGAACAAGTGATTGTGGCTTATGCATGAGGACATAAAAGCATGCACGAAGTCTACTCGGCAACCTTATTTACCTTGATTGCTTGTTATCTTTTTTCATTGAAAAAGCTTTATATTTTTTATTTGCAATTGATGTTCTAACAAATGTACATGCATTTGGAAATTTGGAGGAGCATCCTCCAAGTGATTTCAATTGACTTAGAAATTGGGATAATCTCAGTGATGGAACCATCTAGGGTTTCTGTAAAGTTAAAAAAAGAATCGAGGATATTGGGGTTCACTATATGTAAACTCTCTATTATCACATTCATTCAAGCCTATTTAATTTATGCCTTTTTTTCAAACTAAATATCACTTTTTATTTAATTTGTGACTAATCTCTATATTTGGTATTGTGATGTATCCTATTCCTAGCCTAGCTTGGGGGGAGGATGTTTGGTAGTTGCTCTTGGATGCTTATCGTGAGTAGCATTGTCCAAATCTCTTAATGTTGATAGGCTTAGCTAGTTAAGTGGCTTTGAGTGTATCTTGTAGCAAAATGTACAACTTTGATCCGTTAGGATTAACATTGAGGGTACTTAAAGGCCTAATAGTTTCTAGTAGCATTTTGGCACCCAACCAAGAAGATTACACAGTAATCAATTAGAATTGAGAGTAGATTAATTGCTACACCTAGTTCAAATAGAGAGACGAGTTGGAGTGTCTTGACCCCTCGGCCCATAAGGCAAAATCTTAGCTCTGGTCCACTAAAATGACACTTACTTGGGATCTACAATACTAACTCTTGGAAGTCATTGTTCAATATTGTTCCTATTTTCCATCACTTGGAAAGTACCTAACTAATTGGCTCCGCCCATCTATTAGATAGTATCATTATGATGAGTGTCCATTTGCTTTCCATACACACATTTAGGTATGCTTAGTTATCTAATTTAGTCATATCACACTTTAAAACATGTAAAAGTAGCTTAACTAATTAACTTCATTCAAATAGAGAGAGGAGGGGGAGTGGGCTCGATTCCTCTACCCACAAGGCAAAATCTCAACTTCGATCTGCTAAATTGACACTTAGTTGGGATCTATGATAGTAACCCTTGAAAGTCCATGTTTGGTCTTGTTCTTATTTTCCATCACTTAGAAAGTACTTGGACTAATTAGATCCACCTATCTATCTGATAGTATCGTCATGATGTGTGTCCATTTGCTTTTCATGTGCGAATATGCTGACTAGAGTCTCTTGACCTAGACACACACAATTTGAATGATTGTGATCGAGGGAAAGAAGGGTATAAATAGCTTAAGTAAATATATAAAAAATAGCAAGTTGGCCAGCTTGAAATTGGCCGATTGCCATCATGTTGGTTTGACTATAATAAAATAATGCATGAAATGCTGCAAATGTTGCAAATATTGTTTGCTTGCCACTTGGTGCTTATGTGACTGCCTAGATTGCTTCGACACATTGCCTAACCTACCCAAAAATGCTACAATCATGCTCCGACTACTTGTATCCTATTCAACCTACTAAAAAATGCATGAATCCAAAGTACGCCCTCAAACTGATGTAATGGAACATCGATACCCTAACTTCCCTTAGAGGAATGAGTCTATCTTCTTATTCCAAGTATGTGGAGCTTTTTTGAGGTTGTAAGGGGCCTTCTTCAACCTATACAATGCCATTTGATGAGGAAAAGCTAGTAGGCTACTCAGCATAGATCTCCTCTTTCAAACCAACATTAAGAAAGGACTTTACATCTAGTCAACCATCTCCTATGGTTGACTAAGGCAAGAATGGCACCAATGGTAGCTAGTCAAGCTATAGGTGCAAAAGTATTATGGAAATCCAGTCTTAGTAGTTGGGTGAACCCTTTAGCAACTAGCCACATCTTGCTTGGCCTTTGGTGTGGTCTCAAGAACATCCACCAATGCTAACTTTGTGGATGAATCCAATGGTGAAGCAATCTCCTCCTTTGTTGAGACAAGGGAGCCTTAATAGGCATAAGCTCCAAATGCATAGGCTCAAGTGCTCAACCATCACCTAGATCTTTAAGTATAGGGTGCTCCTCACCCTCCTTTGTAGTTGGAAACTTCACAAATCGAACATCTTGACTTGTGTAGATCTCCCGTGAAACGAGATCATAAAGCATGTATCCCTGTGATGATTGCAAGTTATATCCCATGAACACTTGGCTTTTGTAAGCCGACTTGAGGTTATGTTTTTGTTCCTTTGGGATGTAAACATAGGTATCACACCCAAAAACCCCAAAGTAAGACATATTCCATTTTAGACCAAAGTAAGCCTCAAAAGGTGTCATACCAACCACATTCAATGTAGGTGACCGATGGATGATGTGGACAATGGTGGCCATTAGCTCAACCCATAGATATTGTGGTGTCTATTGATGCTTCATCATAGTCCGCGCCAACTTGATCAGGCTCCGAATATTCTGATCCATCGTCGGATTGTAGTGTCTTCAATTTTCGGCTAGACTAGTTCTCCTTGAATATCAACAAATCCTTGAAATTGAAGAATGCTTCATACTTCAACTCCAAGAAATATAACCATACCATCTTTTCGAAACAAGCTCAAAGGGATCGTTTGCCATTCATGGAGTCTTGCTGGGAATCTCATCTACATGTTGCTTGCCACGAATGTAAGACACACGTGACATGTGGCTCACCCCATTCTCAGGCAATCCACGAACAAGCTAAACATGATCCACCTTCCTAAGATACTTGTAGTTGAGGTCATCAAATCGAGCATGTGATAACTTGGTTTGTATCTGTGAACAAAGAAGAAGAGAGGAAAAGGCTGATGAAGTTTGAATCTTGTAGACTCCATTCTCCTAGTGACCTACATAAAGAACTTGTATTGACTCTCCATCATGAACTCACAAGGAGTCATTATCAAAATCGACCATAAGGCCAAGTGCACAAACCTTGCTTACTGAAAGTAGATGATATCCCCAAACCCGCTAGCACAAAGAGAACCTCTGATGTGTGAGCACCACCATGCCCATCCAAAATCAGTTGCATATCACATTTGCCTTTGATAGGGATCAAAGATATGTCACCAATGAGAATTTGCCCATGCAAAGGTTTCATATGGGCAATTCCATCTAAAAAGAATGTGACAAGATGCACCACTATCCATGATAGACTAATGAGGTTGTGGAGCCATCATCGCCATAGTAGAAGCCATTAGTGTCAAAGCATCAATCACCTCATTCTACCGGAAGGCCTCTAATGAATAGCCACTGCTCTTGAGTCTTTCAAAGATCTCTCTTTCAACCACCTCGAAATGTAGGAGTAGCCACTTCTCCTGAGTCCTTCATAGATTTCTCCTTCTTGGTATCCTTGTCCTTCTTGAGGAAATTCTTTTTCTGATTACCTTTCTTGCCATGTAGAATCTAATTCGTCTTATATGGTTTTCTTTTTTGTATTCTTCTTGTTGTCCTTCCCTTCTTTCGGGAAGGTTGTCATGTTAACACCTTTGTCCTTGGAGCATTTAGAGTTTTGAGTTTCTCCTCCTGATCTAAGACCATGGGAACCAACTCCTCCCACTTAAAAGCCTCTGTTCATAATCCTGAAGCAATCAATAGAGAGAAGAATGCACTAAATTGGGGCAATAACTATGAGAGTAGAGTTATTGCTATGTCCTCAAAGGTGATCAACTTCCGTGCATTCTAGACTTGCATTTGTAATTGCCAAAATTGATTGACATGCTCCCGTGTTAACCCCAAGTCGAGATGGCGAAAAATGGCGGATAATAAAGGAAAAAGTGTGAAAAGCATGGAAGAAGAGCAAAGACACGCAGGCGACCTCTAGAAGCTAAGCCGAGACCAAAGGCACAATTTTAAATGAAAGGCGCCTCAAAAAACTTGGAAAACTCTTGTAAAAGAGTGCCAGGCTCCCTCCTGTGCCAATTGTAAAATATTAGATGGGCATAGGCTAGAGGCATAAGGCTAGAAGAGGGAAATGGAAAAAAGACCTTGCCACAATGGCCGGTCATGTAAAAAGGGGGATGGGTGCCCATGGGATTTTAGGGTTTGTATATAAAGTTCAAAAAGTGAATGGAAGATCATTCTTTGGTGTGTGGCTAACAAGAGCTCTCTTCTTCTTCCCTTCTTCTCTTCTTCTTGCTTGTGTGTGCCCTTGTGAGAGGGAGTGTGAGAGTGTGAGGGAGTGAGTGTGTGGGAGTGAGGGATCAAGAGGGTGAAGCTCTTCACCATCTCCTCTTCTCTTCTTCTTTTCTCTTCTCTTCTCTTTTCTCGCGCGCGCGGCTATGGAGGATGGAGCTTGGAGATGGAGGAGGCTTGAGCTAGCATCAAGAATCGTGGAGTTATCGAGGTGTGCGAGGGAGGAGGCTACTCACGTCGGCATCAAGGTAAGCTCACTACACTCGTAGGATCGATGGCGCGTTGGCTAGGTGAGAGATAGCCCTTAGAGCTCGCTTGAAACGCTTGAAGCAATAAGCGGTCCGTGGGCCTTGGCGGTTGAGCGTGAGCTCCCACATTTTGGTTCCGTTATTGCCAGGACTAACGGATTCAAGCTTGAGCACTTGCGCGCCTCATATCGAGCATCGAAGTAGGGGATTCATCCCCGAAACGGAGCTTGAGATAGGTAGGAAGTTGGGTGTTTTTGATCTTCAAAACAAGTAAGTATTTTGGGATATTTTGGTTGTTTGATGAGTGGAAAACATGGAGAATCTATTTCGGTTTTTTTGCCTTCGATTTTTGTTACATTTAGCGTAGGTTAGAATTAGGAAATCGAATCGGAGAAAGATAGGGTTTACTGTTTCAAAACAAGGCAAAACATGACAAAAAGCGTGCAATATTTGGTAAAACACTCGCTAATGATGCCTAAGATCGGCAAGTGAGTGATTGGGGGCATCAACACCACACTTGGAAAGGGGTATAAGAGCCAGGAGGCCAAGAGAGAGCTCATTTGTGCCATTTCAGTGAGAGAGAGAGAGAGAGAGGTAGAGAGCTCCAGCCCGCATCGATTCGATCGCATCACCGACGCACTTACCGGCCCGTTCAAGTATATGAATCTCTCCCTCTACTCCCCTAGATAGGATCTGGAAGTGCATGGCCATTATGCTTGCTTACATCTTGTGTATCGATCAAATTTGTGATCACCCGGTCTACGCGCGCCGCACTCGGCCTGTCCGAGTGGCCTTTTTTGGGCCGAGCCCCAGAATCGGCCCTCGGCCCCTATCACTCGGCCCACTCGGCCCAAACCCTAGTCGGCCCTCGGTCCCGCCGCCCTCGGTCCGCGTCCGAATCAAAACCGTCAGAGTCAAACTTTTGGCCACGTGGCACATTCGGCCTCGGCCCGTCCGAGTCTCAAATTCGGCCCTCGACCACCTTCCACATTTGGCCCTCGGCCCAAGTGCCATTCGGCCCGTCCGAGTCTAACCCTGAAATTCGGCCCTTGACCCTGTGCCTCGGCCCGTCCAAGTGACCTATTGGGACCCTGCAATTCGGACCAGTTGGTCGGAGTGCAACTTTTTATCAAAATTTTCAGAAATTTGACCTGACTCGGCAAATACGCAGCAGTGCAAACTGTCGAAACCCTTCAGGCGCTCAGAACTTGATTTTGGCACACGTAATAGGAAAAATTGTAGTGTGCAACCGCTTAGCAGCTAGAAGTGGGCAGTTGGGAGACCCAAGGACTTAGACGCGAACCGCTAAGCTGTAAAATCTAATTGACCAAAAACGAACAAGGCAACATATGAGAAAACCCTAAACCCTGACAAAACGACCAAAAAATTGATCTACAAGCCTATCAGGCCTGAAACAAGCGAGAGTGTGTAAGACGCTGAGGAATTGCTTGCTGCACTCACATTGAATTTCCGCACTTGAAGTACACTTAAGAAAGCTAAAAGCCTGATTGAGCACAAGTGCACGAGAAATGACACGCGCACTGAGTGATCATAAATTGAGGTTTGTATTCAATAACTAAAGGAACTCACTCAGATAAACCACTCAAGGAACCCACCAATAGGAGAGGACCCAAGACATAGACAAACCATCAAAGCGCAGATTAGGACCAAGCAAGGGGCCCCAACGACGTGGATTTAACAAGTCTACCGAACTTGATCGACAGCGTGGTGGAGCAAGACAACTCGACAATGGCAGAGGAAAGCTCAGACCGTTGGTCTAATGAGGAACTCGATTTGAACGTCTTCCCAGATGCTATTCAACAGTTGGTAAGCAGTTACGACGCACATGCCCGGTATGAGCACCGCGGTAGGACATCAGACGCTATCATCGCAGACTAGAAGAGGAGAGAAAGCTAGCCCGCAAAATGTTGCAAGGCATAATAGAATACAATAGGGATCAGCAGGCTAGAAGCCAAAGGCAAAGTACGGAGTTGTGCGAGGTGCAGCGATTGTTGAACTTAGCAGGTAGGAACCGAATAGATCACAAGAGAGCCCTAGAGGGGGACTTGATGTTGAGCGAGCTTCTCATGAAGCGACTGCTAGATAACACGGCTGCAGAACAAAGTGCTGCGGCACTAGCAACATCGCTGCTCGTAGGACTAGGGACGAACCAAGGCTCAAAGAGCCAGTCCAAAATATCAATAGTTACCAAGAAACTCAACAAGTACCAACCCCATGATGACCCACACAGCTTTGTTGAGCAGTTTGAGCAAGTCTGCGAAGCCAATAGCCTCAACGACCTAACTCAATGCTCGCAAGCGTTCGGGCTTTGCCTAGGCGGCAAGGGTAGGACATGGTATACGAGCCTAGATGCTGTAGAGCGAGCCAACTTCAATGGCCTCAAGGATCTCTTCATCAAGAGATTCGCCGAGTCCGGATACTCCGATAACCTACTAGTACGCTTGATGAACGTCAAGCAGAAAGAGAAGGAGGACATCCGTGACTACGTAACCCATGTGAGGAGTCTCTTCAAGAGAATCCCTGTGGGCAAGCGACCAACTGAAAGAGCAGTTTCGACTGTATCCATCAGTGGAATTCGAGACGAGGAGCTATATAAGGCTTTGGCAAGCAATTCAAGCTTGCAACGAGACATGGTAGCTAGAGTGTTTGAGGAAGCCATCAGAGTCGATGATCAGCTGAAAGAGCCGAGCTCCAAGAGCTCGAATGTAGAGAGACCAGCTCGCGAGGTTCAGAGAGAGCGTCAGCCTTTAGTGAGCGATCAATCCCATCATCCCAAGATAAGGGGAAGGCCACTGAGACAGACCAAGGCTTGGCTGATGTCAAGATGGAATTAGCCAAGTTGCAAGACATGTTTAGACGACCAATGCGCCCGCACATCCAATGCGTGTACTGTGGCAGAAACCACTTACTGGCCGAGTGTCAAGACCCTAGGTCAAGACCTTGTGCTAACTACGGTAGGTTTGGCCATGACGTCGCACAATGCAGATTACCAAGAAGACTTCCGTACTCGCAACCCTATGGCCAGTCTTACCTAGCGAACAGGCTGCAGCCATTCCTTAGAAGGGGAGCCCCATTGGCCCTTCCCGCGCCTGATGATATGAAGCCAGCTGTTCCTAGGATGGAAATAAATCCTACAGGCATCCGTAGACTGCCTGGTCCTTACGTGACCCATCCACTGAGCGATGCTCCAGTCCACTACGTGGAAGAGCTAAGTGAGGAAGAAACTTACGTATACCCTTACGTCTCGCCTGACGACGAGGGCAACACTGTCCTCATGGACTATCAACTCGTGCCGGTGATGGTGCTAGGAAGAGGACGAGGTAGAGGCATAGGAGGGCAGACGCAGGATCCAATCATCTGTTGAACTTGCGGTCACCCCGATCATATCTCATCACGCTGCCCTGATAGAGAGCAGCAAAACAGAGACAAGGCTGACCAAAGGTGCGCAGAGTGCGGAATCACCCATCTCTTCGTAGATTGCCCAAAGAGAAAGCCATCTTCTAGCTCAGCCAACGTACCATTTGTCCCATTGGGACTGTTTGGTGTCGAAAACCTCGATGGGGAGGCCACACCTATCCCATTGCGGGTCATGATCCAAGCCCAAATGAAGCAGACCGGCATCTCTCTGCCAGGACCTAGCAATCTTGACGCAGCCTCGATAGGGAAGAAGAGACGCAGGCGGAAAAAGAAGAGATCAAAAGCTAAAGTCGCACTAAAAACCGAGAGTGCTACGACTTTGCTTACTGGAAAGAAGGTTTCAGACGCAGAGGCAGAGACTTCAGCCCCTAAGACGGCCGAAAAGGGAAGCGCTAAGGTAGGGGAATACCCGCATCCGAAGCGACAATTAGAGGCCATAGAGAAGGTGAAGAAGGCTCAAGAGCATCTCAAGGACGCTGAGCCCATCATAGAGGACGAGATCGATGATCTCTCCAGTGTAAGCACGCCAATATTACCGCCTCAACCTAAGTCGGCAGAAGCAACCTCACCACAAGCAGTGTCGCTAAGACCAAGCCTGGGAGCTACAGAGCCGCAGATCAGTCACGGCCATTGGCCAAGACAATCTAGGTTAGGGGAGAGACGAGTATCCAACGATCTCTTGACCACGCTAGTGACTACCCCTGTAACACTTAGCCTTGGAGATCTGCTTAGGCAGCATCCTACCCTATGGCAAGATCTTAAGCAGTGGGTCGAAGGGTCACGAGAGCAGGTCGTGGCAGACCCTCAAGACCATGATGCAGAAACATAAATACCGAGTTTGACGCTGCACTCTGTGCCTAAATCCTTGCACGTCAATGCCTTCTGGGAAGGTTCTGAGATGCACGCAGTCTTACCGGTCCTAGCCCTTGGTGACACAACAAGAAAGGGAATCGTAGACACGGGAGCTGGGGTTAGTGTGCTTAGCTATGCAGTGCTTCAGACTTGGGGAAACCTGCCTGTCGAAACTGGTAGGTTTAATGTCACACTAGCGAACGGTATGAGAGTAAAGCCATTCGGGGTACTTAAGAACTGGCCAGTGAAGATTGCAGGCGTCTAGTTCTCTGTTGACTTTATAGTCATGAAGGGAGTGGACTACGATATCCTATTAGGCCGAGCCTGGATGCGCAACACTAGAGTCATTGAAGATTGGGGTAACGACTTGATCTTCCTTGGCAACAGAACGGATGCCGTAAGGATAGAGATGGATACTTGGAAGACCTCATTGGTCGACCTAGACGCCATCTTTGCTATGCTCAAGGGTAACACTCAGGTCAAGGAGTCCTAAAGCCAACTTTTTATACTTTTGTCAATTCCTCAAATAACCCATCCCTTAATTCAAAAGGCATACGCCCTACTTTTTGTCACACAAGGCGGCTACCTTCCTTTAGGGGAATGGTATGAACAGACAAGCTAGGAGGAATACCTCTTAGCTCGTCATAACTCCAAGCAAAGATATCGTGGAATTTCTGAATCAAGGACACATAGCCCTCCCTTTCTTCCAAACTGAGCATGGACCCTAATTTAATCAGTCGTGAATCATTTATCATCCCAAGGTCCAACTCAATTACATATGTGTCTCTTATCCTATATCTTGAGCCTCTATTCGTTCGTTCAAAGTTACCTTATAGATATCCTCTATAGTGGACTCCTCTTTGGATTCATCACTTAATGACGTCTCACTAGCATATGGGTCCACTAATGCATCTAATTCTAACAAAGATAAAGATATCCTCTCACTTTGAAAAGATTCAAGGTAGGTATCTACTAGTACACATCTAGTACCTCTACCAAATATCAATCAACCAGTAGGTATATCAACCTAACAGTCCACTTGTAAGATCCATGGCCTACCTAGCAATACTTGATATAGCTAGGCCACTCTGCTTGCGAACCTAATAACTCTAAAGTCCAAAATGCATTCCACATTAGCAACAATCACGTGGACTTTAGTGATGCAACCTTCAGGTTGTCTTAAATTGTCATCAGCCATTTGGAGAATCGTGGAGGCATCTTTTTGCATTTCTAACCCTAGCCTCTCTATCAATTTCGAACTCATAATATTGACAGAGGATCCCGTATCCACAATATCATGTTCTACTAATATACCATCAACATATACTGCTATCCTTGGATAATGCTTTTCAGCATACTCAAACCAATCACCTCCTACTCCCGCTATGCCCAAGGGCTCCATGATATACCTAGTGTGAATAATCTTCTTAAACTCTTTACACACTCTTGGGGATAACTTGATCAACTGCATGAGATTTACATCCAGCTTAACCCCACAAAGAGAACTTGCTAAATCAAATTCATGATAGTTAGCAATAGCTCTCTTCTCCTGCTATACCATTCTCTCCGTTGGTCATTGAATAGGCCTTGGTGCCTCTTTCATAACTTTTTCCTTCTTCTTTGGCAACTCTTTATTGGGATCAATTTCACTATCAATGGCTTTTAAAGGTTCACCTTTCTACATCAAGGTTACGGACTTGTGTCCCCTTATCATCTTGCTTAGGGTTTCCCTTGATAGAGGTTTTACCTTATCTTTGTCACTATCTTTACCCTTTTGACCTCTTGTAATGACCTGTAGATTAGAAGCTTTTGTGCCGTTTACATATACAGCTTCAATAAGGCTAACTCCACTACCACTATGCATCTCCTCTATAATAGCCTTCCCTCTTTGCAGTATTTGTTTCGATCCCTCATCTTCCTAAGATTATTTCCTTGCGCTCGATGGTTGATGGACTTGGTTGTTTACTTCCTTGTTGGAGAGAGCTAATATTGCTTCAATAGGTACTAGCTAAGTGGTCGGACTTGTCACATATGTCACATTTAATATTTGGACAATTCCTAGGGAAATGTTGGCCACCACACCACTTACAATTGAATCTTGAGGGGACACCCTCTTCACTCAGGGCATCGACTCCCTATCCAATTCTACTACTTCTCTAGGAAATTGACATCAACAAATATTTGCATGTATTGTTTAGTAATCATGTGTCAATATAGTGCTTCATCATATCCTTAACTTCGCCAAGGACATTCAAGACACTTGACTCATAGCCATGGTCATCTACCTGTCGTTCCATTGGCCTAACCACTTGATTGGAAATTGGTTGATGATTTCTTGGGATGATTTACTTGAACAACATTAGAATTTGTTATTTGACTTCCAACATTTGGTGGAACCATCTGACTAACCATAGGCATGGTCACACTAGGAGGAGCTGGCAACATGGGCACATTCTGAATCATGCTTTCTCTTCCATTAGATGTACTCATGGGTGTCCGTTGACCTCCATTTGTCAATGCCAAAGTATTTCTAGTACCTAGACTCATATTCCTATTTGCCCTAGAGGATTAGGCCAATTGTAATTGTGACTCTACCTCCTCTGCTCGTGTAATAGCCATATGAATGTCAGCAAGAGCAACAATGCTCAATTATACCTGGATGTTAAAGTCTAGCCTATGCAAAAAGTATTGTAGCTTAGCAGCAGCTGGAATGGGAATATAAGTCTGTAACTTATGAAATACTTCATTCAATTTCTTGGCATAGACTCGAACATTCGTGTGAGGTTCTTAACATGTTACATTGAGAACACATAGCTACTACTAACCACCCCTTTCAAGGGAAAACTCTCTTCAAAAGGCTGCAAAAAATAAATCAATCTTAGTTATAGTTCCAACCTCTAGGATATGATACCATACTATAGCTCATCCTTTCAAAGTCATATTAAAGAACATCATTAAGTGTCCTCCATCTTGGATTCGACAATTGAACATTAACTTTTGGAACTCATTAATGTGAAGTTTCACATCTTCATCTACTAACCCATTAAAAATGGGAAGAGGAAATCCTAAGGCTAGCAAGTCTAGGATTCTTGCTACTGGGATTACAATGGGTTGTGCCATTATGATCAGATTTGCTAAGGGAGTTTGAACAAATGGCACTACTACCCCACTTGAAATGGGCTGACTAACTAAACTAGGCGAAGTACTAGAACTTCCTCCTCCTCCTCCTAACAAGCTATTTGTGGGACTAGGGTTACTAAGACCCTCCCTTGTAGGGATATCGGACCACTCAATTGAGGAGAATATCTCCTGATAATTTCAGCTTGTCGTCCTAGCTCTTTCTTGCTGCTAAAGCTCGCCTTAATGGTAGCGTTTTGATATATTTTTCTTCACATGAAGAGCGATAAATACTCAATTTAACATAAAGTTAGGGATAAACTAAGGCTAAACCTCATGTTTCAGCCATATCAAACATCCACAAATACATATATTATTTTTTCTTATTTTTAAAGTGAAAAATTCTATTTTTCCCTATTTTTATTATTTATTTATCAATAAATAATTATATTTATTGATTTTTTATGTGACTTGATTAGACTTACTGAGAATTCTTTTCATTCCTCATTTCATCCCATGAGAACACCATTAACACATCAAAACCCCAAAAAATCTATAATTTACCTTGAAACCACAATTTTATGGGTTTTGCATGTTTAAAGAAGAATTAATATACAACTAATTCTTGCTAGTTTTCTCAATATTTCTCATAAAACAAATCATTGACAATCAAGAGCAACCATTTCCAACTATTTGCGATCAAGATTTATCATAAAACAATGAAATTTATCGCTTACTCATAAAATTATGCTTTATCTCACACATATTTCGTATTTGGAAGGACATGGACTCTCACTAACAGTCACTAACGCTCCTCCAAACATTAATCTACACTCCATCATGTCTTGGCATCATCTCCCAATCGAAATCTCTCAAATTAGTCCACCCCCTCTCTCACAGATTGAACCATAGAAACATGCATCAAGAGGAGAGTTCAACCTCATGTATTTGGGCATGAACATGTGCCTAAATTTTAGGTATTAAAGTGCATTTATAGATTTGAAATACTCTACAAGTTGTCCTAAATATTGATAGTCCATATTTGATTGATGGCCTATATGGACATCATAGATTTGGCATCTTGGTTGTATGCTTTGGAAAGGCAGAAGCTATGAAGCTATAGTTAAGGAATATACTTTGCAAATGAAGATTGAAACAAAGTCTAGAATAGAATGTATCTCACTACTTTAAATAATTGGGCCATGTATCAAAGATATTTCATGTTGAAACACTACCACATGATTATAGGGCCAACACTGGATGTATGTGAGCATTAAATGCAAAGATCTAGACCATCTTTTTGATGATATTGTAGTTCATTGCTGGTTATTATAGATTTTGGTCAGTCATTGAATGTTAAACCATGTCTACATGTTTAGTGGGTAGTCAATACAACCTTATTGGAATGCTTTTACCCATGAATGGTATGACGTCTGTTTGGGGATGTTTTTGACATACTTGTAAGCTAAAATATCCTAGTTTTTTGTAGTCAACTTAGTGTCACATATCTATGGACTGAAAATGTCTTACGTAAGCAGTGTGAGGAGATAATTGCTTAGTGATTGATTGACTTAGTTTACATGGAATCAGGCATTGCTTGGTCACTCATTAACTATTGTTGTGAAGATTGCATTGAATACATAAAGTTGTAGAGATGGCGAATGCTAACAAGGCTAATAAGATAACTCAAATAGTGGGTGAGAAACTTGATTACAACAACTATGCCATCTCGAAGTTCATGATGGAGAAATTTCTTATCGGAAAGGGTCACTGGGACTTGGCTACATGTGCGGAGGCTAAGCCCAAACTCCCCGACAGGAATGCAACTCTTGATTAGCTTAGGACACATCGAGCCTGGACTGAGAGAGCTCAAAGGGTACTGCATTGGCTATCCCTATGTATTTTTTATGCTATAGTTATGCAAATAAAGAATTGCATCTCACTGAAGGATGCATGGGAGATTTTGATTCTGATGAGATACTATGGTACTACCACTAGTGCCAGAAAAATACAGCTAAAGTAGAAGTTTAACACGATGGACAGGAAAGGATGGTCCATTCAATACTATGTGACTGAAACAAAGGCTATTGCAAATCAATTAGCTCTTGTAGGAGCTAAAGCAGATGATGAGGATATGGTGGTTATAACCCTGAATGGTCTAGGATTGGAATACAAATCTTTTGATATGTCAATTTTAGTTAGGGCTAAAATGCCTAATTTTAATGAATTGGTATCCTTGCTTATCCATGAAGAAGTGAAACTAGGATTGACTATGAGCTCGAGTAGGTCTAAAAATAGAGATGCAACTTTTTACTCTAATTAACGAGGCCATTCTTATCATAGTAGAGGTTCTAGTCATGGTAGGGGAATCCAGCAACATGCATTTCATCATGGACAGAGTCAACAAGGATTTGTTGGTAGAGGTGGTGGATACTCTTGTGTGAGGGGGAGATCTCAATCTAGGGGCAGAGGATTGTAGCACACTCAATCTACTCATGAAAATGCAAACAAGGATAAAGATTTCTATTATTGTGGTAGCAAGCATGGCCACATTGCAAAAGAGTGCTGGAAAAAGAAGGTTGATCAGAAGGGTAGACAACAGGGTTACTATGCATCTTCTAGTCATGCAGAGATTGAGATTGGTAAGAGATTGTTTGTTGCTATGAGTTATGTACTAAACAAGGGTAAGCATCAAGAAAATCTTGATGTTGTTTGGTATATAGATTATGGTGCCTCCAACCACATGACACCACATGGTGAGTGGTTTGTTAAGCTAAAAACATGTACTAATGGCTATGTATATATTAGAGATGATTCTCAGCATGACATAGCACACATAGATATTGTTCCTCTAGTTATGCTTAATGGAAAAAAAAAACAGTTGCATGATATATTACATGTTCCATCGATCACCAAGAATATGTTATCTGTTGGTCAGATGGTTGAGCAGAACGTGCATGTACGATTTAATAGAGATGGCTGCTTCATAGAGGAGCGTGGAAGAGGAATCTAGAGTCATGGTAGGATGTTTACACTAGATGCAAAAATCCTTGAGTTGAATGCTGATATGTTTGCTCATGATGGGGTAAGTATCCGAGACATTGATATATGGCATAAGTGAATTGGACATATAAATGTCCAAAAGTTGAAAAATATCCAACATAAGGACCTTGTTATAGGGCTACCAAGGTATATAAGTATGTTGATTTGGGATATGTATGCTCAACATGTCAGTTTGGAAAACAAGCCAAGTTTCCATTTGCAAAGAGTACATAGAATAGTAGCAGGCCTTTATAGCTTGTGCACTCAGATGTTTGGGGACCCATGCATAATGCTTCACTTGGTAGGTCTAGGTACTATGTAACCTTTTTGGATGACTATAGTAGTTATACATGGATATACATCCTAAAGCATAAGGATGAGGTTTTGGACAACTTTATGGATTTTAAAGCTCATGTTGAAAAAGATCTTAATTATTATGCCTCATGCTTACGGTCTGATGGTGGTGGCGAGTACGTGTCAAAGGAGTTTGATAGATACTTAGCAAAGCATGGGATCAGGAGACAATTAACTTGCAACTACACTCCTAAGCAGAATGGAGTGGTTGAAAGGAAGAACAGGGTGATTATGGAGGCAGCCAAGGCCATGTTAAATGAGAAGGACATGCCTTTGTCTTATTGGGTTGAAGTAGCACTTATAGCTATCTATGTTATGAATATAACACCTACAACATGAACATGAAAAGACACCTTATGAGAAGTTGTATGGCTAGAAGCCTGACATCCGACATCTGAAAGTATTTGGTAGTATTGCATATGTTCATGTTTAAGATGACAAATGGAAGAAACTTGACCCTAAATCAATGAAGTCTGTAATCCTTGAATACTCACAAGAAAGAAAGGCATATAAGTGCATTGTTTTGACTACTTGAGAGATATTTCTCAACTGTGATGTCGTGTTTGATGAGTTAGTATCTTGGTATGGTGCTAAGTAGGTTGCAGTATATGATGATGCTTCACTAGGAACATATGCTGAAAATGGATAGCCAGACACTATGTCTACTAGTGGACCTACTTAGGATGCATCTAGCTATGTAAGTCCTTGGATATGCAAGCTACAGAGCCATGGGTCTTCATCCACTAACATGGATATGTCAATGAAGGGGAGAGATAAAGGAAAAGAGAAGATTTTTTATGATGTTACAAGTCCATTGACTTTAGGATATGACTCTTCTGAGAGTCTAGATAGTGAGTTTGGCATACTTGCAATGGTTACACTTGGAGTTGAGCAGAGATACATACCGCCTCATGAGAGAGTGGAATCTAGTTCACCCCCGTTGGAGAGATCACAGAGAGAAAAGAAGCATGTGGATAGACTTACCTATAGTGGATACTCAATAGTGAGACATTATGCATACATGACAGAAGTACAGAAATACAAAGAGCCTACATCTTTTACAGAAGCGGTAAAGATGAAAACTAGTGCAAGGCTATGGATACTGAATATGAGGCTTTGCTGAAAAATAGAACTTGGGATTTGGTTGAGTTGGTTGAGGGAAAATTTCCTATTTATGCAAGTGGGTCTATAAGGTAAAATGTAAGTCTGATGGCCCACTAGAGAGGTATAAAGTCAGATTGGTCATGAAAGGATATGCCTAGTAGTATGAACTAGATTATGAGGAAACCTTTAGTTCAGTTGCTAAAATGACAACTGTACAAACTATTATTGCATTGACTACATCCAAAGGCTAGAATCTTTATCAAATGGATGTTAAAAATGCATTCTTGAATGGTGATTTGGTGGAAGATGTTTATATGGATCATGTAGAGGGCTATATGCATCTCAACTATCTGTCATATGTATGTAGATTAAAGAAAGCATTGTATGGCTTAAAGAAATCCCCACATAAATGGAATGCTAGGATTGCTTCCTACTGATAAACACTTGGATTTCAACTAGGCAAAGCTGATCACAACCTATTTACCAAGAAAGCAGAGATAGGGTATGTGATTTTGGTGTTCTATATAGATGATTTGGTGATCACATGTAATGACATATAGGGCATTGATGACATAAAAGCCATGTTGCAACAAGAATTTTAGATTATGGACTTAGGAGAGCTAAAAAATTTCTTAGGAATTGAAGTTACGTGTACACCTCATGGAATCTGGATGCTTCAAAAACAATATGCATAGATTATGTTGGAGAAGTATGGCATGTTGGCTTGTAAACCCATGGACACACCACTGGAGCAGAATGTAAAGCTAACCATTGATACATGAAATGTGATAGAGAATGTGACTATGTATAAACAGATGGTTGGCAGTTTGATCTATTTGACTATCACTAGACTAGACTTGAGTTATGCAGTTGGTTTGATCAGCCACTTTATGCAGCTGCCAAGGAAACCTCATCTAGATGCTGTGAGATGGGTCTTGCGATATGTGAAGGATACATTGTCTTATGGGTTGTCCTATGAGCATGGTAAGCCTCTTGAGCTTACAGGTTATAGTGATGCAGATTGGGCTAGTTGTACGATAGAAGATCAACCAATGGATATGGATTTGCTCTTGGAAGTAGCATGGTCAGCTGGAGTAGTAAAAAACAACCTATTATGGTTCTCTCAAAAGTAATGAAGCAGAATATAGGGGTGCAACATTGGCTACATGTAAAGGTACTTGGATGGTTAAGTTGATGGATGACTTGGGGATTCATGTAGACAAACCAATCAAGTTGTATTGTGATAACATGACCAATGTGCTCCTAGCAAGCAATCCATTCTATCATGCCAAGTCAAAGCACATAGAAGTCCATTACCACTTCATCAGGGAAATGGTACTTGGAGGTAGGATAGACCTCATTCATGTGAAGACTGAAGACCAAGTGGTAGACATCTTTATCAAATCACTTGGTAAGGATAAGTTTACTTATTTCAAATTGCTACATGGGATACATGAAGTGCCTTGAGCTTGAGGAGGAGTGTTGAGATAATCAAGTTCACCTACCCATCTACCACTATCCAACATGATAGCTATGTGTATAGATGTCCAACATGTGTGTGTCTTCAATAAGTTGATACAGTACTTGACTTAACCATAGTTAGTCAGTGGTGGTCAGTTCTTTTCTCATCACTTAGACCTAGTTCATGTATTGAGTTAGTCAATTAGTATGTGTGATGAATAATATGAAGAATCTCATTGAGAGCTATTTGCTCTTTGTTGCCTGTATCTCTCTCTCATCTTCCTACAATCCCTTGGATGGACACATCACTAGACAATCATTTTAGGACATATTCATGCATTTCTAAGTAGATCGGACAACATACAAGTAGTCATCAGCATGATTGCAACATTTCTACGCAGATTGGGTAGTGTTGTAGTCTGGGTAGTTGAACAGGTGCCTCATGGCAAGTTGACAATAGTTGTAGCATTCACAACATTTCAGGCATTATTTTATTGCAATTGACAGAGCCTAATGGCAATCAACTAATTCAAGCTAGTTAATGTGCTATTTTTTATATATTTCTTTAAGTTATTTATGCCCTACTTTCCCTCAATCATAGTCATTCAAATTAATGTGCACATAGATTGAGAGACTTTGGCTAGCATATTCTCATAGCCCCTTGTACATATATATCCCCTTATATTCAGGATTTAGTCAGTGCAATCTTCTACATTCTTCTCTCTCTCTCTCTCTCTCTCTCTCTCTCTCTCTCTCTCTCTCTCTCTCTCTCTCCATGTTTATTCTTTGGCTAGAATTATATGACTATGATGAAGCATGTGTCTCTAGAGGTACAGATGCAAACTTAAATTTGAACAAGTCCACTTCCATGCGGGATGTGGGAGCTCACGCTCAACCGCTAAGGCCCCCGGACCGCTTATTGCTTCAAACATTTCAAGCAAGCTCTAATGGCTATCTCTCACCTAGCCGACACGCCGTCGATCCTACGAGTGTAGTGAGCTTGCCTTGATGCCGACGTGAGTAGCCTCCTCCCTCGCACACCTCGGTAGCTCCACGATTCTTGATGCTAGCTCAAGCATCCTCAAGCCTCCTCCATCTCCAAGCTCCATCCTCCATAACCGCGCGCGCGAGAAAAGAGAAGAGAAGAGAAGAGAAGAAGAGAAGAGGAGATGGTAAAGAGCTTCACCCTCTTGATCCCTCACTCCCACACACTCACTCCCTCACACTCTCACACTCCCTCTCTCAAGAGCACACACAAGCAAGAAGAAGAGAAGAAGGGAAGAAGAAGAGAGCTCTTGTTAGCCACACACCAAAGAATGATCTTCCATTCACTTTTTGAACTTTATATACAAACCCTAAAATCCCATGGGCACCCATCCCCTTTTTTACATGACCGGCCATTGTGGCAAGGTCTTTTTTTCATTTCCCTCTTCTAGCCTTATGCCTCTAACCTATGCCCATCTAATATTTTACAATTGGCACAGGAGGGAGCCTGGTGCTCTTTTATAAGAGTTTTCCAAGTTTTTTGAGGCGCCTTTCATTTAAAATTGCACCTTTGGTCTCGGCTTAGCTTCTAGAGGTTGCCTACGTGTCTTTGCTCTTCTTCCATGCTTTTCCCGCTTTTTCCTTCATTTTCCGTCATTTTTTGCCATCTCGACTTGGGGTTAGCTTTCTGCCATTTTTCACCATCTCGACTTGGGGTTAACATTACCCCCCTCCGAGATGGGTGCTAGTTCCATGGCACTTCTGTGTTGTTGTAGGGTGGTAGGCACTTGGGCAATGATGGTGTAAAGGGAAGGGCCACATGGATATTCAGGTGTGTGTGGAAGCTGATGGTTGTTGGGGAAGCTGGATGGATAGCGAATGGTTGACGGGGGCCTCCAAAGTTGGTGGTTTGCCACTTGTGTGATACCTGAAAGGAGAAGGTGCGGTGCTCTTCCTAAGGGGAGTGTCTACCTTACTGTTTGTAGTGCAGTGTGCTCATGCTAGTGGAATGAGGAGGTGGGTCTAACCGCACGCAAGCCTAGGTGATGTCCCACACTTGAGGATCCCATTTGTGTTAAGGGAGATGCGGTGCAAGTGGCTTAGGGTGACAGGTCTAACCGTAGGCGAGTGTTAGCTCCCTAGGTATGTCCTGCCCTTGATGTGCCCTAAGCATGAAGTGGGGAAGCAAAAAGGGCTAGGGGGTTAGGAGCGGAGCCGGCCAACCAAAGCCACCGGGTACACCTAACTTGAGAACCCCTAGGTGCAGTGATAGTGCTCTATGTGGTGTTTAAGTGCTTCTGCAAGTGAGTGCTTGTGTGCCTTTCCTTTCATGTTATTCTTATTTTTTTTTAAACGATTGTGGAATGACAGCCAGGCCTAATTGTCTTCATGTGAATGAGGAGGGGAAGGGGGTCGGATGCATTTGCTCAAAAACTGGCGACATTGCATGTAATCTTTCAGATTCATGCGGACATGAAGAGAAGTGGTGGAGAGGAAAGGGTGATCGCACCTAATGAATTGGCTATCATTCATATCCTCTAGGAGGGCTAGGCAAAAAGAGGGGAGGAGACTAGCTCTCATCATAAGATGAGGGGAAAGCTCTCATCATAAGATGAGTGGTGGAGAGGAAAGGGTGATTGCACCTAATGAATTGGCTGTCATTCATATCCTCTAGGAGGGCTAGGCAAAAAGAGGGGAGGAGACTAGCCATGGCGCAGTTGTCAATAGCGTTAGGGTCAAAGAAGAGGGGAGGTAGGCTGTGCTCTTGTGGAGTCGGGTCCTGCTTAAGGAGTAGCTTAAGTAACCTAAGATAATTACAGGTTGTTACAAAGGCAGGGTCAGGGCATGAGGAGAAATCCACAAGAAAGCATGTCATAGATTCATCTAGGCTTTCGGAGGTAAAGAGAAGGGCATGCTTGAAGGATACTACATTAGAGTTATAAATAATAGGAAAGTCGTACCGCCATGGAGGGTGGCATCAAAATCCACACCTACCCTTCGAGGGTATGCCATGTAGGTAGGGTTGTTCTGCTCGAATGGCAGGGTAGTACAAAACGCCATCCAGGCAAGCATACTGATGTCGCATACTCGCCTTCTCCACAAGGGTTGGCTTTTGTAGCCCTGTACAGTGTGTGGGACTTCAAAAACTTTGTTCTGTCAGTAATGAGCCGCTTCTGTGCCCCAGGAGGTCAGGGTTTTTTCTCGCTCTTCTAGCCATCTTTGCCCCAATCAACCACCAATCGCGATCACCTCATCCATCACCTTTAGCGGCAAGACCCTCCACAGACTATTGGGTAGGAGAAAACTAAAGGTGAATGGATCCTTTCCTTGTTCTTGTATCTCCCACAGCACCAGTTCTGCGTGGAATCCCGCGGGGATATCATCAAGGCAAGGTGGGAGGGGTGCGGATGACAGCACGGCTAGTTTGGCTCTCAGCTGTTTCTTGGCTTCCTCTACTAGCTTTCTACGTCTTTCCCTAGATGCGGCTTTTCTTTCCACAGATGGGTCCTCTTGTGGCGGCTCTTGAGATTGCGGCGAGGGGGGTTGTGGGACTACATCCTCCCTGAATCGGTTCATGTTGATTTCAATTTCTGCTTCCTCCCCCTGCCGTTCTCCCTGTGGTGCTTCCTCTTCAAATCCGAGGGCGTCAATTTCCTGGGGGGTTAGGCCAGCCAACAATAGGTATTTCCGTTGCTCATCCAAGCTCAACCTAACCTCCATAGGTAGGGGTGGCATCTGCAATCCAGCATGCAAGGCTCTGCGTCCGATGCTGAGATTTCTTTGTGTCACCTCCAACGACTCTCCTGCTGAGCGGGTGATCTCTAGGATGGTGTCGAGGAAGGCTTTCTGTTGGGCACCGAAGGCCACTTGGGCGGCTTCTGCCTTGCTCTCTACAATGATTTTCTCCTTCTCTACCAGAGCAAGGCGTCGTGCTAGTGTCTTCCCCCTCTTTTCATTGTGTAGCCCACTCCTCTGCTCTTTTGTTCATTCCTTCCAAGCTCTCTCCTTGCTTTAGGGTTAGTATCATGAGTTTTTGCTCGTGGTCCTCCAACTCCCTGACCAGTCTCTCTTGCTCTTCTTTTTCAGAGTTTAGTTGCTCTGTCAGGCACTCAATTTCTTCTTGCTACTCCTCTATGTCTTGTTTTCTCTCCTCATCTCTGGCACTCGTCTCAGCCACAAGCACATCCACCTAAGCAGATTTCGTAGCGAGCTCCTGGTATTGCACTATCAGGAGCTTGTGCTCCTTGAGATCTGCGATCTCCCTTTGCTGCATGGCTATCATCCTCGCTTTATCCAGCTGGAAAGCAGCCACTGATTCCTTCTCAACTGCCAACTCAGCCATGGCTATCTTGCGTTCCTCCTTAGCTTTCTCCAATTGGGAAAGCAGCTCGAGGACGTACTCGTCGTAGTTAGCCGATGGCGTCATCGTTGTGTGGATGGGTGAGGTTGAGGCTTCTACCTTCTGCCTTTTAGGCTCTTGCCTGGATTCCGCATTAGTAGCTGGCCTCTTTTGTCCTGTGGCCATGGTTCCTGTGCTCTGTCCCTGGGTCATCTCTTTGTTGATGAAATATTGCATCCACGCCATGGAATTTGACACATCGGCACTGGTCGGATGCTAGCGGTGATGGTGGTGGGTTCAGTGGAAGGCACCAGGAGGGTAGGAATTGGATGAATTGGGGCCTTGCCCTTGCCCTCCGTGACTGCAGGTGGCATGATCTCCGGCACCTGTGTGCTAGACCCTGGCCTTTCTTCTCTCTGGCTCCAGTTCCCCAATTCATCCACTCGGCTTTGTTGCTCAATGGACCGGCGTGTGGCTTCAGCTAGGTCCTCTTCCTCCTTCCTTCTTACTTCTTCCTCTTCCTCATCCGCCTTTCTTCTCCTTTCCTCCTCTGCTTTTCTCTGCTCTTCCTTCTTTTTCTCTTTTTCTTCTTTTTCCTTTCTTTTCTTCTCCTCTACTTCCTGTTTCGATGCCTTCTTTGCTTTCTATAATTCTTATTTTTCCTTCTCTTCCTCCTGTCTCTTCATCCTCTCTCTCTCCTTGGCCTCTTTTAGGAACTCTTTCTTTGCCATTTCCAAGTCTTCTCTCTCCTTCTTTCTGCCTTCGTCATCCTTCTTCTTTCTCTGAGTTGTCTTCTTCTTGGGCTTCTTGGTTGTCTTTTTGCTTGTCTGTCCCTCCCCTTCTTCCTCTGTCTCAGTTCTATCGGTGGACCTATCCTTGTCCCGGTGAGAGGAGGTGACCTTTCTGGCGTTTCTCCTTCTCCTTCTTCCGCATCCTGTGCTTCCTTCACTACCTCCTGGATGAGCGTAGTCAAGACACCTCCATACCCGATGAAGGAGGCTTTGGAGGAGGCTTTCTTTCTTTCTGTGGCTTTAGCGGCGGCTGGAGATTCTCCTACTGGCACACTTCCTAGGGCCAACGCTTTGGCTGCCTGGTCGATCATTTTTCGCAGTACTTGTTCCAGTCCACTTCATCTAGGATATGGGCTGCTACATTCTCCAGCACAGGTACGCTAATTCGATGCATCAATGAATTGTAGCACTGGCTGGAGAAGAGCACATGTATCCGCTTGGCTTGCATCCTAGCTTCTGTGTGAGGGATATCCTGGATGCTTATGCCGTCATTTGTGAGCACATCTTCCTTCTTCATTTTAAGCATGGCATAAACATCCCTTTTTTGTTTCCTCTCCGTCTTTGGCACCAACCCCAAAGCCTTCTCCACCAAGGCTGGGTCTAAGCTGACTTGTACCTACTTTGCATCTTCTCCTCTGCCCACCGTCACAGTACCACATTCTCGATCTGGGTTGTACGTTCTAAGGAACTCCACGCACTTCAGGTGGTCCGGCTCCTGCGAGAACTTTTCAAGATACTTCATGAGGTTGCATTGTTCAACCACCCTCCTAGCTCCTTCCTCCTTGGCCACCACAACTTCTATGTTCTGGATGGTTCAAAATTTAAGCTGGCTGAAGGCGCGGTTCTCTAGATGAATGTGGTATTGCTCCCTTTCCTCGTCTGGAATGGGAGTCGATGGGCACGGTCTTACTGCGACACTTTATGCTCCTACCATAGATCGTAACTTCCATTAGTGCTTTCCACATATTAATTCGTTGATTGCTAGAAAAGAAAAACTCTATGCTTTTTGAATGAATTCATTAAGAAGCAATGTAGATTTTCCTTTTTAGACTTGGACTTTTTGCCCTTTACTTCAAAGTTTTCATGCCCATTTTCCTACCCCATCCATTTTTTCATAATACATATTTATGCTTTTCACTGATTTTACTTTGATATATCCCCTTTGATTCATTTCTCATCTGATTTATTTCACCTTAACCCCTCCCCTTCCATCTTGAGAAGACTCCTTCCTAGGATTGAGGGTCAAAAGTTCAAGGGCTTTCGGCATGTTGGGGTAGGAGTTACTTTGTGAAGGAGCCAAGTATAGAAATTTCAATTGTATTCCAATTGAGCTGCGCGGTCCAAATCAAAGGGTCGAATTCCCACGTGCGTGATGTATGTGAGAACATCAGTGAGGAAGTCACCAAAGTCGACACAGCTAGCAATGTGTAGCTCTTCCTCCGTCAACAAGCGATCAAGGTAGGGGTGTCCTTTGAGGTGTTCTTCCATGGGTCGGCCCCGAAGAGTGGTTAACACTCTATACGAGGTGGACGCGACTTAAGTGGGATCATACTCTGTTGTTTTGATGGCGTGGCATTTCTCAGCATTGGTCATTATGCGACATCCTTCAACTTCCCATTGCAACCTAAGAGCATACCACTGCCTCAAGAAAGGTGATCCAGTATCAGCGAGGTGTGATAACTCCGCGATTTCTTGGTCAGTAATAGCAGAAGTGGTTCGTGGATCGTATGATGTGATAAGGCGCTCTTTGATGGCTTGCACCTTGGAGATTTCGCTGTTAATCAATTCAGCAGCGGAGCAAGAAGCTTTTGCGAACGCGATTTCAAAGGTTTTCCAAGAGCAAGGCATATTTTGCACTTTAGTTGTTGCAAAGGGTTCTTCTAATAGACCTAAGTCCAAGCAGTCATAGCTTAGCGCGAGTGACACGAAAGTGTCATCTAATCTTTTAATACAATCCACCATGTCATCCCCGGTGTCCTCAGCGAGGTCAGCAACTAGCGCTAAAAAGGATTTTCGTTCATAGGAGGGCATAAGGCTGACAGGTGGTTGAGGTTTGATAGAACAAGAGCTTTTGACAACGAAGATGGGCGATTGGGAGGGTTCGTGAGTTTGTGGTTGGGCCGCTTGGATGTTGAGTGGATTAGGAGCAGCCACGACGGGCGGCCTGCTACATTCAGGTTGAAGTTGGGGAGGCGGGTTGACTTCAGTGGGTAATGACTCTTGTGACGGAGCCTACGGTTTGGACCGGTAGGCTTGTGGGACTCTCGTGGGCCCAAGCATGGATGAGGCGGATGGTTGTGGTTCAGGAGAGCACTGTGGCTTGTGGTTTTGAGGGTTTATGGGACGCGGTTTGATCAAGCTTGAGGGCGGTGTATGAATGGTGCCTTTGGCCGTGTGGGCCTTAGGGATCCACAGCCAAGTATTTCCCTCGTAGTAGCCTTACGCACGTAACAAGGCTTTAGGGACCCATCGTTGCTTGATCATGAGGCGCTTTCTGTGACTGCATCTTGGCCTCCTAGGGTTAGAGTTTTTGGTCCTACGAGGATAGGCGTGTCCACTCCTAGGCGGTGGTTGCGGCTGTTTGGGCTTCCATTGAAATCTAGGCTGTTGAGCCTGATGTTTTACTACTGTGGGCTATGATTCCTGAATTCTGGGAGGTGGCGGCCACGCACTACCCCCCTCTGTAGATTTGGTCATGGAGAATTCTATCGGTGGCTTTGAGGATGGTGATGAAGTCGCGCAGCCCTTGCTGAAAGCTGTGACAATGCGAATGTTGCCTATTGCGAGGTGGATGCGCTGTGACTCATAATCAACATTGCAGTGAGTCTGCTTTTTGAAAGTGCGCCCTAGCAGCGACTCCGTGCTTGTGTCTTTAGCATTTGGCAACACGTAAAAAATCATTGCGACAGTCTCAAACTCGATAGAAATGGCTACTTTGCACTTACCGAGGAGTGCGTAGGAATGGGCCCCATAGGGACTTAATTTAGCATTCGTGGGCTGAAGTGGAGGGCTGTCAAGTTTGATCCAATGATCATGAGTTAGGACATTGAAGTCTGCTCCCTCATCGATCAGATCATTGAAAGTGCAGGTTTATTTTGCAATGACCGTTATATGGAGGTATGCGGGCTCCACGGCTTCCTCATCCTCAACATCCATCTCAGTGATTGTGGCCACTCGTACCTTGACAGGCGGTTCTAACATTGGGGGCTCGTGCAAAGGATGGGTGCGAGGGTAGTACTTCTTGACACAAGTGCCATTGAAGAAGCCTATTCCCTCACCGTCTAAGGTTTCGAGTTCGACATTGCCTGTGCAGCTGATCGCATGAACTTTGAAGGGTCCAAGGCCTCGAAATTTCATTTTCTGTTTATGTCCCTTAACGGAGTAGAGGAGCACTAAGTCGCCATGTTCAAAGTCACGCTGCTTGACATGCTTGTCAAACCAACTCTTGCGACGGGCCTTCTCACATATAAGTGCATGGGTGGCTAGAAGACGGGTCTATGATAGGCGTTCAAGCTCGACCAGGCGTTGCGTCCATGCCTCCTTCCCTTCCCATCATTCTTAAAGAGCTATTCTCAGGCTAGGAACAAAGAATTCTAAGGGTATGATTGCTTCTGTTCCATAGGTCACCCAGAACGGGGTTTGACCTATAGCCATTTTATAAGCTATACGATAAGCCCACAAAGCTGGCATAAGTTTGTTATCCCAGTCGCTACGTGAGGCTGAGACTACTTTGGTCAGGACATTGACGAGAATCATATTTGTGGATTCTGCCTAACCGTTTGCCTAAGGGTAGTATGGCGATGATTTGCGATGGATGATGAGAAAGGTGGACAGGAGATGCGCTATCACTTCGTTGATGAAGTGCGTGCCTTGGTCACTGACCAGTTCGATGGGGCAGCCAAATCGCAAGATCACTTGCTCCCATAAGAACTTGGCAGTCATCCTAACGTCATTTTTATGTGTGGCTCTTGCCTCTGCCCATTTCGTGAGGTAATCCATGGCCACAATGATGTACTTGGCTTGTGAGTACTGCGTTGTAGGACTAATGGGTTCTATGAAGTCGATTCCCCATTTTTTGAAGGGTTGTTGAGCAATAATTGGGGTCAACTCCATCTGATCCCTGCGAATCGGGACTTTTGTCCGTTGGCACTCGTCATAATGCTTGACAAATCGCATGGCATCGCGAAAAAGAATGGGCCACCATAGTTGAGACTGCAGCACTTTCCGCGCTGTCATGTCTCCGCTAAAGTGTCCTCCCGCAATGCCGCTATGTGCCTCCTAGAGCACATTGTGCATCTCATGCTCACATATGCATCTACGCAGCAATCGGTCTTGCCCCAACCTATAGAGTTGGCCTGCAAGCAGCTGATAGGGCTGGATCTTAAGGATTAAGCACCTAAGTCGGGCTTTTTCTATTGGTCGCTCACGTAGTCCATGCTCAAGCATTTGGACTATGTCATCCGCCCAATATAGTGATAGATCAGCCTTAAATAAATCTCTCTCGCTGGACAGGTGGAATAGATGGGCGTCGGGTAATTCATCCATGATGCCTTGTCCAGCGGCTTCTCCTGTGGGAATGTGTGACATATGGTCAGCCCCATGTAGTGTTGTTTTCCTTTCCGCACAACCACGGAGAAATCGAATTCCAAGAGCAGAAGGAGCCATCGAGCTATGCGTCCTGTAGCACAAGGTTTGTTTACTAGATAGAGCAGGACTTGATGGTCCACAAAAAAGATGAAGGGTATGGCCAATAGGTAATGCCAGAATTTCTTCACAGCGAACACCATGGCTAATCCCTCTCTTTCTGTTGTTGAGTAGTTCATTTCCATCTCAGTGAGTTGTCTGCTAGCAAAGCTCATCGGATAATCTAGGTTGTGCTCACCGGGTTGGCACAACACTGTCCCCACCGCAAACTTAGAAGCATCGATGTGCACGTGGAAGGTAATGGTCCAATCTGGGGCTCGTAGAATTGGTGCCGTGGTTAGAGCCTTTTTCAACTCTTCGTATGCTCGTTGGCAGGCCTCGGTCCACTGAAGACAATCAGCAGCTTGTACAATGGTCTAGCGATCAACGCATAGTTCAGTACAAACCGCCGATAGTACCCCATATGGCCTAAGAAGCATTGAACTCCCTTGTAATTAATTGGGGGTGGAAGGTCAACAATAACCCTGACTTTCGAGAAGTCAGTGGCAATGCCGTTCTTCGACACCACGTGCCCTAAGATGCATCCGTGCTTTACCCAAAACTGGCACTTTAAGGGGTTCAAGGAGAGACGATATAAGCGACACTGTTCAAAGACTGCGCGGAGTTTGTCTAAGTGTTCGATCCAGGTCGAATGGACAAACAGGTCGTCAACAAAGACTTCTAACTCCTTACGAAGCATGTCCTTAAAGATGGTGCACATGAGGCGTTGGAAAGTGGCAGGGGCGTTAGTCAACCCGAAGGGCATGACTATGTAAGCAAAGATGCCCCACTCAGTGGCGAAGGCGGTCTTGTGCCTCTGTCCGCAGGATGCACTTGCACCTAGTTGTACCCTAAGAAGCTGTCCAGAAAACTATAGGCTTCCTTGCCTACCACCCTCTCAAGCATGTGCTCTGTGTACGGCAATGGATAGTTGTCCCTCTTCGTAGTAGCGTTCACCTTCTTGTAATTGACACACACTCGGATTTTTTCATTCTTTTTCATCACGATGACTATGGGTGATACCCACTCTGTGTGCTCAATTTCGTAAATGAATCCCGCTCTCATCAGCTTGTCAATTTCCTCTTTGACAGCATGAGCGTGTTTTGGATTCATAGGGTACGGTCGCTGCTTGACCGACATTGCGTCTGGCGTCATGGGTATGTTGTGAGTCACGACACTCGAGTCTCCCCCTTAAGTTTTTCCAAGGACCAGGCGAATACGTCTATGTACTCTCGCAAGAGAGCGACAAGACTAATTTCTTCTTCCTCAGTCAAGTCGTCGGCAATGAAGACTGGTCGGGGTGTTTCCCCTTTCTGGGCCAGATTCACTTCCTTAACCTTGGCTGTGGTTCGTTGGTTTGTCCTTGACATTTGGCACCTAACAGAACTACTACCCTATCCCCTTTTTTGAATTTCGTGAAGTGCTTGGGGAGATCCTGCGGTTTTTGTTGTTCTTCTGTTCGTGTATCCTTAGGTTGTTTTACATTTTCCTGCCTTAACCGTCTGCACCTCAGGTGGATGGGTAGGTCCCCCTTTGTGCGTCTAGTCGTGGCCGGCCTAGGGATTTTTGGATCACTGTCCGAACTAACCTCTGACTCAGAGTCGAACTCCCCGTCTTCGCTAGAAGAGGTAGTCTCCCCTGGTGGACGTAGTTCAGATGGTGATTCTGGCTGGGCTAAGCCTGCTTGTTCAAGGTCTATTGCTCCTACGTGTTCCAACCAGGCGTGGTCACATTCCCTGCGCATGACCCCTCGCTCTATCTTGAAGATGTTTCTTTTCTGCAGCTTGGAGTCTGCTCGTATTTGCTCTATTTCTTTTCCTTCAGTGTCGTATTCTACGGTATCTACTTCACCCTCAGTTCCATCACTGAAGGATTGGCAGTCTTCGTATTCGTCGTTAGAATCCCCTTCATCAAACTGCTCGTCATCTCCTAGGGCTTGGTACACCTCTTGTCGTTGGTCAGGGAGTAGGGCCCAATTATACATGAGGTTTAAGTCATGCACTCTGGTCTATTGCCACTTGGATTCACCTAAGAGATCCTATAGTGGTTTGAAGCTTGCAGCTGAATTGCCAGCTAGCTTGTCTGTCAAGTATTCCAACATCTCCTAGAGTTCCCTTTTGTTAGTTGGGACTTGGAAGTTGACAAGCTTAGGCTTTCCCCGAAGGGTTCCTGCCATCATGCAGACTGGTACGGAGAGTGTGTTGCTAGGCTTGCCGATCATTTTCATGGTTTGCTTATACGCCTCATGGTCGGAGAATGGCAAGTCGATTGTAGCAAGAACGTGCATCCAATCCCGCTCATCCTCTGGGCATGGGATATACCTGGTTAGAGGATTACTATTCGTTACCATTGATTGATTAGATTTTAGATCAATTAGTGAGTAGGGAAATCTATTCATTTATGAATTGCTTTGCTAGATATAACCAAATGGCCATTGCAGAGGAGGATAAGTTGAAAACAATGTTTATTACTGTCTTCAGTACCTTTGCGTATCACATGATGACCTTTGGGTTATGCAATGCGCCTGGTTCTTGGCAACTAACAGCTCGTACGACTTTTGGTGATATCTCCTTGGAGAAGTTAAAGGTCTTCATTAATGTTCTAGGGGCAACCACCATAACGAATAGACAATTGATCATTTTAACGAAATATTTTGAGTGTGGTAGAAAATCCTATATTGCTCTTAATCCATGAAAGTGCATATTTGGGGTGCCCTATGGGTTGTTATTGGGCCATGTAGTTAGTTTGGCTAGTATTGTGAGAACTGACCCTCAAAAGATAAAGGTCATAGTCACTTTAAGTTCGGCACGTACTTGAAAGAGGTACACAGCTTTCTGTCATCATCAGTGGGATATTATAAGAGGTTTATCAATGCATTGGTAGAAAGAATATTACCATTGACAAATGTATATATCTTTTAATCGTATGTTTAATTGGAATAAAGCATGTTTGGTATCTTTTGAGGATGTGAAGCAGGAGTTAGTGAAAGCACCACTCCTAAAAGCACCCAAAAGAGGTGAGGTCTTCTATATATTTTCAATAGCGACAATGTATAGTATTAGATGCTGTTTAGCTGAATTTGGGAAGTAAAATGGTATCATTCAATTGCCTTACTAGCTGTAAATTGGGGATATATGAAATTAATTATATTTATATGGAGAAATTGTGCATTGAAATGGTTTTTGCAACAAAGGAATTTAGGCACTATATTCTCTAT
Organism: Lygodium microphyllum; assembly: GCF_053477565.2. Taxonomy (NCBI): domain Eukaryota; kingdom Viridiplantae; phylum Streptophyta; class Polypodiopsida; order Schizaeales; family Lygodiaceae; genus Lygodium; species Lygodium microphyllum. The sequence continues at coordinate 93,072,543 of NC_141161.1, read as the reverse complement.
GAGAAGGTGGTATTTTTTATGAAGGTGGAAGGACTTAAACTATTGATGAACAAGTTGTAACTGCTTGACCATTTAGCAAAGTGGTTAATCACTTTGTAGGAGCTCAATTATGAGATTAGGAGTAAGCCACTAAAGCTATAGGGCATTGTGGAATGTCTTGTGGATTTTGGGGAGCTAAAGGAAATTTTTACTGAAGGAAGTGACATTGAAGGTTTATTCAAAATTGATATAGCTTTCATCCCTTCTTGGTATGCAGCTATAACACATTATCTATCTACATGAGAGGTTGGGGCTGCTCTATCAAAGTCTAAGAAGAGAAAGATTAATTAACAAGCACTATACGTTTCGATTATAGCGGGTGTCTTGTATCAAAAAGTTGTGGATGAAATTTATTGCCGATGTGTAGTAACTGATGAGATACCATTTGTTCTTGAGAAATGCCATGATTCAGCATGTGGGGGACATTTTGCTAGACAGCTTATTGCCCAGAAAGCTCTACATGCTAGATATTGGTGGTCATTGATTTTCCAGGATGCTTTCAACTATGTTAAGCTGTGTGATGTTTATGAAAGATAGGATGCCAAGAGAATCGTAAGAGACCATTGAATCCTATTTTAGTTACGTTACACTTCGAAAAATGGGGTATCAATTTTGTTAGACCAATATACCCTTCATTGACTACGTGGAAGCATTATATCATTGTGGCCAATGACTATTTTTTAAAGTAGTCTCTCAAGCTTGAGCAACGATGAAGGATAACGCTAAGAAGATGACCTGTTTTATTATGGAGCAAATTGTTTGTTATTTTGGTGTACCTAATGAGTTAGTGTTTGACCGAGGGACACACTTTTTGAATAAGGTTATAGTAGCCTTAACAAAAGCTTTGAAGATCAAACACAATAAAACCACCCCATATAATTTGCAAGCAAATGGTCACGTCGAGAGTATGAATAAATAGCTTGTAGGGATCTTATCCAAGATAGTGTTTGAAAGTAAGCAAGATTGGGATAAGAAATTGTGTGTGGTGGTTTGGGCTTATAATACGACATTTAAGAGAGCTACCAGGGCCACACCTTGTTCAAGCTAGTATATGGAGAAGAGTATGTCTTACCATTGGAAATAGAGCTATCCACAAACACTGTACGATTTACTCTCAATCATTCGTTGGGTGAGGCAGAAGCATCGCAGGAAACATTTATTTCTCTTGCACATCTTGATGAAATTCGATTGTAGGCTCTATTATATCAAGAGGTAGGGAAGAAGAGAATGAAAGCACTTCACGACCTTTAGGCTAAGAAATATAAATTTGTGAAGGGCCAGTTTAGTGTTGTACTATGATGCTCGTTGTGAGCTATTTTCTAGCAAACTAGAACCCAAATGGGATGGGCCGTACAAAATTGTCAGTATAGGAACTACGTGTAAGGGCTGATGTTGGTCTTGGTGCCTATACATATTCTTCAAGATTTAGTTTTATCTTGCAATAGGTACCAAGATAATCTGATGATGGGAAGAATCATTCCTTATCTTGACCATCCATATTCAGAGCAATATTACCACCAAGATTGAGTGATCTGGTGGAGTAAAGGTTATCAAGTTATTGAGTGGCAAGATGGATTTCACATGGGATATTAAGGTCTACTGTCACCATTGTGAAAGGATTCTTATGAGTATATGTATCGAGTTCAACAAGGAAGGAGAGATTGTATTTGTTACACATCCTCTCTCACGGCTTGACTTTGATTATCATAAGTATGAGTGAGCTGCTCAATATGGTGTGGTCTATCAATGAAGACTGGTTCTATACTTTGTATTTTGATGGAGCTACTAGAGGTCCCTCTAAGCATGTGAGTGTTGGTGTGATCATTAAAGACCCCTAGCGTAGAGTTGTTATGAAAATGGGAGCATATCTTGGTACTACTTTTACAAATAACATGGTACAATACAAGGCCTTAATCATAGGACTAAATGTAGCCCGACATGGTTGTATCCATCAGTTATTGGTAAAAGGTAACTCGTAGCTAGTGATCAATCAATTGAATGGAACCTATTGTGTGAGGGATCCTATTCTGCGGATGTACCACTATGCAACCTATGATACATACTTTTGAGATAATAACTTGTCAACTTATTCTCTGATAGTGGAATCACTTTGTATATTCCCTGGCTAATTATGATTTTGTTGAGAATATCTTTTTCAATTGTGGTCCTGGGATGCTCTTACAATTGCCTCCTAATATCAACTTAGGGCTACTTTGGGGATCTCTTATTGTTGACATGTCCTATTTTGGCCGCCATATGGATTATGAATCAGGTGGTGGTTGATCGCCTTCCTATTCTCTCATGGATGCATAGGATCTTTTATCGTCATATTCGTCGGACACCCCTTGCTATTTATGCAAGGGGATTAGCCAATAACCTGAAGCACTTAGTGTAGGGCCGAAGGAGCCCTCAACCTTGGTCAGTTTTATGCTTCAATAGAGTTATGTCAGGACCAAGGATTTGTTTCGGTAGTGCATTGTTGAATGGTCATCTCATGAATTGTTTTGTTAGTCCAAGAGGGCAAGTTATTATGCAGTGAAGTGCTATATTTCATTAGGCTAAGAGGGCCATGTGTTTGTTAAGTGTGGGTACGATTAATGATTTTGTTTTAGTGCTGTGCTATACAGATTCAATGGAACTTGGGGGAGCCTCTTGTTGCACAAAAGCTGCTTGTGGCCAAGATCAAGTGATATTTTTTCTTTATGAGTACTTTCTCTTTGTGCTACATGTGTTTATGTACTTGTGGGGGATTTTTTTGGGTTGTTGGGGACCAACAACCAGCAGATGAAGTCCTAGGGTTAGGTTAGGTGTGTCTAAGAGAGGTTTGAGCATCAAGACATTGTTGAGTATGCTAAGAATTGTTTTAAAAGGTAGTCCTAGTGACCTTGATCTACTAGCTTGCTAGGCAGCTGTTTCTAGGAGCTTTTGTTAGTAATGAGACAATTAGAGAAGGCTGCCAAAATAAAAAGAAGAGGAATTTTGAATATATTTGAAATATAAAAATATAGAGGTGTTCGAGAAACTAGAAGAGCTAAAGATATAAGTCCAAAGGATGGAGGAAGTGCAAAAGTAAGTTGAGAAAACTAGAAAACAATTGGCAAAAACTATGCTATGGATGGAAAAGAAAAAAACAAGGTTGTAGGACTTATCAAAGAATTTGCAAATGTTCAACAAGCCCATGCCCAATTAGAAACAACCTTTATGATCTCGCAAACCATCCTAGAGACCAATTTCACAAAGACAAGAGAAAAATGACTAAGGAAGTAGAACAAGCTTGTTTTGATATGCTGCAATGCATGGCTCCTGATTTAGGTGGTGCCCTCTTGTGAGAAAGTCAATACAAAGAGCATGTAGCTGTGTGTAAGCACGTAATCTCTACCCAGCAATGAATGTATCATGAGGCATGTCATCTCTAACCAACAATGATTATATCATGAGATAGTAACTGTAGCTATAAAATTCCAAATAGATCATGTTGAGGAGCTCAACACCCAGTTGAGAATGTCCACTATAGCCTTGGAAAATTATGATTTTGGAACAAAATTTAGATTGTTGACCTATGAGCCTACAAAGGAAAGATTGGTAGCCCATCTTTGCCATGTAGGATATGATGGGCATAAATTGAATGACATAGGGCTCTTGACCTATGTCATTGAATGACATAAAGGAAAGATTGGTAGCCCATCTTTTCCATGTAGGATATGATGGGCATAAATTGAATGACATAGGGCTCTTGACCTACCTCTTCATCATCAAGTGAAAGCTATCAGCTTACTGTCAATGGAGAATACATGGGAGCCACCCTCAGTGATAACCCCTTCTGAGGATTGGGAAAAATTATTAGATTATGATGCACCACTAGAAGGAACTAGTGATGAGGTTCCCAATCCTCAACAAGTCATACATGCCACCTTAGAGCAAAGGGAAGCCTATGAGAGGAAAAGAACATGTGTGTAAGTCTAGTGAGAAGTAAGAATAAAGTTTCACAATCACATTTAATTTCAAAGTATATGAGGAATATTCTAAATTCATGAGACCACACTCCTTGAGAACTATGCACCTTTTCATTAAGATAAGGGAAAGAGTGGCCCAATGATGGTTGAACTAGCATGATATGGAAGGCCTATAAAAAAGCTCCAAACTTACAAGCACTCGAAGGAGTAGCCATTGTATTGAACAATGGCCTAGAGAAGCATTCCCATGGGAAATAGAATGGTGCTACCCTATTGTAGAAAATGAGAGGAGTGCTTGGGATGCCTATTGCTATGTTCATGAGGCACAATGAGCTAATCCTACGTATTGCCCATACCCTTGCAAGCACAATAGGTATAGTTTAAAAGAGCATGGTAGGTACAACTTCTCTAAGAGATTTAGTAACTATCATGATGCATTGTTTATCACTACCTATGATTACCTTTGGTTATTAGTGTTACTATTTCATCAACCACACACCCCCCATGAGGATGGACTCTCCCCCCTCTTCTTTCACTAGCATGTTCGTAGACACATAAAAAATTCTCAAGGATCCCTCAACATTAGTGTCCCTACAACCTCAACCATTCATGACCTCACCTCATAGCCTTACTGGTCATTGCAAGTATAGATGAACCTCATCACATAATCAATCACCCTCAATAAAGTCCAAAACCTTGAATCTCCTTAATCCCTATGCTAGGATTAATCATGAGAGTGCCCTTCACCACAACCTATCCCCAAGATGTGCCACATGCCCAACAATGGGAAGGATTAAATGTTTTGTTGTAAGTTGAACAATGTGATCTAAAAAATTCAAGAGCTAGGCTCACTCCCGTGTAGAGTCTTGTATAGCTCCTATACCTCTACATTGAACAAAATCCATCATGGAGCCATTTGTATGGCTACACCTCCACCACAAAGAGTGAAAACCATCAAAAGGATGTATCAAAGGGAAGGAATATAATGGAACAAGTAATTCGAGTGTGTGCCAATTTCATTTGAGCTCTCTTTCTCTAAGTTTTTGCTTCTATTGCTTTTGAGCTCTTGTGTGCTCTTGAGAGAGGGAGAGTGGGGGAGAGTGTGTGATTGTGAGAGCATGAGGGATGTGGCATCAAGAGATTGCTGGTTATCTTCTCTTTTCTTGTCCTTACATTCATCTCACAATAGAGACCTAAGGCTCATGGTGGTAAGTGCATCTAGATCGGGAGGTTATAGAACAAGATGACCGCACAAGGATCATGAGATACCCTTTAGCTTGCAAGAGAATATAATGGCAAGTGAGCTAGAGGTGTGTCTACTACAATCTCAGTACTATTGGTTTCTCTTACTATTTGTGAGGATAGTGTATGGTTTTGAGAGAGAGGTGATAGAGTAGGTGAGAGCTAGTTTAATTGGATGTCAAACTCTTGAAATAATAGGAGCTCTGCATTTGTCCCATTGTTGAGCAGTGTTGTGACCCAATAATATGGCCATCTTTTTACTCCAAATGGAAGGAGAAAGAAGTATAGTAGCCTTCTTGATCATATTTCTCACTCCAAATATAATGGAAAATAGAGGAAGAAGAGAGCAATCCATCCTCATATTGTTATCATGAGGAAAGGAGAAAGAAGTGGTAGCCTATCTACATCACAATGGTACTATTCTCCACCCAATCTTCATTGTAAAACTTGATGAATTTTTGTCGTGTTCCTTGATACACATATCATATCTCCTTCTCAGGCATGAGCTACCAAAAAAATTGCAATTGTCATCCCCAATATCCACATTTACTTTCCACATATCAGATTTTATTAGCAAATATGCCATCTTAAATTGCCAAGAATCACATTAGGAAAAAAATAAACTCACAAATGGGCCTTTTAGCCCCCCCTCTCTCCTCCTTAAAACAAGGAAAAGAGGAGATAAGAATAGTAAAATAATCCTCCTCTCTCTCCACTTTTGCAATCTCATTTTGCCTTTTTTATATTATCTACAAAGGTATACTCAGATTCCTTCTCTCTCCTCATTGAAGAAGTCTTTTTCAACCAAATTTTATATTAAAAAAGGAGTTAGTTACGGGAGTGTAGTGCTTTGTTTTCAATGTAAAATGATTAGTAGATACGAGGTAATTGATTTTTTAATCGAGAATAAGGAAAATAAAATTTTGGAAGTTCCTTTTAAGATATTTTGGGGATTTTTTATATCCTAGCTTTTGGTCAAAAAACAAACCAACTGGTCAAATTTCGTGTTTTTTGGAGATGTTTTTGGAGGCAAAATAGAAATATCTAAAATATGAAAAGTCTTGGACATCCCTACCCTCTGAGCTATTTCCCCCACATATCTATACTCTCTCATGGCTCTATTGTGACCTCTTCTTTGTGTTTATGCAACCTTCATTAACAGAGTGAATTACTTACACCCTCCTTTCCCTTGGCACTTTTGTGTGTCTCTCTGTGCATCTCCACTCTACCTCTTGTGACAACCAAGTAGGCTCCCCATTTCTATTAATAGTAAAATGAATACAGGAAAGAAGGAGTTGCATATTGAGGTAGAGATTGAATATGCCCCATTATTGAAAAGAACCCAGTGTACCAGTGTCAACCCTCAAGTTTTGCAGAGTTACAAGCAAATGGGATTGAAAAATGTGGATTTTTGGGTTGATGGGGGATTTACCCAATTGACCCCTTAAACAATAGACCTCCAACTTTCTCAGGAATCACAAATTTGCTGAAGTATGTGTGTAAGGGTGAAAATGGGTTACTTGGTTATACTAGGCGGCTCAATGATCAGGCATTCAAAGTATTTACAACTTGCCAAGCAACCATAAAAAAATGCCATGATGTGATCGCTGCACATCAACTTCATATACAACAGCTCATAGGACAAGTGGTACAACTGAATGACACTATAATTCAACAAAACAATCAAATTATTTCAATGCAGGATACTATCCATGACATTGGTATCTCATATGAGGAGGCAAAGGCACAATTGGAAGACTTGAGAAAGATCAACATCAAGCTAATACAGGAGCGCAAACGAAAGAAGAAGGCAATCAATGAGTTAATTGTGAATAGTGGCCAGTGGAAGCAACGTATCAAAGCATATAAGGTAGCTCAGAAAGAGAACCTAGGTGAGGGTGAGGTTGGATCGTGTATTAGTAGATTGCTGAAGGCAAGTACATTGGAAAACTCTTTGAGCAATCATAAGTTTAAGGCTGTGAAGGAAAAGGTGATTGAGTGCACATTAAAAGATGTGTCAAATGAGTTCTCAGCTGTGGATGCACAATCTATTTGTGACAAGACCGGCATTAGCACAACGACTTACTCAAAGATATTCAAAGGTGTGAAGGCTGGGTTTGGTCGTGTGCTGAAGAGAAATAGAATCGTGCCTCTTCCTCAACCTTCAAAGTCAATAGAAGCTCGACGGCAACTTAATACAAAGGTTTTGGAGTTGATAGGAGATCCCATGCATGTTCAATGTGTGGAAACACTAAAGGTTGGGACCAAAAATGCATATGAGGTGAAGTTCACCGAACTCAATAATTACTATTTAGATTTGAACAAGGTGCAGTCAGCAATGGTAATGTACTGCAATATGTCTGTTGAGGAATGTAATGGTAAATTGTAGTTTGCTATAAAATTAGATGAAAGTGAGGTCGTCAAAGGAGTAAAGCTTGAAAGAGTTAGTGTAACTCTGATGAATAGAGCTTTACAATTCAACAAGAACAACCCAGGGGACTTTAGTGTTCAATCTAAGTCCCATGTGTGGTGGCTCGCTGCATTTGAAGTTCCTAAGGAAACATTTGAGGTATTGCAGCTATTCTTTATGCACACAAGCATTCCAAGCATCATCGATCGTTAGGAACATGGTGAGATGCTCTCGGTTGAAGGGTATGGTCAATACTTGGTTGAATGGCATCTTGTAAGAGACCTGAAAATTTTAAAATGCATGTGTGGAATCTCCAATGGTGCAAATACAAAGAATCCATGCCTATATTGCTTGACAGAGAGGGTGGAAGGAAAGGACGGAAAGAAGAATTGGCGAAAGGTGACAAGTGCTACACTCACGTGCAATAGAGAAGATCCCACTTGGAAGCCCATCTCTTCAACATTCCCTTGGATCGTATTCACATTTGTTCATTGCATGCTTTTGGCAGAATTATGGAGAAACTTGTATATGAATACATTTTCTTTGCTTATAGGATGCAACCAGAAAAAGAAGCCATTGCAACGTGTAGGAATGTGGAGCGAGTGCTATCAGAAATTGGGCTACACAAGCATCAAGTGACGATTGAAAAAGATGAGAAGAGATTAGGAAAATCTCGTAACTTGCCAACAAAGCCTTGCTTTGGAGGAGCAAAGGCTAGGAAGTTTCTCTCAGTACCCATCAATGAGAAAGGGAATATCATGGTTCGTCCGCAGGACTACGATGGGTGGAAAAAGTTATATTTTGCAGTTCCTGATTGAAGTAATGGAGGAAAAACAAGATTGGCCAAAGCTAAGGTTTGGATAAGTCTTAACAAATTGGCTCCCTTACTTCTCAAGATGGTGTTTAACAATGAAGATAAGCAAGAATTTATCAATGCTGTGCATAGCTTCTATGAAAACATGGTGGAAGCATGGGGCAAAAGCTCTATCACACATTAGATGGTGCGTACTAAGTTAATATTTTAAAATTGTATGAATTGTATAAACTATTGAGCATAGTTTTACTCACGTGTGATATGTGTCTTTGTAGCATATCCTTGAGGCACATGGGCCATACTTTGCAGAAAAGGGAAGCATTGGAATTTGATCCACACAAGGGATGGAAAATTCACATTGGATAGCGCGCAGTGCATATCAAAGAAAAATTGATCATGGTGGAGGGATGAATGGTAGCAATCCAATGATCCAATTGCTATCTTGGTGGTATAGGATTATAGTAACGGATGAAGCTAAACTCTCGCAAAAGAGAGCAAATGAAAGTGCTGATGAATCGACTGCAGACATGATGGAATCACGTTGTGTCACTAAAAGAGTGTGTTATAAAGCCTCAAGTGCCAAAGAAAACCATGCAAAGTAGCTAGAAACAAGGCTTTGACAAGGCAGCAAATGGGTTTGAAAAGAGTTAAGATAGTAAGATGAATAATATGAGTCAATGTGAATGCAATTCCTAGTTTAAGAGAGAAAGAGAGAGTGTGCATCTATGTGAATGAGTCTCACAGTTTAGGGTTCTATAAAAGAGGGTTTCACTTTCTATCTTATTAATTGAGTTTTCACATCTCTTGTGTAGGAAAGATGGCTAGGTCTAAGGCAGTTGCAAATAAGCTTCCGCTTAGAGCCCCATATCATGTTCAGCCCCTTGGAGCATCTACTAGCTCAGATGCACCCCTTCTCAACCTAATCCACCTTCCTCAAGTTGCCATCACAAGGGTCCTCCTTAGCATCCCCACAAGAAACGCAAGTGGAAGCCACGTACAGTGGCCTTGAGAAAAATTATAAGGTATCAATGCTCTTTTGATCTCATCATTCCGAAGGTGAGCTTCTCGAGACTTGTTCGTGAGATTGTGCAAGACCTCTACCACACAAAAAGCAGAAGGTGGTTTTTGGTACAAGGTTAGGATAGACCTGATCGCTTCACAAAAGAATGTCTTCATGCTCTACAGTGTGCTGCAGAGGTGTTTTTAGTTGACTTGATGACTAATGCTCAACGTTGTGCAATACATGCGAAGCGCATCACTGTAACTCCCAAGGACTTCCAACTTGTAAGAAATCTTCAAGCAGTGAAGGATGCATTCGTTCCAATGGAATGAACAATGTTTGCAATGTTATCTTTTTTGGCATAGTGTTATCCTCGTGCATTGGACATATGACTATGTCCTAGTGCAAAACTATTGTATGCGCCCTTAAAATATGAATTAAAATTTTACACTTGTCCTTCGCTCTCAACTTTGGCTATGCATCTTCGCTGTATTTTCAATTCTTACTTATAGTTTTTTTTAGCACTGTCAATTTCAATAGGAATAACATGCAAAAATTTGCCATTTCTTGTTGTAGACGTTACTCCTAATGCCTCTGTATAGTTTATGTGGTGTGAAGTTTCTAAGGGCCAGTAGTCGTGATATTGATTTCTCAATTATCAATCCATCCATAATTTTGGTGTGGGATAATTTTTAAAATACTAAACTGTATCGAAATGCAACGAAACTTCACATGCACACTAGTTGGGTGGCCAAGAGCCCAAATTATTTTTTTTGAAAAAAAGTGCCTGCAGACCCCTGGTCCGAAGTCTGGCGTCTGGAGCCACTTTCCTGGCGCCAGACTTCGGACCAAGGGTCTGCAGGCACTTTTTTTTCAAAAAAAAAAAATTTGGGCTCTTGGCCACCTAACGAGTGCGCGTGTGAAGTTTCGTCGCATTCCGATACAAGGTTATGGATTTATGATCACACGATGAATAGTGCGTATGACGATTTTAGGATTTAAATGGGTTAAAAGTTCATTCTTCTTCTCATTTTCACATCTTGATTTCTTTGCTTCCTCCATTTTCACACCCCCAACCTCTATCTCTTCTCCGTCTTGCCCTCCTTGCATGGCACGTACCAAGCAAGCATGTCGCCATTTTGGCCCCGGGAAGACATCACGCCAAGGCCCGCCATCTGGAGCACAAGGTGGAGGCTCCTCAAGTGTAGCAACAGGTGCTCCCTGTAGAGCACAAGGACCACCGCAGAATAAGAGGAGATGGAAACCGGGCATTATCGCTCTTTGAGAGATAAGGAGAATCCAATGCGGATAAGAGCTTCTCATCCCAAAAAGTTCTTTTCATAAAGTTGTTCGAGAAGTCATGCAAGACTTGGAGCTGAAAGGGATGGGAAGATTTTGGGCACGAGTGTGGGATGGCTCACTAGCAGCAGCAGGAAGGTGGACTGCTGCAGTCATGGAGGCCCTACAAACCGCTGCAGAGGGGTTTCTCATCGACTTGTTCGATGATACACAACTTGTAGCCATCCATGCAAAGCATGTTATAATCACAGACAAAGATATGAACTTTATCATTCAGCTTCGACACGACAAGGGAACCCCGCCATACTTTACTAGATTAATGATGCAAGGTTTGTAATGGGTGTTAAAGCGCCATAACATCTTGGAAGCCCAAAAAATTTTGTACTTTGCACATGGAATATTTATTTATATATACATAATATCTCGTGCGATGTGTACTGAATTCAAATAATTGAGTAAAGTTGTTTTATTTTGTTTCTTGAAATGCACGACTCTTAACTTTTGTTTAACATACGAACCCATCAAAAGTAGTAATATGAATGCATCAAAAGTAGTAATACACGTTGAATTATGTTAATATATGCGGATGCGTCATTCACGTACCACACATTATCATCACACTTACACAATCACAAGTGCAGTACTACGCATTGAATTATGTTAACGTATGCGAATGCGTCATTCACGTACCACACATTATCGTCACACTTATACGAACCACACATTTATTTAATAAATATTTTTTTGTAGGGACAAAATAAATTATCTTATATTCATCAAGAAAAATACATGTGATGGTTGTTATGATGGTAGATACAAAAAGTTGATAGCCAACAAGAACTCTCAATTGTTCCTTGGCTTTTTCTTCGGTGGAGAGGAGGGGCCAACTTCCAATGAAAATATAAGTTCCTTCTTTGCTTCAAAAATGATGTGTTTCTCCTTCAGCTCTTTCTCCAGGAGAAGCGGATCTGACACTTTAGCGAGGTCGCCTAATGTAGCAAGCACACACATAGCTCCATCCCGCATTTGATCAAACAAATAAAGAAGCTTTGACCGCTTGATTAGCACCACCTTCTCTAAGCTAGATGTCACAGGTATTGCTCGAAAAGGTCCAAACTTGGTTAAAGCTCGAATTTTCATAATTATTTCTTGCCCTCCTGGTGAGCACTTCTTATGGAAAACCACCAAATCTGTAACAAGGTTATCGATATACTCCTTAAGAGGTGAATCCTTGCGTCGGTCCACATGTCGAGCTCCTCCTTGCCTTGATGCAAAGTCATCTATATACAGTATGTCCTGAATGACAAAGTCAAATCAAAAAATATATTTAGCGACTAACCTACAGTTATCAAAAAGTGATGAAACTTGATGGTAGGGTGCGTCGGGTCCCCTGGAGTCCATCGGTGAAATCTTTGCCAAAAATGATGCCTGCAGCTGCCCTATTCGAAGTCTGGCATCTGGGGCCACTTTCTGGTGAAATCTTTGACAAAGATGATGCCTGTAGTTGCCTTGTCTGAAGTTTGGCATTCGGAGCCACTTTCTGTGAAATCTTTGCCAAAAATGATGCCTGCAACTGCCCTATCCAAAGTCAGGCGTCTGGGGCCACTTTCTGCTCCGGGGGACCCGATGCACCCTACCATCAAGTTTCATTGCATAAAAATATATGGTAGTTAGAAATCTCACCTTCTCTAGAACATCTTGTATCTTCATTTCCTCGTGTGTCAGGGAGGCACCTCTTTGGACAGAGGGATCTACAAACTCCTTAGTAGGAAGCTGGGGCCATAGTCCGAACAAATTTTGCTGTAGTGCTTCAAATTCAGCATCGGGCACAAGGTAATCTTCTTCAACCGAGGTTATATGCTAGTATGTTGCTATGATCGCACTCACAATATCTAAGCTTGTGCCATCATATCTTCCAATCTTTGCCATTGTTGGATGCACATCCTTGTAATCATAATCGATCAGGTCTTCCATTGAATCCCTGATTAGGATAGAAAACAACTCTTCTTCCTTCATTTCCAAGTATTGCAGTACATCTGTTAAAAGTAAGTATTGTACACCATCTACTTCAATGGGTGTCAAGGAGGAAAGGTTGGGTTTGTTGACTTATGGGCTGTTCTGAAGAAGCCAACCCTTGCTCTGTCACCACTCGATGTTTCTCTTTAACATTTATGAGCTCTTCAATCGGTTCTTCTCCCGTGTATGTGATAGAAACAACTTGTGGAGTTGTATCTTCATCGCTCTCCTCCTTTAGGGGTATCTCCAATGCAAGGAGGTAAATTGCCAATGCGTAATCACACTCCACGAGATCCAAAGGTGATGTACTTGGTGCACTTCTCATGGGAACAGTGCATACTCTATGCGAAGGATCAACATGGGCCAGACACCTACTCACCACTTTTTGGTGATTCTTCCCTGCCTGAAATACCATGAGCTATTCCAGAGGCACCCAAGTCATGTCAGATCCCTCGATGGAGTATGTGCATGTAGCAATGGTGCTCACAAAGTCTTCCAAAACCTGAAGGGGGGGATCCAACGATGAGAGCATGCTTTCAAGGTTGAAATTCTTAGAGAAAACCTGGAATATCTCGTCACCTGGTTGGCAAAGAGAGTCTCGTAGATCCACTCATCAAAGTGCATGCGAGCATCCATCGTAGTAGGTAGGAGGGATGTGGTGGTTATAAAGAGATGAAGAGAGAAAGTGTGAAATGAAACAATGAAACAAGAACTAAACTAGTTCTACCTTAAAAACCTTAAGTTTTAAACCATTAAGTGTTGTTCACATACGATATTTAGTTATGGCTTTAATTACATCTTTGTAAAGTTTACATGCATATGTAAATGTGTTGATGTGGAAAGTGTGTAACAAGTGTATGATTTTGCTTAAATACCATAATTTTTAAATGTTGCAAGTTTGTAAGTGACAATATTCTATTGGCCAAAAAAATCCAAAAATTTACAAGTGTTGAATATTACAACTTGTGGTGTTGGGATTTTTAGGGAGACTCTACAATTTCTAAAATATGTGGAGCCACACACTTTCCGCTGGTAACAGTATCCTCAGCTCGACTTCGAATTTTCCTACCATCTAGTTTAAAATAGAAGCTAACATGTGGATTCTGCATTAACATTGTAATTTCTTGGCACATTATACTCAAGGGCCAATCATCCTCCATTTGCAACACTTGGGGTTCGCGGCCCTCACAAATGACAGTAACATCCACAACTGCACTTTCACGCATGTTTTGATCAAGGCACAACCATTTACCCTTGAGCACCCTCCATCTACGATACTTGAACACTAGGGATAAAGTTTGTTGTGCGACAAAGTACCTGTAATTGGAAAGGAAAGTTAGCCGATTCATCCCAAAGTAAGATAATAGTCAACTAAGAGAGAGATTTTTTACCTGAAAGCCATGTCCCTTGTTGTGACTTGACACTCCACTGTGTCAGGACTGTGAGTTATTTTTTATGTCCAAGTTTTGCCTAGAATCCTTGTTACATAGTCCTTTGATGTATTTTTTATGATGTACATGCTTTTGGTACGTCTCAAACCCTTACATTCCTTGAACATGTGTGCAAAAATTGCAATTGGTATGAACCAGCTTAGATGTACATTCTTTGAGCCGGTGCTTGGCTTCATAGAATTCAATGTCTGCGGAAATTTTTGTGCTACACATGTGCAAAATGTCGCTACTACACAATGAACATTCTATGCTATTGAGATTCGATATGTGCATATACTCAAGGGTTCCATATTCTCGACTCCCCTTAGGTAATATGTACTTGGAGTCATAGAAAAAAACAAGGTCCTCTGCAAGTTGCTTATTTGTACGCCCCTCAAAGAGCAATCTACCAATTTCGAGGTGGTAACACTTAAAAGAACCAGTGAAACTCTCAACATTTTGCCACTCACAACAATCCGAAGGGTATACTTCTGTAAATACAAGACAAGTTGTTACATAGGTATCATGAAAGTTCTCATTCTCAATGAGTTGCAAATACTTATTGTTTGCAATGTTTAGTTGAAAGGGCACAATGGGCGCAATGTGTATTTGTTTTTGCATGAATACATATTGTACAAATGCCTCTGTTACAAGGTGAGAATAAACTTTCCTTTGTCTGAGAGCTAAAATTTTACCCTTCCAGTGCTTTGATACATCTGCAATTGTAGATGCTTTCACCCTGAAAGCTCCCTTCATACTTGGACGCATATATACCCAAGACGAGCAATGATACGTATCAGCGATCCAATTCCCTTCTTCATCTTTTCTGTTACGTACTTCTATCGAGAGAATGCTTGTTCTCCTCTCAAGCATTATAACCTACGCATTAGATGTAAAAAAGTATGTATTAACCCCTAAATAATAAGCATTTTAAGTCTGTCCAGTAATCACCAATATGCCATACAATTCAACATGGCATTAAGAGATGTTTAGACTTTTGTAAACAGACATAAAATTCGATATCGAAACGCATGTGGATATATACATCAACACAAAGTATAGATTTAATTTCAAGACATCACTTTAATCATACCATTTACATGAAATATAATGAAAAGAATAGCACAAAAATACTCAGAGAATTTCGCCAAAATAAATTTTATTATAATGAAGAGGAGTTTGATTTGACTCAATACATTGTATGAAATGTGGGTATTATAGAGTAGTTGTTACAAGGATAGTAGCCACATGGCATGCAAATCTTAATAGGCACATTGGATTGACACCTGAGATATTCTAAGACTCAACACATTGTGTGTCATATGGATGATATGATACAAGAGTTTCATGGATCATTGCCAATTGGCATGGAGATCCAAATGGACACATAGGACCAATAAAGCAGAGGATTTTTGAACCATCGACTTCTAGTAGATCCATATCATCCAACACAAAGGAATCACTCACCACATCAAACTAGTTGATGGAGAATTATATGTTTCACCTAAATCTTGTACAATACCTACATGTACAAAAAAACACCTGCATGAATCCCTTTTAACAAAAATACTTGCATGAATCCCTTTTAGCAAAAAATATCTAGATAACTGCATGAATAGAAGCAATACAAAACAGGGCCAATTTACCTATAAACTGATTTACTGAAGATAAGATTGAATCATTGCTAATCAAAACCCATTGCAAATGATGGACATAAGAAAACATCAATCCCGTCAAATATAAAAGTCACTAATTAAATGAATAAATTTTAGCACCACAAAATATGGTAGATTTACTTGTAAATTGAGCTATAGAATCTTTGCTCTACCTTGTGTTAAGTGCTGCAACAACAATTGATCCTTAAGTTAGAACTAGCATCAAACCCTATTGTTAAGATAGTAGAAAATGGATAATGCAGAGAGGAAGAAAGAGAGAGTTTGTGTGAGTACGCGGGAGAGAGAAAGAAATGAGCACCTATCCAATCTTGCCCAAATTGATCTCTGCAAAATACAATTTTGCAAGAGTTAGTATTTACATGAATGTATACTGAAAAAATAGTAGAAAAGAGGAAACATACATAGAGAAAGAGAGAGGGAGAGAGAGATAAGCACTTATGCAATGTCACCCAAAATGATATCTGCAACAAAACAACAACAAGGGTTAGAACTAACATTGTGTTATATTGAAAAGATATCAGCAAAAAAAAAACCAAATAGAGAGAGAGAGATTAACACCTTTGCCTCTTGCTCCAAATAAACTCTGCAAGAAAACAACAATTAGAACCAACATCAAATTCTATTGAAAACACAACATAAAAGAGAAACAACACATAGAGAGAGGGGAGAAAGAAAGGAGAGAGAGACGAGCACATTTATCTCCTGTCCCAAACAACCTCTGCAATAAAACAACAACAACAATAAGAAACGACATCAAACCCTATTGAAAAAATAGCAAACAAGAGAAAATGCAAAGAGAGATGGGCACCTGTGTTTTGGCCAAAATCTGGAGCTGCGTGGAGAAGAAAGTGTAGAGGTAAGCAGAACGCTCAAAACCCTAATTACTCTCAGCAGGGAGCTTCAATGGAGACGAAAATTCACGAGTATAGAGAAGAAAGGGAAAGTGGTGCTGCTCAAATTTTGGGTCAAACTAATTTCATGAGAGGGAAAAAAACCGAAATTGAAAATTCTCCAAAAAAAAGGGGGGAAATACAAGGTGAGAGAAACTCAAATTTTGTGTACTATTCATTCTCCCTTTTTTTAATCCCTCACTACCCCTTTTTTTAATAGAAAACCCAAGATTTGGAGAGAGAAGATTCACCCTCCATGGATATCAACATCTAGCCTTCCTATTGGACAATCCAAAAGGCTCACATCTTAAACTATATTATTTTTAAGGGCCCATTTGTGAGTTCATTTTTTTCCTAATATGCCAAACTAGTGCAACTCATCCATGTTATAGCAAGTTGATTCATTCTAACCAATTGGCATTATTAAGATTTTTAATTTTTACTTTTTAATTGTTCTCCAATCCAATCATCATGGTTCTATACAACTACTATACTAATACTCATTGATGCAAATCCATAGTCTCAACAATTATGGTTTCTAATAGCTTTTGTTAGAAGCTACCAAATAAGAAGCAAAAGCATTGGTAATACACAACACACAGCATAACATAATCACATCCCTGTTTGAAGCTTCCCTGCAATCAATATCTCTTAGGAGCACAACATAACCATATCCTATCAAAATTCTCGGCTACTTAGTGTACTACATTGCTATAAAGGTACATGATTATTTTAAAAACACTAAAGGAGTTCAAATTGGTTTTTTATAATTGCATATAGAACCCCAAAAAGGTCATCATTTTATAGATGTAGAAGGTCAATAGGAGGTGTCTAGAAAACGGCCCATCAGTTGTCTACCAACATTGTATACTAATTCAATAAACACTATAGGTATAAAAGATCAATTGATGAACATCCACCCACCATTATAAGCACACTACAAATTGGATAGTTTAACAATATATACATGCTATCGTAAAAATTTGTTTAGTTCAACTTTATGCTTGGTCTAGCTTGGGAATTTCCTTTCTTAATGCAAATGACAAGTATCAAAACATGCTTATCAATGAGAGAGAGAGAGAGAGAGAGAGAGAGAGAGAGAGAGAGAGAGAGAGAGAGAGAGAGAGAGAGAGAGAGAGAGAGAGAGAGAGAGAGAGAGAGAGAGAGAGAGAGAGAGAGAGAGAGAGAGAGAGAGAGAGAGAGAGAGAGAGAGAGAGAGAGAGAGAGAGAGAGAGAGAGAGAGAGAGAGAGTGTGTGTGTGTGTGTGTGTGTGAGAGAGAGAGGACATAAGGAGGAGGAGGAGGAGAACTTGAATGGAAGATCCAAGAACATCTACAACATCAATCTACTAAGATCAAAGGTATATCTTCTTTCATTTCTTTTGATGTTTAGGCCTTCTTCTTTGGGTTCAAAATTTTTCATATTTGTTGTTTTTGTGTATCAATTTTGTTGCATTTGGTCATGATTACGAGTGTGTGAATCGAAATATATGTGTTTTGCAATTTGAACATGCATAGTCATGCCCTTAAATATGCTAAGGTGGTAGCTTCAATCGGTTTTTAAATGTGGTGATTATTAGGTTGTATATTTTCTAATCTAGTATTTGTGCTTCTGTTTGGGGGTTTGAGAAAAGCAAGTCCTTTATTTTTAGTTTTTGAGACTAATTTTGGAGTTTTAGTAGAAAATCAAAATTTTTGGGTTATTTGCAAGTTATTTTGAAGTTTTCAAAAGGCATAGTAATAGACATGACACTAATTGAAGATAAATGTAATTATGTATTGAGGTTCAAAGTTGTTATTGTGCTATATAGTATAGTTTTTAAATATTGTGTGAAACAAGTATTAACGGATGTTGAGTCATGCATGCATGCAATTGCAACTTATGCATATTTAGTGGAGGGAGATTTACCCACTAATTATACCCTTCAAAGAATTACAAAAGTTTTCATTATTTAAAGTAGTAAACAATGTCAATATTAATTATAATGTAAAACTATCATGATGTAGATTCAATTTACATACAACTTTTCATTAGTCATAATTATAAGCCATGAAAATATTACTAGTTGTATAAAATTGTCATATCTACATGAGAAATGCAAATACACAAGTCCTCATTTTTTTAATAATAAACCATTGAAACATGTTATTTTTATTCTATACTTTATTTTCATGATCTCACTAGCACCTAGAGTGGCTACTAGAACATAAATCCTCTACACGTCAATAGCTCACCAGTGACTTTGTCACCTCTTTGACCATGTCTTGATCAAACATGATTATCATGCCATAGATACACACATATCCAAGTACTATGGACAAGGTTATCTCCAACACATATGTAGCTCACCCATATCAAAACCATCTTTGCACTAGATTATTTTAATAAACAATAATTCTACATACCTTACGTTGTCTAGTGCATTTGTGTATACAATCTTGATCCTCATAAATGGATTCTTTTGCATGATAAAGATATTCACATTTGCTATCTTGAGTGTTTTTTACATTGACAACTTCTCTAATGTTGAAGGCACAATTATATAAAAAAATGATTAGACTATAGCGACATTTCATACCTTAATGTTATACCTTCCAAACATTGTATTTAACCTTGCAAAAAATGTGCAATCTAAAATGTTAGTTCATACATATGACAATAGTGTTCTTGTAGATGATCCTCCACAACAATGATTTATCTTTCACATGACTCAATTCTGCGTTTGGAGAGGCAAACCTAATAGTTTCAATTTTTATGATTCAATACACCATGTGAGTTCTATGATGGTATGCATGAAACTCATATATTAAACCTACAATGAACCAAAAATGTTAACTACTTACTTTGATTTGTCTATGCTTCACCCCTTATGTAGGGGAGAGGATGGCAAAAAAAGAATGGAGATCTCAAAAGAAAGATCTCTTGAAAAAGAAAAGGAATAAAGGAACCATTTGAAGGCTGAGGAGACTTCACCATAATGTAGAGGAGATCTTTGAGTTGTTCTATCACTTCAAATTATTCTATCCTATTCAAGTATGCAATTATGAGCACATAATAATTGCACAAACAATCCAATAATGCAAATTGAAAAAATATATGACCTTATATTAGTGATTTTTCAATTAACATTCAGAATAAATAATAGAAATGATAGTCACACTTTGCTATAATTAGTCTTCAATAATGTCCCAAATAATACCAAAGTGGCATAATGTAATTTACAATTATTCTATGACAATGAAAAAGTGACAATACCTAAGCCACAACCTTTTCCTAAATCAAAATGCATTAACATCTAGATTACGTTGATCACTCTAATCAATAATGGCATTGTGATTTATGCATCTAGACCAACTAAGTACCAAATGGACATCCTTTTAATAAGGAGAGTGGGCTGATGTTGATTCTTATCCAATCCTAATATCCTTAGGTACACATAACATAAATGTTTACATGTGAGATACAACTTGTTCTCTTTTTCTCCCTTTTGGAAATTAGGGCATGAGTATGATGTCTTGCACTTAAGTTGTACCTTATACAAGTGCTCACCCTTAGCTATTAGAAAAAAGAGACTATAAGTCCATGCTACACTACCTCTTCTTCCACAAACATCACCTCCCTAATTTTAGCCATAGCAATTTCTTTATCTGTATCTCCAGAGATACCACGCCTCCACTTCTTGCTACATGTATCCTCATAGAAGAATTTGGTCTTAGAACTCCTAAATACACATCAACATTTCACGTAGATGAGTAATCCCTATCATTGATAGTAAACCCATACTTTTTAAGAGATAAAATTTCAACTTCAGATACATTTGTTTGTCTAGCAATAGGCCAAACAAATGGTAATAGGAAAGTGGCCTACTAAGTCAAACATTGTATAACTCACTAAACTAATCGACTGGCACTATAACTATGCTAGCTATAGATAGGTGCAATAAAGCAAATATAATAACTGATAAGTCAGTGACTATGTGAGGATCATAATGTCCATTATCATGCTAAGTGTAGATGTATGGACCCATCTAATCAGGTGGTCCATCATCAATGTCTGTATGTGTTGAGCTTGCCATCTTAACACCCCTCCTCAAGCTCACCTATATCTTTGCAACTCCAAGTAAGCTTTGAAATTTTCTAAGCTTCTCTACACCTGATGAATTTGTGAAGATCTTAGCTATCTGATCCTATATGCTGATATATACTAAGTCAATCTCTCCTACAAGTACCTTCTTTCTCACAAAATGGCAATGCACCTTAATGTGTTTTGTCCTAGAATGGAACATCGAGTCCCTAGAGCTAATTGTATGGTACTCATGTTGTCTCAGTAAAGGACAACTAGACCATCTCCTTGCACATCCAAATCATACCACCTCACATGTTGCCATAGCAACACCTCTATACTCAGTCTCTTTACTCAATAAAGCAAATGTAGGTTACTTTTTGTTGCTCCATGTAACTACTGCACTACCAAGGGAAAACATGAATCCATTGGTAGATCTTCTGTCTGACATGCTACCGCCGGCCCAATCTATTAGAAGATGGGCATAGAAACCCACTGTAAGCAAGGGAGTATAAGGGCACACGAGTGTGAATAGCCCTAGGGCAGGGGAAACCCTAACCTTAGCTGGCAAAGGGCTATATAAATAGCCTATGGGTCACTATCAAAGTGTGAGAGAGTGTACCCAAGTTGTACTCTAAGCAACTTAGTAAGCAAGATTTCATTCTTGTACTTTGAGCTCTCTTCTCCCTCTTGTGCACACATTCTACTGCTGCAAACTCTTTTTCTCAACATGGTATCAGAGCCATCTCTGATCTCCTCAGCTTGCCTCAGCATCAGTTATCACTAAGTGCACATGAGCTGTCATTTTCTTCATCCTATCCTTCTTTCCTCCATAGCTGCCTGCAACCTACCTCCATTGGAGGACTTGAGGAGGACAAAGGAGGCCATATTAGCCGGAGCTTTCTTCTAGAGATCTTTTCCCCACATCAAGGTGCAGCTCCTCGTTAGTTCAAACCCTAACATTGTCCACGTGTGAGGCCAGCATTGTCAAGATCCTAGAAACGGCGCAGTTTCTGACAACGTGGCATCTCTTGACCTGGCGCGAGCAGCAAGCGGCGCAATCTCAGCCACCACCATAAGGCTTTGATAGCCCCCCAAGTGGGCTATCCTCAGCTAAGAGGGCTTTGAGAAATTCATCCTCTACTGGCTGCTACAAGCCAAACCCTAACTGTCTTTATTTGGGCAGCCATAGCCAACAAGCTCCAAGCTTGACATTTTGTCATTTTTTACACTCTGAGCTTCATTAACAGTGATTCTAATCACTGAAGCAGAGTCTCTGAACCCTATTCCAGAGTCTAAAGCTCTTGGGCATGCTCAATGGACATCACCAAGCATCGGGAAGCCGACTTCCAACCGGGTTCCATTCAAGCACTTCACTAAGCACTAATCATAAATCATCAGGTTAATAGCTTGCTGGGCATTCACTAAAACCCAGTGAGTTTTTTAGTCCTCTTCATATATTGTTGTAAGGGTATGTGTAAAATGAACACATAGACCATTATGCACAAGAAGTGTATTGTATACCGTGAGTGACTTTGTCTCAAGTACATTGGTCAGTGAAATCAATAGCATGAGTGTCATTATACTCTCCTCGGAATCATCAGCAACAAGCATTGAGATCATAGACAAACCGTGTCCAACACAAGCTTCATCCACTAAGCCGTACCACAAGGAGGAGCCTGAAGTCCAGTCTAGGTTTACTTCATTAAAACCTAAAAAGACTATTAAACCACGGAAGAAGCTTGCTCATAAGAAAGGACCACCAAAGTCATACTTTGAAATATTACACTTATATGATTTTCAGCCTTTCTCTTCATTGCAACTTTGACTTCACTTTGTCTAATTTGCTTCCGCATTCAGTGAAACGTTTGTAAGGGACTAGACACTGCCCCTGTCCTAACAAGTGGTAAGACCTTCCCAATGACCACAACATATGCTGATGTCCGTTCTCAAATTCGAAAGTTTGATGGTAAGGATTTCCATCCATGGCAGGTACTTATAAAATACAAAATGATGGAGAGAGGGTATTGGCCTCTTATTCAAGGCAGTAGAGTTGTAAACTCTGCAAATATGATTGATATAGAGGATGACCAACGTGCTCAAGTAATCATAATGCTACACTTAGATGAATCCCTGATTCATCATGTTGATCAACTAAACACTGCTAAAGAAAAATGGGATGAGCTTGAAAAGCTCTATGGAGTCACTGGCAAAAATACTAAAATCTTCCTTAAAATTGAATTCTTTAGCTTGGAATATCATTCAAGAGAAGATTTGGGAAAATTCATTTCTCATATGAAGGGACTTATGGCACAGCTTGCTTCCGTACAAGCTCCAATACTTGAAGAAGATGCTATTGCTATTCTCCTAAAAGCTGTAAAACAGGTGTTTCCTACTCTTGTAACCACTCTCACCAACATTCCAGATCCTACTTTGGCAAGTACCATTCAATCCTGTTTGGATGAAGAAAAGAGGAACCACAAAGAAAGCAGCAACAGTTAGGCAACTTCAAATTCCCGTGAACAAGTATTGGTTCATACAGTTCTCACTAAATGTTCTTTCTGTAAGAAAAAAGGACATCTTGTAAACAACTGCTGGAAGAAGTATTGTGAGAAGATGAAATGTAACAAATGCAAGAAGGCAGGGCATATCACTAGTAAATGCCCCAACACTCCTGAAATACCCAAAGAATTGGTGGCCAACTATGTCTCCAATTCATCTGAAGATCGATTGTTTTGACTATTTAAATCATCTACCTAACACAACCTTGTAAGCCTGATTTATAAAGGCATCCCAAAAAGGGGGGGAATATTTTACATGCCTTGTAATCCAATGCCACCCTGGCATTGAGGGGGGGTGTTAGAAGATGGGCATAGAAACCCACTGTAAGCAAGGCAGTATAAGGGCACATGAGTGTGAATAGCCCTAGGGGCATGGAAAACCCTAACCCTAGCTGGCAAAGGGCTATATAAACAGCCTATGGGTCACTATCAAAGTGTGAGAGAGTGTACCCAAGTTGTACTCTAAGAAACTTATTAAGCAAGTTTCATTCTTATACTTTGAGCTCTCTTCTCCCTCTTGTGCACACATTCTACTGCTGCAAACTCTTTTTCTCAACACAATCTACATCTGTGTATCCAAACACATGTACATCCTTACATGCCTCATAAAAAATTCAAAAATGTAAAGTGGACTCCACATATCTCAATATGCATCTAGATGCATCCAAATGAGGCTTTCTAGGCATAAACTAAATGAAAAGGCCAACATCAACACTCAACTTCACAATTTGCTCCAGTGGCACTGAAAGAGGCTCATATGCTATCATACCGTATCTAGCATTTGATTTGCACACCATGAATTCATCACCATCTTCCTCTCCTCCCTAAATGTGGGAATTTGAAAGGGAAAAAAAAAGCATGAGATCTTAATTTCCTTTCTCAATCAAGCTATCTTCCCCATTTCTCAATTTGACAAGAGATCCAAATTAAAGAAAGATCATCTGAAAGCTAGGTGAATCATTCATGGCATCTCTACCATCCTCTCTGGACCTCAAAGAACTAATCGTCAGCATTAGATTTCATCTCGAAAGCTCTCAGATAGTTGGATTGGCAAGTCTATATCCTCCATAAAGAACTCCTCTTCTTGGTCATGACTCATGAGACCCCCCTCCCTTCAATTAAATTATAAATATAATGCATGAGAAGCCATAGAGGATATTAGCTTGGAATTCAAGAGAAGAGACTCTACTCAAATCAAGAGCGAAAAGCAAGAGGGATAATTCTTATCACAAAGACAAGGGGGAATACTTTGCCACCTTTCTAAGCTAAATCCCATCTCTTCTACCTTCATTGAAATTCCCCTTGATTTCTTCTCAAGTTTCCATTGTCGCTACCTCTATCAATCAAATCAAGATCACCCATATCTCTTTTATCAAAGTCTTCTCTACAATTCCTTGATCCAAGACCATGGTCCCAAAGAGAAATTCACAAAGACAGTAGTAGTGGGAGCTACTAATAACGATGCGGGCATGACCACTACAAATGGAATGATAAGTATCAGAATTACAAACAAAGCTGCGAATACCAATAACAACCAAGCGCTCGTTTTAAATCTCCAAGTGCCATATTTAATCAATATTTTAAATATTAAATATGACGAATAGATGATCATCTCATTAAGTGATAAAGGAAAATTACATCCATGATAGCAGTGAGACTAGAATTTTGCATATAATCTCATGCATAGAAAATTACTAAAGAGAATTCTTTTACCTTCATAATTACAAATTCAAAAGGATTAATTTGGATTACACAAGATTTATTAGGAATAGGTCGTATAAAAATTACTGCACTACATGAAAAGAATTTATGATTTTATTGCATCAAGTAGGAATTACCACGAATTAGGTGCAAGGACTATGATTTTTTCAATAAGAAATATTTAAGTAGTTAAAACTTTGAATTCAATTTATACTAAATTGATGGAACCTTTGGTTGATAAGTACAAATGCTAATTCTTAGAAAAATCTTAAGATGGAATTATTAGAATACTTTTCATAATAAAATACCCAAGGTTTTTGGACCTAATGAGTTATCAATAGATAAGGACCAAAAAATTTTGTAAAAAAAAGAAAAAAAAAAGATCATCACATAAGCTTTTGCTTATAGAAGTCCTTTTGCAATCTTGGAAGGATTGATGGGTTATCCAAACCCTAGAGAATGAAAGTTTTGAAAAATAAACTCGTAAAATTTATATTGGGCAAGATCCTAGGGGAAAGAGTAATCCGAGAGGATTATTGAAAGATATTGCCACTTATGCTAAGTTTAGCCTCGATATTGTCATTCTAGAAAAATGTTTGTCTTCTTTGAAGGAAATTCATTAAGACTGTTGTGTGTGATATATTTGAAGTAAGTTGTTTGTGGCTGTAAATTAGATTATGATTTTTCTTAAAATTAGCAAGATAAAGAATGGACAATAAGACATAGATTGCCAATGATTGAGGCCGTGTTCCTTGATGATGCTAGACCTCCCCAAGGTCAACATCAATAAAATCTACTCCAATGGGTTTTATTATCTGCGTTGATAAGTATGGACCGACCACTAGAACGTGAAAGGTCTTGTTGTAGGGATTTCTATACCATGGGGACTCTAGTCATAAATTCCTTAGACCCTTATGAAGTGTCAACTACTCTTTGAGCCCAGATAGTATTCCAGAAGTCTTGATACTAGTCTAGGGGGAACCAAACTTGATGGGAATAATACTTTCTTAAAGGAACTGTTTGAGAAAGAATTTAGGAATCCAAAACACAAGTCATTCCTTATGGTAATGGTTAGAAACTTCCATTGCAAGGTAGACTCAAGTGAGCCTAGAAAGCAAACTCCAAGGTATTCCATAGAATCCCGAATGGCATTGTCTAGGATATCTCTTGATGGACTACTAAGAACATACCAATGAGAAAGCAACTCGGGCATGGTGGTATGTCAGAATTGAAGTTTGCAACAAATGGATGTAAACAATACCTTCTTATATGATGAATTTCAAGAAGAGGTGTATATGGAACAACCAGCGGGTTATGAGAATTTAGAGCATCCCACATATGTATGCAAGTTAAAGAAGACACTCTATGGGCCAAAGCAAGCACCTATAGCATGGTTTGACAAGATCGGAGAGTATCTTGTCAACATTGGCTTTTATGTTTTTGATATTGATCACTCACTTTATGTGAGAAAGGGAGATGCTCATTTGGTCATCATAGTCATCTATGTTGATGACTTGATTATTACAAGTAATAGTGATAGTGGGATTGTTGAAGTCAAGGACCTTTTGAAGAAGAAGTCTAAGATGGAGAAATTGGGTGAGCTAAGGTATCTATGTTGATGACTTGATTATTACATGTGATAGTGATAGTGATAGTGGAATTGCTGAAGTCAAGGACCTTTTGAAGAAGAAGTTTAAGATAGACAAATTGGGTGAGCTAAGGTACATTCTTGGTATTTAGGTGATCACATATGATGGTAGTATATGGTTGAGCCAAATGTAGTATGGCTTGGATATTTTGTTGACTAATGCACCAGCTACATTTAGTCGAATGATGAATCATATATTTTTGAAGTATCAGCATTGTGTAATTGTTTTCTTTGATGATATATTGGTTTTCAGTTAGAATGAGAATGAGCATTATGAACATTTATCTTTGGTTTTCAAATTATTGAAAGAAAATCAATTGTATGCTAATCTTGAAAAGAGTAAAATTTTCCAAACACAAATTGAATACTTAGATCATATTGTTTCTTTTGATGGTATTCAAGTTGATCCTAAAAAGATAGAAGTAATTTTGAATTGGCTAATCCCTAGAAATGTGCATGAGTTATGTTCTTTCTTAGATCTTGCTAGCTTTTACATAAAATTTGTGAGAAATTTTTCATTACTTGCATTGTCTTTAACGAAATTATTGAAAAAAGATGTTGTATATCATTGGTCTGATAATCAACAAAAGTCTTTTGATTTATTGAAACATGCTTTAACACATGTACCTATTTTACAATTACCTAATTTTAATCGACCATTCTTTCTAGTAGTCACTGATGCTAGTGGATCTGGAATAGGAGTTGTCCTTATGTAAGATTCACATCCCATAGCCTATTCTAGTTGCAAACTTAAACCCTCTGAACTGAAGTATTCTACCTATGATAATGAATTGTTAGCTATAGTACATGCCTAGTATTAAACATCTCCTTAGTAAACCACAAATCTTTGACCGCCATATTAAATGGGCTCCTTTTATTCAAAATTTTCATCCACTTATCCAATATCAACCCGAAAAAGAGAATGTTGTTGCCAATGTATTAAGTAGAAGACCAAGTATCCATAATATTTCCATTCTATCTTTTGATTCCCTTATCCCTATGAAGGATACTTATGACCAAGACCCCAGTTTTTAAGCTGATTGAAATAAATTAGTTGCTAATAACTGGATTTCAATTGATTCTTTGTCTTATTCTAATGGATTTATGTTTTATGAGAAAAGATTGTGTGTCATTGTCACATTTAGATCATTTGTGTTGCACGAAATTCATTGTTCAAATATCAAGGCCATAGAGGTATTATTTCTACTTTACGTACATTTGTTGAAGATTTTTATTGGCCACAAATGGAATCTAACGTTTTGAACTTTGTATCTGAGTGTTTAATTCGTCAAAGAGTCAAGCGACACCATGGTAAGCAATATGGTTTATTAATGCCTTTACCAATTTCTGAAGGACCATGGGAATACATTTGGCTTGCCTAACACACAAGCTAATCATGATATGATTTGGACTATTGTAGATCGATTTAGCAAACAAGAATATTTCCTTCCATGCAAGAAAACTTTAATTGCATCTCAAGCTACACAATTGTTTTTGAAAACTATTTTTACTAACCATGGTTTGCCAAAAGTTATTATTTCTAATCGTGATTCTAGATTGTGTAATAATTTTTGGACTACTTTGTTTGCTAATTTAGGTACTAAGATTGATTTCTCATTTGCATTTCATCCTGAAACCAATGGGCAAACAGAAGCTACCAACAATTCAATTTTAGATTTTTTGCATGCATACACAATTTCAAAACCAGAAACATGGGATACACACTTGCATTTACTTCAATTTACATACAATAATATACCACATACAACTACACATAAAACACCTTTTGAAATCATTTATGGACATAGATTGTCTACACCTGTTACATCATTGTCAAATAAAATTAAAGTTGTTGATAATATTGCCAATACGCATGCTACTATTTTTGTTGACGTTAAAGATATGATTGCGAAAGCCCAATAATCATACACTAAACAAGCTAACAAGAAAAGAAAAGCCATGAGTTTCAATGTTGATGATTATGTTTGGTTACACATTGAAAAGAGAAGATTACAAAGTGTTGAGAAATACCTTGTTGTTAAATTAGTATCTAGATTTATGGACCTTTCAAAATTATTCACAAAATCAATGACAATGCATTTAAATTAGAATTACCCCAACTTTGAAAAATTCATAATACTTTTCATATCAGTTTGTTATAACCTTTTAGAGGCCAATTACATGTCCGTCCTGTCTATAAAACCCTCCTTTGTTAGAAGAAGAAATTGAAATCCTTGAACCTGAAACTATTTTAGATACGGACTTTATGACCATTAGAACTAGTCGTAGATATTCTAGATATTTGGTTAAGTTTAAAAATTATCATGTTGAAGAGGCCCAATGGATGCATGCCCGTGACCTAAGTGCTTAGACCTCACTGCTCGCTCCACATTGAGCTAATAGCAATTAAGGGAAATTGCTATCCCATCCCAAGGGTATAATGCCATGAGGCATATTCCACGGTGGATTCCGTGAGACCATGGCGGATCCCTTGAGGTTTTTATTCTACGGTGGATACCGTGAGGTTTTGCGGTGGATTCTGTAAAACTATATTTATTTGTCGGGGCTCGTACACAAGGTGGATTCCTTGTGCGAGAAGTTGACGGGGATGCTTGTCCTTTTCGAGTGTCATGTTAATTTAATGTGCATGTGGGTGATTCCACAACAGGTGATTTTACAAAATATATATTTAAATTAATGAACGTTTATGAGTTTAAAGTACACTCGTATTAAATTAAGGTTAGGACAGAGCTCCAACCTATTGATTTATTTTGTTAGTTGAAGACTGCTAGGTATTCACTTTTATTGATTTAATTTTATTATTTTCTAACAATTATGAATGCTTCAGTTGATGTGTAGAGTAGGTAGCGGTGGCATTGGAAAGCACTGGGCAATACCATGTATTCATATTACTTAGAAGGATTATTATTTTTGATAGGCGCGTGCCTTATCATTAAATGCATGTCGCTAATATTTATTTAGGCGTGCTTATCTATTGAAGCACTTGACAAATATTTATTATTTTTGTATGTGCATAGGTGCTCGGTTTAAATATTTCATTATTGGACATTGTATTTGGACATAGCCCAAATTTTGGGTAGTCCAAATTTTGGGGCGCCCAACTGCTTTATTTTTTATTTGGACAAAAGCAAACACAAAAAGCCAAAGTATGCTAATTGTAAATTGGGCTATTTTTTAGCTTAGAGATTAATAAATTGATAAATACATGCCTTGTGGAACGCTCACACAAGGCATGGGGAGAGATTGTACCCAATTTGTCTTTTTGCTTCATGTCGTGCAAACTCTCTTCTTGCTTTTATGAAGTTTATGTAGAGTTCTTTGTTCTTGGAGACCTTCCAGTGCTCACTATGCACATATTTAACATCCGATTTGTGCACCAATTCATGATAGAAAAGAGGCGAGCAATGCATTCTAGTCATTGTCTCCTTGTTCTCTTAAGCTTTTTAAAAGCTTAAAGATTTTTTTTAAAATGCCTTAATCTTTCTCAAGTCAAGGCTTGACTTGCCTAAGTCTTTGAACTCGTCTAGTCTAATCTAGACTTAACTAGTCATAAACGATCATAGACATGGCATTTTTCATGTAGAGGCATTTGTAACCGTATTGATCTCGAAAGGTGTCAAGGTATGGGATATAGATTATTTTATTTGAGATGTTGCTTTTGATAGTCTAAGCTTTTCAAATTTAACATATGGGAAGTTGGGAAAGTTGACAACTGATTTTGGACTCCGAGAAATGCTTAAAAATAGCTAACAAATCCAAATTTCAAGGAAAAAATAGACTTCCTCGAAGGTGGCAGCTGCAATCTGTACGATTTTAAGCGGTAAGCCCCAAAAGTGCTTTAAATACCCACCGAGCGACGGTTGGGGAATTTTCATAAATTTTTGGACTCTCGTATGAGACTCTGGGAGATGCCCGGTAGCGGGGGACTTCGAGACGGACTCCCAGGAATCAGATCTCTATGTATCAGTTTGTTTGCACGTAAGATCTGTAATCCAGCACCTAGTTGGCGCATGAAATGATTCACAGTCGTGTCTGAGCCTGGATTTCTATCAACATTCAAGTTGCATACCATCAAGGAATGCCATGCCACTATCACCATTTAAGATTACTTGTGTTCCGATTGTTTCTAAATACCACACTTCTTGAAACAAAGACATTTCCACCAAATTACTTCATTTCAGTGTATATTTGCTCATGCCCTTTATGACAACAGACTCGCATCAGATTTTGTGCTCCCAGAGTGGTCTTTCGAGGTGCTAAATGCAGGTACAATATACGTCCTCTCTGAGAATGTTAAGCTTTCTGAATTGGTAGATACAACTTGAATTCTGGAGGCAGCTCCTCTTCTGAATTTAGTCGATCAGAGAAATAGATTCTTCAAATGTGACAATTGGCATGCGCTTGAATACGAAGAGTTTCTACATAATTTGTGCCATATGCACGCCTTGTAAAATCCAAAAGATTAAACTGTATTTGATTCCATCCCTCGTCCAGTCACTAATAGAATCTCAATTCCTTGATCCGTCTACGCCCAGGAAGAATAGGCCAGAGTGCAACAACAGTATGGGAGGCAAAACGAGACGTGCCGCCGTCAAGCGTATTGCAGTCCACAGTTAGAAGCGGAACAAGAACAGGGCGAGGCGTCCTCAGATCAAGCTCCATCCCTGTACAAGAGGAATCCGGAGAATTCAGCCGTGCAGGAACGCTCAAGGAACTCCACAAAGATTTTCCTGAGAGGACCCTGGATTTGATCAGTGGCCTTCTTAAACTCGGCGTTTCGGACGAAATGCATCTGGTTGTAGTTCGTCTTTAACTCCTGTAGCAGGGCATCGAACTCCTCCTGCCTCAAGTTCTCTTAAGCCTTCGACCTCAACTAGAACTGAAGGCCCGGCAGATTTGATCTGATGGCTAGAAGTGTCAACAAGATGCCTTATCTTGCCCCATTCGCTACCAACAACAGTGTAAAGTCCAGCGATCAGCTCTCATTCTCATCAAGCTCCTCATCTGAATCATCTGCAGCCTCAATCGCTTCTATCAATTGCTTTTTTCTTTGGCATCCTCGGAATGTCAATCTTTAAATCGGTAAGTGAAAGCCGCTTGAAGTTTATGGCTCCCCGCACCATGTCTGGGGCGTCCAACTAGAGCCCCATTTTGGTCGATGACATCGACAATGACCACAAGCTTCCATAGCTTGGTCCATAATTCACCATAGCAATGCGCCCCATCTCAACATAGTGTCCGAAAAGGCATTGTTCTCCCGACGCAGGCACCCCTTCACGGTAGTAGAACGAGCGAGAAAGCTCCCCTTTGACCAGAATAGGCTAGCTCCCAAAAAGGCCCAACAAATTTAGTTGCTCCTATTAGCAAGGGCCTATCCTTTGGCTTAGACCAGGTTTTATTAATGATTGAAGAAGCTGCTGAGCTTGAGTTTCCGCACCCTTTCAGAATGATA
Organism: Lygodium microphyllum; assembly: GCF_053477565.2. Classification (NCBI taxonomy): domain Eukaryota; kingdom Viridiplantae; phylum Streptophyta; class Polypodiopsida; order Schizaeales; family Lygodiaceae; genus Lygodium; species Lygodium microphyllum. The sequence continues at coordinate 93,040,329 of NC_141161.1, read as the reverse complement.
TCACTAATATGTACCTTCACTCGTTCACACAGCTTTTGAGAGACTTCCTTCAACTCTATTTCATGGGAACTTTTGAACTTAGATAATCGGCTGAATGATCTAAGGTTCTCTGAGGACAAATGATTGTTAGAACCTTTTCTTTCTTGAATTTTGTCGCTTATCCCAAATTTGGGAGGAAAAGTGGTACCATCCGATAGCTTTTGCTAGTCGAAAGTTGGGCATATAAAAAATTAACTATACCTATATGGAGAAGTTGTGCCTTGTGATGGTATTTACGACCAAAAAGTTCAGACATTACATTCTTTATGAGAAGGTGGTTTTTTATACGAAGGTGGAAGGGCTTCAATTATTACTGAACAAGTTACAACCACCTGATCGTTTAGCAAAGTGGTTAATCACTTTGCAGAAGTTTGACTGCGAGATCAAGAGCAAGCCACCAAAGCTACAGGACATTGTAGAATGTCTTGTGGATTTTGGAGAGCCAAAAGAGGTCTTAATTAAAGGAAGTGATATGGAAACATTGTTTAAGATTGACATGGCATCTATTGCCTCCTGGTATGCTGCTATAATGTACTATTTATCTACGAGAGAGACTGGAGCTACTTTATCCAAATCTGAGAAGAGGAAAATTAAACAGTAGACATTGAAATTTTCCTTGATCACAAGAATACTATATTGGTAGGGTGTCGATGATATCTATTGCCGATGTGTGATGCCTGACAAGATTCCATTTATCTTGGAGAAGTGCCATGACTCCGCTTGTGGAGGGCACTTTGCTGGGCAGTTGACAACACAAAAGGATTTAAGAGCTAGTTATTGGTGGCCATCTATCTTCCAGAATTCATTCGAGTATGTTGAGGGATGTGATACATGTCAAAGATATGATAGTAGAGAGAATAGGAAGCGTCCACTTATGCCTATTATGACTATTCTTCCATTTGAGAAGTGGGGCATTGACTTTGTGGATCCCATTACCCCGTCGTCTAGCATTAAGAAGAGATACATTATAGTAGCCATTGATTACTTTACAAAGTGGTCAAAAGCATGGGCAATGAGGCAGGACAATGCAAAAGAGACTACTAATTTCCTACTTGAGCAGATTATCTGCCATTTTGGTCCACCAAAGGAAATAGTATCGGACCGTGGAACTCACTTTTTGAATAAGGTGATTAAAAGCTTGACTGAAGTATGGAAAATTAAGCACAATAAGACGACTCCCTATAATCTTCAAGCCAATTGACAAGTTGAAAGTACCAATAAGCAGCTTGTGGGTATCTTATCCAAAATAGTCTTTGAAAAGAAACGGGACTGGGATACAAAATTATATGTGGCAGTTTGGGCATACAATACAACGTTTAAACGAGCTAGTGGCCACATTCCATTCAAATTAGTTTATGGGGAGGAGTGTGACTTGCCCTTGGAAATTGAGTTGCCGACCATAAGATTCGCAATCAATCATTCTTTGGGTGATGAAGATGCCCTATTCGAGCAGTTTACGACTATGGCCCACTTGAATAAGCTTAAATTGCAGAGTCTGTTGCACCAAAAAGTAGCTAAGCATTGAATGAAGTAGTTGCATGATCTAAAAGTGAAGAAATATACCTTTAAGAAAGGACAATTAGTTCTATACTACGATGCACGTAGGGAGCTATTTTCAGGGAAGTTGGAATGTAGATGGGACGGCCCTTACAAGATAGTTAGGATAGGTAAAAATAAGTGCACAACTTTATTAGTTGATCTATAGGGAGTGGAATTTAAAAATAAGGTTAATCTTAATAAGATTAAACCTTATTATTTTTTAGTATGCTAGCATGCTAAATGCATATGCTGGGGTTGATCTGAGACATGCAGGAGAACTTAAATTGGTTGATGGGGCAGTTAATCCCTTATTTGGAGCACCCATACCTAGAGCAAAGGTAGCATCAGGGGAAGCTTATTTGGTGGAGCAAAGGATACAAAGTGATTGAGCATGAAGACGATATCTTTGTGTGGGAGATTAAAGTTTTCTGCTATCACTGTTTACAAATTTTGACAAGCATCCCTGTTGAGTTTAATGAAGAAGGTGGGATGGAGCCGTCAGTGCATCCTCTAAATATGTTAAATTTTGACTATCATAATTACAAATAGGGGAGTTATTGATGGTTGGTTGTGTAAACCCATTGTGGACGTACACGTTATACTTTGATGGAGCGTCCAAGGGCCCTAATAAAAAAGGGAGCGTTGAAATAGTTATCCGAGATCCGTGACGTAGAGTTACAATGAAATTAGCTACTTATCTCGGGATAGGATTCACTAACAATATGGCAGAGTATAAAGCCTTGATTATGGGACTAAATATTTCCAAGAAAGATGGTACTCAATGGTTGTTATTAGAAGGGGATTCCCGCTGTCATCGCGTTTAAGGATTGAAGGTCTACCACCGGGGCTTTAGTGCAGAAGAGGAGTTTAGGATTCAAGGTTCAGGAAGGGGAAGTAGATTGGGGTTTAATAAGATCCGGGATTTAGAAATGATTTAGGTACGGAAGAGAGTTCAAGCTTTTTCACTATGTACTTAGCATACATGAACGGAAGAAATAAGTCTATCTTGATTACATCAAATGCCTTTGGATACATACATCATATCATAAAGGGTATTTTTAGATTCTCAATTCAATTATGACTATCAAATGTAAGATCTAATGGCATTTATTTCAAGTACATAGATGGATTTCAACCCTTTGGAACAAGTATTTTGTTGATAGATTCAAATGCATTCATGATTCGGGCCAAAGATACATGAAATGAATTGAAGAAGCATAATTTTAGCTTCAGCCCTATTTTAAAACAGAAAATTCCAGCCCATAATCAAGCTCAAAATGAGTGCATAAACTCAAGAAGAAGCACTTCTGATCATTCATGAACAATGTCCTGAAGAAAAGAGGTCATTTCCTTCCATTACAACTACATAAATCCCATGTTTGCTCATAAAAATAGACCATAACAGTGGGCTGCCCTATTTAGGACTGGTTATTTCAGCCCATAACAGCCCGTATGCCTTCAATATCCTCACCCTTTGCTTGCTTCAAAGTCACTCAAGTACTTGGGTACAAGCCGGGCTTCATTGGACCAAGAATAAGGTAGACAAAATGAGAGAAGTCGTGCATAAGAGCAGGCTGAATACTTTTTTCTCAGATTTGCCTCTTTTATAGACTGTTTCAACATGCATTTTTGTCAGACCAAAGGGGCAGAGAAGTAGAGTTCTCACCATGTTTACATCTTCAGTAGTTGGGCCTGTTGATCTTCAGTTTGCATGCTCCAAATCATGCACCATAGCTCCAGCTCTCTCCAGTTTGTTTCAGACTGTGCAGCCCGCATTTTGCGCCAAAAGATGTGGGCTGCTCCCTGCTCAGCCCTTGGTCACTTTTTGACCTACCCAGGTCACTTGCTGGTCACTTAAGTCTATTACTCCAGGTCCCATGTGGATCTAGTGGACTTTTGGCAACTTTTGGCATTCTTCTTGGGTTCTGACCATATTTTTGCACCTGAATCAATGTGATTTGTCGTGCAGACTGTCAATTACTTCCAGTTGACCAAATTGAAGGTTCTTATAGACTTATTTTTCATAAATATATATGGTATAACTGAAAATTATATGCTACATACAAAAGAACTTGTGTAACTAAGGTGGTTATTGGATAACAATGTCTGAATTTTGTATGCAAATTCCTCGTATAACTTCCAGTGAAGCTCTTCTGTGTTCATAAGAATCCTATGATTTATATTATGAACAATAAACTCTTTGACATTCACCCCCTCCTAAGCTGCACATCCTCTGGCATGTGCCATTTCATAAGATTACAGGTCAAGGAGGGTCTTCTTCTTCATCTTCATTCTCTAAGTCTTTTTCTTCCTACATGTCTCCAAGTAGAGGGCTCATATCTAAGTCATCAAGTTCATAAGTTGAAGATTCTCTTCGTTTGAAGAGTTTGATTTGTTTCCCTGCTATTGGAATCTTAATCATGGTCCCATCCATTTCAGCCAAAGAGTAAGTAGCATTATTATGTACTATTTTTACAACATATGGTCCAAACCATCGTTTGGCTAACTTCCTATGAGCACTATATTAATTGTCCAGGCTGCTATCATAGACAAGAACCCAATAATTCTCTTGAATAGCTCTTGGACGGAGTCGATGATGCTTGTCAAACCTCTTCTTATTCTTTAATCTTGCTGTTTTTAGCCTTTCAATGGCTGTTTTGACATCTTCTGGCCTTCTTTCAAGTTGCCTTATGCGTAAAGACAGCAATGGATTCCTCCATATGACAATGGATTCCTCAATAGGCATAACAGGTGGCTGTCCATATATGAGTTCAGCTGGCATATATCCTGTCACTGCACTATGGGTAGTTCTATCAGCCCATAATGCGAATGGTAGCATTTTAGGCCATTCCCTCAACTTTTCTTTGTATGATTTTGCTAAAGCTTTAAGAATTGGTTGATGACCTCTTTCACTCTTACCATTGCCTTCAGGATTGTAGGCTGAAGTAAGAGATAGCTTAATTCCCAATTGAGCAAAGAAATGGCGAGCCTCATCGGCATCCAATTCCCCTCTATCAGCAGTTACTTTAGCAACACATCCATACCTGCAAAATACTTCTTCAAGTAGAAATCTACAAACAACATGAGTGGACTTTGTTGTCAAGGCCTTTCCTTCCACTTGATTTGTGAGATCAATAACCCATCTATAGTGAATGGATAAAGGATAGGTAGGATGAAGCCCATCTCTATGCTTTACCATAGAATACATTTGACAAGCATGACAAACTCAACAAAATGCTCAATGTCTTTATACATGTTTTGCCACCAAATTTTCTCTTTTATTTTGGAAAAAGTGCCCCATATGCCTCTATGACCAGCCAATAGGCTTTCATGGAATTCTTGCATGACCAGTCTTTGTGTCTTTTTATCTCCTAAGACACGAACATGCGCCCTTCCTTTCTTTTTCGCATGCCTCCAGAGGTATCCATCTTTAAGAAAAAAACCATAGGCTTTTCTCTTAATTCTCTTGAACTCTTCATTAGTCCAATCTTCCTTCTTTGTCGTAGTGCTAAAAAATTGGCCAATTTTTAGCCAATCATCTGCATAATATTCTTCTTTAAAATGTGAACAAACCATAACAAAACATTGAATATGCTGTTTACTAGCTGTCTATTGTCCTTATTTGGTTGATTCATCCTTCCTTGCTGATGTAAAGTTTGTTTTAACAGCTGAATCTGTTGTTCTTACTGTAATTTTTATTGTACCTGCATTAACAGCATCATTTATAAACTTTGATTCTTCTTCATCCATCATTTCTTCTTTATCCACATATTTTGCATGTGAAAGCATGTCAGCAACTGGATTATCTCTACCTGCAATATGTTTCAAATCAGGATTTAAGGATTTAATATAGGCTATCCATCTTAGCATGGCTATGTCAGGAGTGGAACAGTTGGCGATCATGCCCAAGAGTGGAAGGCAATCTGTCTCAACTATAACATGTGCGCCCATGAAGTACTCCCTGTCACATTTTAATGCAGTTGCTACTCCCCAAAGTTCTCTTTTAATTTGAGCATACCTTCTTTGTCGTTCATTAAGAACCTTCGCTCCAAAGCGGATTACATATCTGTTGCCTTCAAGGTCATCTTGACCAACTGCCCATCCTATTCCAATAGGACTTGTGTCCACTGTGAGTATAATGGGCTGTCCATTAGAGTAATTAGCCCTCTTTAAAGTGGGGGCTGAAGTTAGCATTTTCTTGAGTTTCCAAATAGCCTGAGTGTGTTCTTTTTCCCATATAAACCTTTGGCCCTTTCTTAGAAGCTGATAAAGACTTTCAGCAACATGGGAAAAATGTGGTATCCAAATAAGGTAGAAGACACATGCACCAAGAAATCTTCTCACTTCTGAAACATTTGTACATTCTTCCTGCATTTTGCTGATAGCATTTATTTTAGATGGAGAAGGCTTTCGGCCATATGGACCACACATATGACCGACCACAAGGACTTCTTCAACTCCAAAAATAGATTTAGCTCCTGAAAGAGTAAGATGGACTTCTTCTAATTTAGACAGGATTTGAGCACAATCAGTAATATGTTCAGAAACAAACTTTCGACATCCAAGCTCATTGAGTTCTTCATTTTTCTCATGAACTTCACATCCTTTGATCGGAACATCATCAAGAAAAGGAAGATTCAATTGAGGAATATAATCCCTCAATACTTTATGCATAGCATTCATCATGTGAGCTACTGAATTCGTAGCCCCTTGAGGTAGAGTACACATGCGGACTAGGCCAAGAGGCATCTTCATTGTGGTAATGTCACGGCTTTCCAAAGCAAGCTGAAATTGATCGTAGCCTGAATATAAATCACCCATGGAATAGATTGCCCTACCTGCAAAGGCTTCAGTAAACTCATCCACAATTGGTCCTGATCCAACATTTCTAATAGTAACTTTATTGACGGGTTGTAAATCTTGAATGAATCGTAAAGATCCATTCTTCTTAGGTACGGTAAACCATCGGTTGGAATATGGAGCTAAAGATGGCTCCAATATTCGCATTTTTATCTTTTCATTTAGAAGTTCCAATAACTTAGGAAAATGAGCTCTTGGAACCAGAATTGGTTTAAGATTCCAAGGAACATGTGGGACCGTAAAAATTACCATTGGTGCCACAATGCTTGGATCCACACAGCCAATTTCATGTGGCTGAAATGAAAAGGCTTTACCATGGTTCTTTAACATCTGCATGAAGATTTGCTTTTCAACCGGCAAGAGGAAAGAGTCTTCACCAATTTTCAGCTTTTGTAGACTTTCTGCTATAAATTGGTGACCAATATCTTTAGGATCACGCAGGCTTGGTTGTTTGGATACCCTTTCTGGCAGTCCTTTGCTTTCAGGCGGTAGAGGAGTTGCTAGCAGCTTGACCTTCTTATCAATTGTTTTATACTTTGTTTCTACTCTTGCTTCATCCTTGTTTGGCTGTCTAAAAGCTTCATAATTTGCAAATTCTTGAATTATGTCATACATATCCAATGTACATACCTGTATGGACTAATTTTCAGCTTGATTTTCAGCATGAACGGCTATATAAATTTCAACCATTGTATCATTATAATTCAGCCCATAAAATAGTCCTGAAATTTCTTCATCTTTAGGTAAAACATCAATTTGCTTCAGCTCTTGCTCCATATGACTCAAATACTTTCTTTCAGCCCTGTTCATGGCTGAAAACTGTTTATAACAGCCCACACCATTGGCTGCTCAGCTTTTGGCCTTGCCTCCTTCATATGTGGAGGCAATTTTTTGTGACATGATGCATTGCCATAGCCTCCACTTATAGCAGCGCTACCCGAAAACCCTTAAATTCTTGGGCATTAGGAGAAACAGGATGATCTCTCAATCGATCCCTATTCCGATGGTGATTAACACAGACAGTTAGGAATTGAACAGCTTTATCATTATCCTTGCTTCTTATCCGAGCATATGATGAACCATCATCAAGAGCCTTTGTCTCTAAACGAGACTCGAAAATAAATGGTTGTCCAAGAATGATAGGATAACTACAGGAATCTTGAACAAAGAAATGAAATTCATCTTTTACATTACCAATAGTAACTTGTACATAAGGCCATCCACCATTCTCATAGAGACTTCTTGACATAACATTAATTTCCGAACCATGGTCTATAAGGGCAATGCATGGAGTTTCTTTTTCACCGATTTTAACAACAGTTTCAGTAGTCGCCCTTGCCCAATGGGTACGGGAATAGTGACTACTAGGAATAAAGTGAGCTTCACTTTCTTCTTGCATGTTGTGAAGAAGAGTCTCTTTCTTACACATGGGCTGCACTTTAGATTGCGAAGTCCCCACCATTATGGATTCTTCAGCTTCTGCTTCATAAATGTCTTCATCTTTGGCTTCTATGGCTGCAATCAATTCTTTGATTGCCTCCAATCAAATCTCTTGAGTTTTCAGCTTCTCTTTATCTTGTAAATACACATGAAGTACTTGCAAAAAAGCATGTACAGATTCTTCAGTTTCCTCACCAACATATTGTCTTTTTTGTTTAATTACATCAATTATTACATCATGAAATCCTCGTTTTGCAATATCGAGAATTTCACCTAATGTAAATTCAATTCTACTTCCAAGAATCCTTTCTTCTAGGATCCGTTTAAGATCCGTTGCGGTCTCTATGTCAGACTACAACTTGTAATTGGGATGTTTGCTTTTGCTTTTTCCTTCTGTTTTCTTTGCTTGAGGGGCATCTCCCATGTCAAATTATGGTGGCGATGGATTTTCAGCAGCCTTTTGTTGGTCTGGTTTACTTCTTGTTATGAGTTTAGTCGGTCCTGAAGAAGAAGGACTGGCAACATCTTCTTCTCTTCTTCTCTTTTCTTCTATCATGGCTTCTTGATTATTAATTTCAGCTAACTGAGCAAAAGCTGAAAATGAATCCACAGGCTCGGACCATCCGGTTCTCCCTCGAATACATTGACTGGCAGTGGTTAAATCATCTTTAGTTGCCTTGCCTTGCTCCATGCGTTCCAAGGCCTGCGTCCACACTTTATATTTTGCATTAGTTTTACATGTTTTAACAATTTCATTAGTTGGCTCAATTTGCAGCCCATAAGTTGCAGCATCAACAGCTGCATAGGCCGTTCTTGTTGTGCCAAATCCTCCAATCTTTTCTTCATGCCATCGTTGCCGAAGTTTGGCTCAAGAGGAAGCCCGGTTTTGGTTGCATGAATTTTACCATCCTTCCAGAAGACTAATTTTTGTGCTTCAGCTTCACGGAATGCACCGCACTCCCTCTTGTCATGCTGAAGGCTATCACACCAAATGCAGCGTCTTTTGAAGCCTTCTCGTGCAGGCCTTTGGGCAGTTGACCGACCCCTCTCTTCTACTTTTACATCAAGCCTTTCTACTTTAGAATTAATTTCCGTTAGATTAAGATGGAGATCCCGCATGCTTTTAATTAGCTCGTCCATGACATCCTTCTTTGGTGAAGGAACAACATAATTTCTTGGTTGCTTGGCCATAGAGGCAGGAGGCCGAGAAACTGGGACAGGCTCCTTCATAGATTCAGTTGTTGCAGGGGTTGATCCCCATCTTAGGCGCAATCGCTCTCTTCGAGCAATCATATTAACTGCTTCAGTGACATCACTCCAAGCAGTCTTCAATCCCGACTCAGAGTTAGGGTCTTCAAGTCAGTCAGTTAATTTCTCCTGAAGAGAAGAATCTGCAGCCTTTAAAAATAATTCAATCTTTTGAATTTCCATACCTTGTTCGTCATCAGGATCTAGTTGGGCAAATTTGCTTTCAAATTCTCGATGAAGAGCAGTAGCGGTTAAACCCTTATTGGGCCTTTTGACCCATTCCGTGAAGACTTTCTTTGTCATAAGGCCGGAATCTTCAAGAAAAAATTCTTCTCGAAGAGCCTTCTTGAACATAGTCCATCCTGCATCTTTTTGGAAAAGACCATGAATTCGGTCCTGAAGACCATGCACAGCCAGGCGGGCAAAGTAACGGCTCCAGGCATGTTGAGGAACTCCAAAGAAGACCATCTTGTCAGTGTAGAGGCGGATAAAAGAGGACACATTTTGCCCATTAAATTGCTTGAGCTCTTGTCCAACTGCTTCTAAGGCTTTAATGTCAGCAGCATCAATCCGCTCTTCTCCTTGTCTCCGTTGTTGTTGCAATTGCAACTGCTGCTGAAATTGCAGCTGTTGTTATTGGCTTTCTTGCATTAGATGAACCAGTTGTTGCAAGGCATCTCCTCCTGAACTTGATGATTCTCCCATTGGACTTCTTCTTCCGCAGCGGACCTTCACGTCGGGTTCACCACTGTCGTCGCGTTTAAGGGTTGAAGGTCTACCACCGGGGCTTTAGTGCAGAAGAGGAGTTTAGGATTCAAGGTTCGGGAAGGGGAAGTAGATTGGGGTTTAATAAGATCCGGGATTTAGAAATGATTTAGGTACGGAAGAGAGTTCAAGCTTTTTCACTATGTACTTAGCATACATGAACGGAAGAAATAAGTCTATCTTGATTACATCAAATGCCTTTGGATACATACATCATATCATAAAGGGTATTTTCAGATTCTCAATTCAATTATGAATATCAAATGCAAGATCTAATGGCATTTATTTCAAGTACATAGATGGATTTCAACCCTTTGAAACAAGTATTTTGTTGATAGATTCAAATGCATTCATGATTCGGGCCAAAGATACATGAAATGAATTGAAGAAGCATAATTTTAGCTTTAGCCCTGTTGTAAAACAGAAAATTCCAACCCATAATCAAGCTCAAAATGAGTGCATAAACTCAAGAAGAAGCATTTCTGATCATTCATGGACAATGTCCTGAAGAAAAGAGGTAATTTCCTTCCATTACAACTACATAAATCCCATGTTTGCTCATAAAAATGGACCATAACAGTGGGCTACCCTATTTATGACTGGTTATTTCAGCCCATAACAACCCGTATGCCTTCAATATCCTCACCCTTTGCTTGCCCCAAATTCACTCAAGTACTTGGGTACAAGTCGGGCTTCATTGGACCAAGAATAAGGTAGAAAAAATGAGAGAACTCGTGCATAAGAGCAGGCTGAATACTTTTCTCTTAGATTTCCCTCTTTTATAGACTATTTCAGCATGCATTTTCGTCAGACCAAAGGGGCAGAGAAGTGGATTTCTCACCATGTTTACATCTTCAGTATTAGTTGGGCCTATTGATCTTTAGTTTGCATGCTCCAAATCATGCACCATAGCTCCAGCTCTCTCCAGTTTGTTTCAGACTGTGCAGCCCGCATTTTGCGCTGAAAAATGCGGGCTACTCCCTGCTCAGCCCCTGGTCACTTTTTGACCTACCCAGGTCACTTGCTGGTCACTTAAGTCTATTACTCCAGGTCCCATGTGGACCTAGTGGACTTTTGGCAACTTTTGGCATTCTTCTTGGGTTCTGACCATATTTTTGCACCTGAATCAATGTGATTTATCCTGCAGACTGTCAATTACTTCCAGTTGACCAAGTTGAAGGTTCTCATAGACTTATTTTTCATAAATATACATGGTATAACTGAAAATTATATGCTAAATACAAAAGAACTTGTGTAACTAAGGTGGTTATTGGATAACAATGTCTGAATTTTGTATGCAAATTCCTCATATAACTTCCAGTGAAGCTCTTCTGTGTTCATAAGAATCCCATGATTTATATTATGAACAGTAAACTCTTTGACACCGCTGATTGTAAATCAATTAAATGGGACATATATAGTCCGAAATCCCATCCTTCGTATGTATCATCGAACTACTATAACCCTGCTTGATGAAATTGAGAGCGTCTCTCTTCAGTTAATCCCACGCTATTGGAATCAGTTTTGCGGATTCATTAGCCAATTTTGCTTATGAGGAGAACCTCTTCTTCAACTGTGGTCCTAGTCCAGATGTTGCTATTAATCATGAGATAGGACCTGATCGTTTGTGGGAACTTATCAGACCACGAGTTATATGGCAGGCAATGGTTGATATGGGTAATGCGAAGAGTAGCCAAGACCCATCTATCACTATTATATTGGATCCATAAGTTGATCAGACGACATGTTAAGCATAACCCTCTTGCAAGAGAGATGGATCACAACTTCATGCATTTAATCTAGGGTAGAGAGCCCTATTTTTCCCTTTTGAATAGAGCATATTTTTGTATAGTTTCCTTCTTCCAAGGGGAGATCTATATGAGCTGGTTTGTTTGCTTTCTTTAGGCCACGAGGGCCAGTTGCTTTAAGGTTTTAATGTCTGATTTCATTAGGCCAAGAGGGCTAGTCTGCTTTGTAGTGTCATGCTTGATTTCATTAGGCCAAGAGGGCCAGTGAGTGTTTAGTAGTGTCATGCTTGATTTCTTTAGGCCAAGAGGACCCTATATCTATTTGGTGCAGGTGCATTTAATAATTGTTTTAGTGATTGAACCATACAGGTTGACGAAGTCGCTGGAGGGAGCCTTTGCTACAGAGGAGCTTCTTGTGGCCATTCTAGGTGGTTTCGTCTCCTTTCCGATTCCTTTTCCCTTAAGTAATTAATGATACATGTGTATGTAAGGGTGTTTTATTTTTGTTTGTTGGGGACCGGCAATCAAGGCATGAAGTCCCAGGTTTAGGTTATGTATGTCTGTGGGAGGTCTGAGTAGTCACTAACTCCTGCAAAGGCATTATCAAGCACTGAAAGACTTGTTTTAGACGGGAGTTCTAGTGACCCTGTTCTACTAACCTGCTAGGCGGCTGTTCGAGGAGGTCCTCTTAGTGTGGGGCAATTAGAGAAGCCTACTAAAAATAACCACAAGAAAAAAACCCTAAATATCTGAAAGAAAATCTAGGAATATATAGAGGTGTGTAAAAAGGGGTTCCGACCATAAAAATAGAGAAGAAAGAAAAATCTTTGAGCAATTGTTATCGCCTTGCGAAGGCCTAGTAGGTTCTTGGGGATGAGACAAGACTCGAGGCCAATGCATTGTCTTCCTAGGGGTGGCAACTAGCTGAAAAGCAAAGCAAATAAAAGAAGGTTGGAGCGAAAATAAAAGCGAGCATTAGAAAAAGATTAAGTGTCACCTTGCGAGGGCTTGGTAGGTTCTTGGATATTGAGACAGGACTTGAGGCCGATGCCTTGTTTTCCTTGGGTCACTACGCTCAGCTCCCTTCTTTTTACACGCTCGAGTATGGAAAATCCGAGGTTTCAAGGAAAATGTGCTAAAAGACACCATTTATTGATCAGGCTATAGGAGTCCTCGCCTAGTAGGAGCTTCTAGTTAAGTTTTCATTCGTTAGGTAGGTAGTTTAGACCACCTCTTAGGATGACCTTTATGATAGTTCTTGGCTGTGTTGGAGCAGTTGATTAGTGACTAGCTTTGGGCTTTCTGTCAGATTATGCTAGGCCTACTCCTCATGGATTTCCTACCTTGGTTTTGTCAGGGGGTAGGATGAGAGCTCTGATGTGTTTTATTATGTATCTATTTTGTATCAGCTTGATGCTCTTTGTGGTTGTGTTTATGTGCAGATCTGTTCGTGGGATTTGACAGGCTAGGTCACCCTATCATGTGGTTGCCAATGATAGCTGATTTTTGACTCTAAGAAGTGCTTAAAAGTAGCCAAAAAATTTGAATTTCAAGGGAAAAATAGACTTCGTCGAAGGCGGTAGCTGCAATCCGTATGATTTTAAGCGACAAGCCCCAAAAGTGCTTTAAAGACCCACCGAGCGACAGTTAGAAAATTTTCATAATTTTTTCGACTGTCATATGAGACTCTGGGAGATTGCTAGCAGTGGGGGACTTTGAGACGGATGCCCAGTAATTTTCAAAAGTTGATTTGGACGTCGGACGCATGAGTGCCAAAAATTGGCCAACCACTTGAGAATTAGAGGGGTGTGACCCTTGGGGCCCCCCAAATTCTCACATGACGGGGGGAAGGGGAGTGGTTTTTTTTTTTACAAAGGATAAAAAAAACCTCCATGGTGGCACACGGCTGATAAAAAATGGAGAGGAGGCTTATAAGCATTCTACTACTTCAATGCAACCCCCTGATTTGCTTGCACCCATCATTTGCTGAAGGTTTTCATTCTCCATCGTCGCCTCTCATGCGAGAAATGGCTACCTAGACGTTGAGATCCTGTTCTAGTATTTCTCTCTCCTCTCTCTCTCTCCCCCCTCAAGAGGCAGTTCATGCACATGAAGAAAAATGAAGATCGGTTGAAGGATGCTTGCCCGACATGAACTGGATTGCTCCAAGATCAAGAGAAGGCTGAGGGGAGATATTCAACACTGAAGATTTGTTGCTAGTTGGTCCATTGGCAACCCAAAAAAATAATTCAAAAAACCCGCAACACGCAAGTAAGCAGTATGTGTCATTTTTACAAATGAAATTTGCTTCTTGTTGATGTTTGATGGTTGAAATGGAATTCATATGGAAAAAAATTTTGTTTGGATCTTGTTTGTATTATTATTGAGGGTTGTGTATAAAAGAAATGTAGATCCATAATAGTAAATAGTAGTAATAATTAAATTATAGCTCGAAAAGCATCTTTTTAGTGTAAAAATAAAGGTTTTATTGGTTTCGGATGGAGAAAAGAGATGGGCATGGGATAAAATTCTAAGACAAAATATATTTCAACTGTCATAATCAATCACTAATTATAAATAAAAAATAATCTATTTTTATGCACAAATAAATAGAGAAAAATTGAAAAAAATAGAATTTTTGCATTATAAAAATCTAGAAAATTATGATTTGTTGTTGTGGCTGTATAACAAAGCTAAGGCATGAAGTTTGGCTTCATTTCAGCTTTGTTTATGTGTCATAGTTTATGGTTTTTTTCATTTTATGCAAAAAGTACATACAAAATAATATCATACACCTATGCAAGACAGCATAACCGAAACGTTAGAGGGAAACGATGAGGTTAAGAGATTGAGAGGGTTTTGAATCTTTGAAATATTTGATTGTGCATTCCATTAAGAACTGCGATATTTTAGTTTAAGAGGATACTAGCATGAGGAATCTGTGCTAGTCTCCATACATCGAAGCATACGTTTAGAGAAAATTATGAAAGGGCTATTTTTCCACATCAGAAAATGTTGATTTGATCAATATTGTTTGTGCACTACGATCATATGCACTATGCATAACGCTTGACATGGTATCAATCCTGGATTGCATAGCAATTGACTTCCTAGGATATGACTTATACGTGGAGTGGAAAGGAGCCTTTGCTGTAGGGCAGTTGTACACTTTCCTTGGGACTGTTTGGTGAGGATCTATATATTCCTGGATCATACAAAACAAGAAAAGAGTGGAGTTTGTGCATTATGTTTTATATGTTGGAGCGACGCATCTTGGGGCCAATCCTCGAGGTGTAGGAGAGTTGTAGTGGAGCCGCAACAATCAGCGGAGGGGAGCTTCCTTATGTTTGTGTTACGAGGCACAATGCCTATATGTTATGGGATCTCCCGCTAAGGAGAAGGGAAGGTAAACATTGGACTACATATCAGCTACAAATGCATAATTAAGTCTATCTAGTGTATATTGGTGTACTATAGACGCTCCTGGCCCGCGAGGCCATATGGTGGGGTTATCTATTGTGTGCATGAGGTCTGGCTAGTGCCATAGCTAGTGTTGGCCCATTTTAGGTCCCATCAAAAGTCGAAACATCACATCCTTGTCTCCTTGGAGGAATCGAGATGTCATCATCTCAAATGAAATTGGGTGTACTGGTTACATAGTGATTTTTCATCAACCCAAGTGGCATCCTCTTCAAGTTAGTCTTTCCACTAGATGAGATACTCCCTAAGGGTTTTACTTCTTAGAAGCTTCTCTCACATGTCAAGTATCTTATTTGGTTGAAGCACGAGAACTCCTTGACTAGGCATCACAAGTTGTTGGTTGTTAAGTTCATGATCAGGTTTAGGAACATAGGCTTTCAATAGGCTCACATGGAATACATTATGCACTTTCAAGTTGTCAAGGAGTTGTAGCTTATAAGCATTAGGTCCTAGACACTTTAGCACCTTATATGGTCCACAATATTTGGGACTTAGCTTCTTGAAAGAGATAAGGAAATTTTCTTTGGGTGAACTCGAGTAAAAATCATGTCACCTTTTTTGAAAATGCATTCTTGTCTTTGTTGATCGGCATATGCTTTCTATCAATCCTTGGAAACTTGAACATCTTGCTTATAGCCTTTACTTGTTGTTGATCCATTTCTTCTAGCATCTCCTTAGATGCTTCTACCCATAGGATCAGAAAAACTTAGTGGCGTAAGACAACCTTGCCTATACAATGCTTGGAAATGAGTCATTTGAATACTTTGATTATATGATGCATTGTAGGCAAATTCAAATAAGGGTAGGTATTGGATCCATTGCTTAGGTTCCTTGTTGCAATAAGCTCCAAGTATATCCTCAATAACTATTAACCTGCTCCATTTGATCATCGGTTCGGGGATGGCAAGTAGTATTGAACATAGTTGGGTTCCTAGAGCTTTGAACAAACTTTTCAAAAGTTTGATATGAAGAGAGAATCATGATCATTGATGATTCTTTGGGGTAATCCATATAATCTAAAAATTTTCTTAATGAAAAGTTTGGCGATATTGAAAGCCTTGTAATTGGTTTTCATAGGAATAAGTTGTGTAACCTTTGTCAACATAAACGACTACTATAATTGAGTTATATCCTCATACCTGAGGTAACCCGATTATGAAGTCCATGTTGATATGCTCCAATTTCATTTGAAGGATATCAAGTGTTGCATGGCAACTTGACACATTCATACTTAATTCGTTGGTAGGCATTCGGTAACATACATAAGTTCATCACCCTTGAGTCTCTCCCTGTAGAAGCTTTGTCTGACTGCATTAAGAGTCTTAGCATATCCAGGATAATCAGAAAATGGAAAATCATGAGCTTCCTAGAGTATTTTCTTTTTGAGCTCTTGAATTGCACAAATTCATAGCATTGCCTCAAAATAGAAAACCTTCTCATTTATAAAAAAATCATGATACTTAGACTTGAGTTTTGGATATGTATTCTTGAGGATTTCCGTTAGCATTCTCTAATAGCTTGGATCCTTCATTACTTTTTCTTTGGCCATTTCTATGATAGGATTACTAGGTGTTGAAATCAATGTGGCAAGAGTTACTGCCCTAGAGGGTTCCTCTAGGATTAGAGTATTGATAAATGATTTACGACTTTAAGGCATTTGCAACTACATTCTCCTGTCCTAGTCTATACTTGATTTCAAAATCAAATTCCTACTTTGCAAAATCTAGATCAATTGGCATTGCCTCATACTGAGGTGTAGTTGAGTGAAAATCCACTTCAAGATTTTGTGACTAGCGACTAAGGAAAACTTGTTACCAAGTAGATAATGTCTCCATAATTTAAAGTGATGAATTACAACAAGTAATTCTAGATCATATGTGGCATAGTTCATTTCATGAAATTTTAATTTCCTTCAAGCACACGCTAATGGATGCCCTTCTTGCATAAGCACGCATCCCAATGCATAAGAGCTTATGTTAGTTATGACTTCAAACTCCTTGCCTAGGTCAAGTAGTCTTAAAATAGGAAAGGTTACCAAACTATGCTTAAGCTTTTCAAAGCTAGATTATTCGATAGATGCCCATATAATGGTGACTTGCTTCTTGAGTAGGTCAGTGAGAGGTATAACGATCAAGGCATAGTTTTTAATGAAGACTCTATATCAATCTGTTAGCCCTAAAAATCTTCACACTTCTTTGACCAATGTTGGAGGTTACTACTCTTGTGTGTCTTTGACCTTGGTTGGATCCATCGAAATGCCATCTGCTGACACTATGAATCCTAGATATTTAATCTGCTTCTTGAAGAAAGTACATTTCTTCTTTTTAGCATACAGCTTGTGAGTTCTCATTGTTTCAAGAACTATTCGTAGAGTTGTGGTTTATGGTCTTCTTCATCCTTGGAATATGTTAGGACACCATCAAAGAAGACAATGACAAAATCATCAATATAAGGGCTGAAAATGTCTTGCATCACTCTGTTGAAGGTGGCAGGAGCATTCGTTAATCCAATTGACATCACAATAAATTCATAATGATCCTACCTTGTGTTAAAGGTGGTTTTGGGGATGTCTTCCTCCTTAATTATTACTTGATAGTAGCATGATCTGAGGTCGATCTTTGAAAATATCTTTGCTCCCTAGAGTCGATCAAGCAACTCATCTATCCTTGGGATCGGATATTTATTTTTCACTGTCATCTGGTTCAACCCACAGTAATCAATACAAAGGTGGAGTGTCCCATCTTTCTTTTTTTGAAATAGTGTTGGGGCTCCCCATGGTGAATTACTTGGCTGGATATACCCTTGGTCTAATAACTATTTAAGTTGTTATTTTAGTTGCATGGCTTCAAGAATTGACATTCGATAGGGTTGCTTGGCTACACAAGCAGTGCTTGGAATGAGGTGGATCTCATGATCTACCTCTCTTGTCAGTGGAAGCTGTGTTAGGTATTCTGGAAAAACATATGCATAATCTTTTAGCCAAGATGGTTGGTCCTTGGCTTCATATCCTTCTCAGCCTTGTTGAGTTTAGTCAGATAGACGGGTAATCCTTTTTTCAGTCCTTTCACTATTCATGAAGCTTTAGCCAGCTGAACTTTAGGGTTTTTTCACTTCTCCTTGAGTGGTTACTTGTTTCCCTTGTAAGTTTTGAAATGTGATTCGATCTTTTCCACAATGGATATGGGCATTGTTTGGAATTAACCAATCCATACCTAGCAAACATTCATAAGCCTCAAGGTTCATAATTCGAAAACCAATTTTGGAAGAATTGCCAGCCAGACTAAATTCTACATTGCTAGTCTATTGCATCAAAAGAACTTCTTTACAATTTGCTAGCTCCATAAGCAATCTAGGTGCAGGAATAGTGTTTATGCCTAGCTTTTTTACACATCTTGGTGATATCAAAGAATGGGTACTCCTACAATCAATTAAAATTCAAAAGCATTTACCTAGATAATTTGTTGGTGTCTAGATCACCGAGAATTGGCGATTCAGACCTTTCTTGTTGAGAGTGGCGGGTACTCTTGCTCTTTCCATACCAGTTTCTATCATAGGATCTTTATCATCATTGGTCTCCTTCAGGGTTACTCCAGCAAATTTTCTTTAGACACGTGGTTCTGTACTCATAATCGCCCTTGGTGGTTGTTTGGGCCAAGCTTTGAGCATTGTCTCGTCTTGAAGTGTCATGGTTTCTTACAATAAAAGCACCTTGGAGCCTCATTGTCTTTTCTCGTGGGTACAAAGTTTCCCACTGCCCTTGACTTGGCTCTCTTTTGCCTTGTGTGGCCAATACTACCCTTGGGCTCCTTTTGCATAGCCTTGGGAGTTGCCCTTGTCATGATAGCTTATGTTCCAAACTTAAGCATTTCTTGGCTTTTGCTCAATTTCTTGAACTATTGGGCCTGCTCAAATCAATGCATCTTGTAAATCTGATGGTTGGATTGACTCAAGACGTGTATTTAGGGGCCGATTTAGACCATTACAAAGTTTGAATACTTGTTGTGAAATATCCATCGATGGTGCATATTTTAGAAGCATTATGAAAATTTTGGAGTAGTAAAATTCTAGGCTTAGGATTAGCTACTTTAAATTGAAAAATTCATTCATCTTCTGGGCCCAATATGTAGGTGGAAGATATCTCCCATACACAACATCCTTAATCCTGCCATAAACGATAATGGTTTTGAATACCCCTTGGCCCGGCCCTTGCACCACTCTTTCCACTAAAGACGAGCATCCCCTCTCAGTTTCAGTTTTGTAATCATTGCTTGATTTGATGATGTAGTCCTTGCAGCAATGAAATAATCTTCCATAGATTCTATCCATGTTTTTGCCTCGGTTGGAGTATCCTTTCCCTTACCATCAAATTTTGGTGGCTTATATTGCTTGAGAAGTAATTTCTTCTCTTGATCTTCTTGTGCTATTGATGTTTAAAGTAACATCTTGGGAATTTTTCATGATCAAATTTTTCTTTGGTAATAATATTCAAGAAGGGCACCCTCATGAATTTTGGGAAGGAAGTATGTATTATTCAATCTTCCTGATAATCATTAGAGTTTGTACATCAAAATAGGGTTTTAGTTAGAGCTTGAACTTGTTTCTATCTTTCGACTTATCATGGATCTCGGGTAGCTCAATAGATCTTATCGACTAGAGTTGTGGCGTGTACATCCACATTTTGGTATTTAGTGTAAAGATCTAGATATCCTTCTCTATAGTAGTTATGACGAGGGTCACTCCCTAGAATAGCAATTCTATCGACGATGAACTAAGTTAATTCTTCATATATGTAATGATTTTGGCTATCTAGTTGGCCATTAATATGAAGAATGAGATTCTATTCAGAGCCATCAAAGAGAAATAGTTCAATGAGCTTTAAGCTCTCCATCCATTGGACTCGCCTAAGATTGGCCTTGATATAGTCAAAATGATCACAATGTAACAATCTGTCCCATATTTTCTTCAATGTTAGTCTGGATATGAGGGATAAGGACCATGCATTCTCCCTAAGATAGTCATAGAATTATTTCACCATTTGTAATCCAACGAATGCATGGCAGATATACAAATGGCCTGACTTAGAAGAAATTCCTTCTCGCTTCGTGACCTTGAAATAAATTGATATTAGCTTGTAATAACCCTATTTCCACTAGAGTTTAACAAATCTAGACTTCTTAAAAAAATTAAAAATTACAATAAAATGGATAATATTTTTTCATTATTCTTGGTTGCTAAGGTGATAACTAGTCTTGATTACAATAGATGAACAAAAGTAATTTCTTACATGAACATGAAGAAAATACATTTTTCAAGTTGCTTAGAGACCTATATTAGTGTTGGAAGAGGATTCTCTATTATGATCTAGGCATGGCACTGTGATACATCCATTAAATAATAAATAGGGTTATGGGAATGGATATCCAAAAATCTATATTTTAGGGAAAGATCAGGTAATCCATCTTTTTTGTAGTTGCGGACTTGAGTGATCTATAAAGTCAACCAGTATAGCCTTTGTGACTTCCTCATAGATGTACCGGTTTAATTTGACTTGTCATCCCCCAGTGAACATGTTTGAGTTTACTTTGGCCTCGTAGAACAGACAAATCTTGGCAACCTTAATGGTTTCCATCCATTTCACCCTCTTTAAATTGTTCTGGAGGAGATAAGAAAAATAATTTGTGTCAATGTAACAATACCCTATGCTTAACATCCAGTGTCTTTCACAATACAAGGGTGAAGGATTGTATATTTAATCTAATATTTGCATCCTCTGGTTTCTCCAGTTGAAACTAGATGAGTGCGTGGCTGACATAAACATGACTTGGAAAATCAAGAATCGTTTCCAAGGTCTGTCCTTCTGCCAGAAATTAAAAATATATATTAACAAAGAGAGAAATTCACAACTTAAGGGAAATATATATTAATCTATAGTTACAAATCTTTGCCAGTTTTTATACTTGCATTGTATCCTATATTAATGTAGACTCTAATACCAACTGTGACATGCCATGCTCAAGCTGCTTTCTCATTGGCACATTCTAGTAGTCCACTAAGAGATATCCTAGACAACGTCATCTAGGACTCCATGGAATACCTCAGATTTTGCTATCTAGGATCGCTTGAGTCTACCTCACAATGGAAAATTTCGACCATTTCTACAAGGATCAACTTGTGTTTTTGGGTTCTTAATATTGGTCAAGTCACCTATTGGTCAACTAGCATCAGTATATTGAGTTCTCATTTCTCACAAGATCACTTGAACTGAGGTGGACTTGCATTGCACTTGGTTAAAAGAGAATGGGAGACGAAGGGGTGTGTAGCACGTCAATCCCTCTACTTACAAGGAAAAATCCCATTTTGCCCCCCCAAAACTATGCAAGTTAGGTTCTTCCTAATATCTAGTGACCATTCTTTTGCCTATTTACTAATGTAATTTTTATAAGAAAAGCTCTCAGCTAACCGAGACCACCCAACCGTAGGCTAGGATGACCTGTTAGGGGCCCATCCACTCACTTCCCTCAATATAGTATTTTTAAATACATAATACCTACCACTTTAGGTTTGATATATTTTGGCACAAATTCGTTATACATCTTTATTTCACAACACAAAAATAGTGTAAAGCAATTCTTCTCAAAGAGTTTATTTATTGTAAGAAAATATCTTCTTACAATGCTTCATGTCCTAACTGAATAATATCAATAGGAAGGAATTATTCCCACCAAGTTTAGTCCCTAGACTAGTATTGAGACTTTCACAATACTATTTGGGCTCGAAGGGTAATTGACAGTTTATAAGAGTCTAAGGAATTTATGATCAAAGTCTCATGATATCCTCAACTCCTCCTGCCTAACTAGAATTTCCTACAACAGGACCTTTTGCATTGTGGTGGGTCCATACTCATCTTGACACGAAAAGAAAACCCCTTAGAGTAGGCTTTATTCGCATTGATCTTGGAGAGGTCTAGCATCATCAGGGAACATTGCCTCAATCTAGAAATTAGTGCCCTATTGTCCATTCTTTATCCTGACAATTTTAAGAAAAATCAAAATTTAATTTATAGCCACAAATAGCTTACTTCAAATGTATCACACACAACAGTCTTAATGAATTTACGTGAAACACAAACCCTTATTTTAAAACAAAATTATTAGGGCTAAACTTAGCAGAAGTAGTAATGTTTTCCAATAATCTTCTCGGATTACTCTCCCCCTTGGGATCTTGCCCAAGATAAATTTTACAAGGAGTTTATTTTTCAAAACCCCCCTCCTCCAAGGTTTGGACAACCCATCAATCCTTCCAAGATTGCTAAAGGACTTCTATAAGCAAAAGCTTCTATGATGAGCATTTTTTTTCTTTTTTTAAAACATAATTTTGTTGGTCCTTGTCTAATGATAACTCATTAGGTGAGAAAATCTTGGCTATTTTATTATGAAAAGTATTCTAATAATTTCATATTAAAAATTAGTGTTCTTATTTATCGATTGTTTGGAGGCTCCATCAATTTAGTACAAATTAAATTCAAAATTTGAACTACTTAAATATTCCTTATTGCAAAAATCATAGTCCTTGAATCTAGTTATTGGTAATTGCTACTTGATGCAATAAAATCATAAATTCTTTTCAAGTAGTGCAATAATTTCCTTGAGACCTATTCCTAATAAATATCATGTAATACAAATTAATTCTTTTTAATGTGTAATTATGAAGGTAAAAGATTTCTATTCAGTAATTTTCTATGCATGAGATTATATGCAAAATTTTACTCTCACTACTATCATGGATGTAATTTTCATTTGTCACTTCATGAGATGATGATCTACTCATTTTATTTGATAATTATAATATTAGTCAAATATGACACAAAGGGATTTATGAAGAGCACTTGGTTGTTGTTAGTATTTGCAGCTTCCTTCGTAATTTTGGTACTTGCCATTCCATTTATAGTAGTCATACCCGCAACGTTATTAGCAGGTCTTGCTTCCATGGTCTTTACGAATTTTCCCTTTGGGGCCATGGTCTTTGATCAAGGAATTGTAAAGAAAACTTCGATAAAAGAGATATGGGTCATCTGGATTTGATTGATAGAGATGGCGACAATAGAAATTTGAGAATAAATCGAGTGGAGTTTCAATGAAGGTAGAAGAGATGGGAATTGGCTTAGAAAGATGGTAGAGTATCCCCCCTTGTCTTCATGATAAGAATTATTCATCTTGCTTTTCTCTATTGATTCAAGTAGAGTCTCTTCTATTGAATTCCAAGCTAGTATCCTCTATGGCTTCTCATGTCTTATATTTATAATTTAGTTGAAGGGAGGGGGGTCTCATGAGTCATGACCAAGAAGAGGAGTGCTTTTTGGAGAGTATCTTGCCAATCCAGCTATATGGGAGCTTTTAAGATGCAATTTGATGCTGTTGATCAGTTCTTTGAGGTCCAGAGAGGTTGCTAGATATGCCATGACTGATTCACCTGGCTTTTGGGTGATCTTCCTTCAATCTAGGTGTTGAGAGTGGAAAAAGACTGAATTTTTGTTGTTTTTGAGGCCTAAATGGTTGATTTTGATGCATTTTGAGTGATGATTGGTTGTTTTGGAAATTTTTGAAAGTGTTTTGGATGATGTTGATTATGTTTTGGAAGTTCATGATGATTCTTAGTAGAAATATGAAGCTCTGTGATGTTTTGATATGTTCTGTTGAGGTTCTGATTGGTTACCTTCTGTTTAGCTTCTGTTTTGTTCTAATTTTCTTCTGTATGAAGCATGGATTGATTATTGATAAAGGTTGAAAACTTTTGAAAGCTTATCGAATAGTTTTTGATAGTTTGGAATGGTTTTAGTATGAGTTATGAGGTTCTACTGTTCTCTGGTGACCTTCTATAACCCTCTAATGAACTTCTGTAGAGCCTTTTTCTCTGTTCTGTTTCTGTTCTATTCTGTTCTGTAAATCTTCTGAAAGTGTTCTATGGAATGAGGGTGTGACTTTGGGAAAGTTTTGTAACTTTTGGAAATGATGAGTCTAAGTTGAAAAGAGCTCAACAAATGGAAGAAGTAGCTGTTGAAGATTGAAGAGCAGATTGAAGCGATAGAGACAGAAGTGAGCTATGAAGAGACACTGTAGTGGCTCTGGTGCCCTTTCATACCTCCCATGCCTCTTGGGAGGTGCATCCATCACCTAAGAAGGATTATTTTGAGAGTCATTATTAAGTATTGTAGAGGGGAGATAATGTACTATTGATAGAGAGAGAGAGAGAGAGAGAGTCAGAGATAGGCAATTCTATAAAAAAACAACGTGTATATCTATAAGAGATTGAAAGAGAGAACTATGAAGACAATGAAGATGAATACTATGTGATTATTTCCATTCAAAAGTGGTATATTCTTTTGTATTTCTTGTTCTATTGATGGATTCTATGAAGATGTTGAAGATTATGGTTGATTCTATCAAATCCGTGGGAGATATCTACTATGATGCTGCATGAAGAGTGGTTCTTTTCCTTGTTGTGGTTCTCTAAAGAATGAAACAACAAAGCTTTTTGATGTTACAATATAGATTTTCTTGCAGTAGAAACCCCTTTTTCTTGGTGTTCCTCTTGGGGCTCCATGCTTTTGATGAGCAGCTGGGGAAACTTGCCATCAACAAGCATCAGAAGAGGCTGAAAATGAAGGAAATGGCATTACCAAGAAGAGGAGAATTCAATGGATGCTTGCAAAGTTTCTTCTTCCAATGAATAGTTGGAGATTCTTATTGTCAAAACCACTTTCTATAAGAAGTTCATCCCACAATGGCGGAAACATATTACCATCATGATGCAAGCTCTATGTGGTGGACTATTTTCTCTTCCTGTTGAAGCATCAGAAACTTGCATTTTGGTGGTAAATTGTTTGGAAACAAACTGAAGGGTAGAAATAGAGAGAATGATCATCCATGGAAGATTTGGCATTCATTGAGAAGTTTCCAGACATCATCAAGTGGGAGATCGTGAAGAAGCTTCAAGAGTTGTGGTCAATGGAGGCACGAGGGATTCACTAGTAGTAATAAGGAGACGTCACCTGTGTGAAAGAAATATATGAAAATACCCCTTATCGACCCCCTATTTATGGGACCTTACCTTATAAAATGTATCTTCCTTCCCTTAAATAACCCCCTCCCTTACACTCACGTTGTACTATACAGTAAATCCTAGTGGACCCCCTGGGAGTGGAGGTTCACGAAAGCAAGAAAGAAAAGAGTTGGAATTTGCATTAACAGCAATATACGTGGGATGCTTGGTGTTCTGACAATCTTCTCTTTGTTCAATTAGCAACCCACCGGAAGTTGATAGGACAGAGTGTTCTTTACAAAGCCACAGAGAGCTACAGAGCTACAAAGCTAAAGAGAGAGTGTTGGTAGACAGAGTGTTCTTTATAGAGCCACAGAGAGCCACAGAGAGCTACAAAAAAAAAACAAACACAAACAAAACAACTACCCCCCAAAACCCAACTAATAATAATAATAAAATTTAAAAAACAAAAAAAACCAAACAAAAAACAAAACAAACAAAACGGTTTTATTTAAAAAAAAACAAAAAACAAAGCCAAAAAGAAAAAATCAAACCCCCCCACAGTTTTCCCTCCCCCCTTTCCCTTTTTCTCTCTCTTCTTTCTCTCTCTCCCTCTCTTTCTCTCTCCCGCTATCTTCTCTGTCTACCCTCCCCTCCTTCCTCTTCTTCGCCTTCATCCTCGAGGCGGCCGTCCTCCCCTCCTTCCTCTCCTTCGCCACCTTTCGCCTTTCGCCAACTCCCCCTCCTTCTCCTTCACTGCCAACCATCCCCTCCTTCCTCTCCTTCGCCACCTCCTGCCCTTCCCCACGCTCCCCTCCTTCTTCTCTTTCGTCACCTCCCCCTCCTTCTTCTCCTTTGCCACCTCCCTCCGCCCCATCATACTTCTCCCCCTCCCCCCGCGCTGTCGTTCTCCCCCCCGCTATCGTTCCACCCCCCTCGCCCCTCGCGGTGTTCCTTGGCCTCCCCGCCCACCGTTACACACCCCCCTCCATTTTCCTCCCCGCCCATCCGTGGCCCCCCCTCTAATTTGCCCCCCTATATTTGGAACCCTCCTATATTTGCCCCCCCCTATTTTTAACCCCCCCACATTTCCCTCCCCACCCGTCCGTGTCCCCCCCTCTTGTCCATCCACCCTCCCACCACCAAAAGCGACCAGAGAAAACACAAAAAAACACAAAGCTACTCCCTTGGGCCCCATTTCTCTGTCACGGCCTTCAAGCCCCCTTTGCCCCCGTTCTTCCGCGGCTCTATACCACCCCGTTGACACCCCTACCTCATCCTCCCACCTTGTTTGCAGATGTTTGTGCGCCACCGCATGTTCGTGTTCGTGTTCGCATTAGTGGGCTGCACACGAATCTTCACGCGCGAGAATGCGCGTCTCGACTTGTTCGTGCGGTAGTGCGTGCGATCTGAGCATATGCTGTTGTTCACACGCAGCCTGGGTATCTTCTTTTATTTTTCAAAAACCCCCTAACACCCGAAAGAAAAAACACCTAAAACCCTTTAAAAAATCATTAAAAATTTCTAAAATTTTAATTGAAAAATATAAATATATTTGAAATATTTCTTACTAAATTGAATTTTTTTTGGTTTATCTTGCTAGTTATAATACTAAGAATTAATTGAAAAAATTTTAAATCCTTTAAAATTAATTGAAAATTGATAAAAAATCAATAAAAATCCACAAAAGAAGAATTAAATTCAAAAAAATCATAGAAAATTCAATCAATGCATTTGAATACTTTTAGAATATTTATATAAGCTGAAAAAGTATTGACACATGATCAGTTTATTATTTTCAGGCCAAAATATTAAATTTTTACCTAAATTCATAGAAATTTTATTTTAGATTTCAAAAATAGACTGAAAATTTATTGAAAAAACAAATCCATTTTTGAAGCCTAATGGTTTAATTCTCACTCAGGATTGATTGCAAAAATCTAGTTATTAAATTTGTTTTTAAAAAAACATAATACATCAAACATTTAAAAAAACACATAACTAACAATAAGAATGATAATAGCACCCAAATACTAACCCATCTTGGGATCCATCAAGCTTATTTGTTGGACTCATTACATCTTGGGATCCATCCGTGCACCCTCCGTCTCTTGCATACACACCCTTGTCAGGTATTTATATTTTCCACTTTATTTATTTTTTTTGTCACCCCTTAACCACAGTTAATGATTGAAATGAATTTAAATCATCCACTTTTCCATGCACACTCGTGCCAAACACACAGTTTTCTAAACAAATAAAATGAACCAACCGTTCACTTAACACACGCTTCTTTGTGCACTACAGACACATCTAAGTTTATTTTAAAATGAACATGCCATCACGAATGCATGCACTACATAAAAAGTGCTAAACATACACTTAATTTTTAATCAATGAATATGTATTTAGAGACTTGAGTCTGGGTATTGAAGTCCGGGATTCCTTAAAAGTACAATTTCACCCTAATAATTTGTAATTAATATTTTAAGAAGGAACCATTGTTTTCTTATTAAGGTTTACAACCTAATAAAATTTCACCCATTTTTTAATAATTTATTAAAATGAACCCTTCACTAAAATCATTTCCCTCATTGTGTTTTTTTTCCTTTTTAATTAATGCGCTTCGTGGAATGGGCAAGTGTAGTCTTTTGAGCCGTCATTGCTTACTGAAGTTTTGGTTATATCATGAGTGGGTTATTGAGGTATTATGGCTTGATTGTATGATACAATTACGAGTGCGGTTTGTAGTTTTTTTTTTGCCTGATACGGGGTCTCGGGTGCATGTTTGTTGCATAGCATGAAGCTTTTGGTCGCATATGTGTAGAGGCCATGCCGTTTTTTTCTAGAATGTGGATTGTTTGGGGTGGTTGGTTGGTTAGTCACGTTTGTGCGTGCTTATTCTGGTCGATTTCTTTTTTATGGATATTATGTTATTTCGTAGGCATTCCCTGTGATTGTCTATGTGTGTGGTGTGTCTGAATGGTGCCTCAAGCTCCTCCTCCAGTCCAGTACGTCCCACTGGTCTCTCACGATTATTCTTTATTGCTCGAGTCTGAACTTATTGGCAAAGCAGGCTTAACAAAGTTCATCGCACTCTCATTACCACTCATCCCGGAGGATACTAATACTTGTGATTAGTTTCTAGCCTCTTACTGTAAGAGGTCTGGTCTTGTCAGAGGAACAATTGTCCAATTGATGCCTAAAAATTTGGGCAAGGCTCTGTTGTTACCCTATAGGGGAGACTCTTTCCCTATTGCTAGACAACTGCTCTCAAATGAGGATATCCTTAAATTATTGCAAAAGCAGACACAGGATGTGTTGGATATCTAAAGAAAGTTCTTACCACTTCTAATATTAGTGTCTCCATGATCTCCAATCCTGTGTGAAAGCAGTTATGCCAGTTCCTTCAGGACATGTTTATGCCTGCCAAGACACTCTCTAATTACCTTTCAAAGGAGTTGTTTACAACTTCTAGAATAATGTTGAAAGGCATTACGATTGATTGGAGTTTTTACCTTCTGTCCAAAATGGATCAACACTTTGTCAAAGCTACCAAGGGTAGTGTAACTAATGTTACATTTAGATCCTATCTTTCTGTCTTTTTGGCATATGCTGCCCCTTCGAAGGAAGTTCCTACCTTGATAGTTGACCCACCAGATGCTCCTTCCCCTGTTGAACACTCTAATGTCATCATTGAGGATCTTGATCATATCCCTCATGTGGTAGTTCAGAGAAAACACTTAAAACGAGTGGCTAAATCGGCCCCATCTCCTCCTCTGGTCTCCATTCCTGATCAATCTAGCAGTCACCTACCAGTTTTCTTCACAATGCCAAATCTTTTCAGAGCACATCGTGAGGGTACTCTGGAGATTTCCATCCCTTCAGTGCCATGCTTGGTAACTGGAGATGCAATTCCCTTCCTATGTCAAGATGTTCAACATTCTATTGAGCTCTTAGACTGCATGTATCAAACAGCTCTATTCCTCTTACTATGATGAAGTACAACAGACCAAAGAAGAGCTGACAAAGGCAAATGCAGAGCTAGCTTCTGCTCATGAACGCTTTTCGGATCTTTGTACCCAAATGGAGCAACATACTAAGACCATTGATGCTCAAAAAATAGAAATTTCTAGTTTGCACACTCACTTGGCTGACATTAACACTCAAGTGGTTAATGTAACTGAGGAATGAAATAGATTGTTGAAAGAATCTCACGAGCTTCAGCCTTTGTTAGTTGCCTAGACATAGGAGCTTAAAATAGCAAATACCACCATAGAACACAGCAGAAACCAAATTCAGCACCTTAACGAGCAACTGGTCCAGTCACGTTCTTCTTCATAGAGCCCTATTATGCAACTAGTTCATTCTTTGACCCCTACGGACTTGGCAGTTCTCCAAAGACAGGCCACATTATATCCATTGTTTCAAGCTATAGTGGAAAGATTGCAGTCTAGGATGGATTTATTATGGTCTACATTTGAGAAATTTCAGGAGTATGTTCCTCTCGACCATTCCTTTTTTGTCCACTATCAACTGTAGAAGTTGGCCTTCTATATTAAGATCTCAACTATGGATCTACTCTTCCAGAGGATGGTTGGAGTAGAGCTTGGTCTTCTGATTTGTTGACAAAAGTTGTCCGTATAGTATTTGAAGATTCTGTGATGTTGGATACAATGCTGATGTCTTATATGTATCTATGAGGTGATCTGTTAATTCCAAATGATGTAGATCTAGCTTGGTATGTAAGGGATGTGGTCTTACAAGCTTCCTTATATGTCAACCATTTAGAGTTGAGAATAGATGAAATTTTCCAGTGCTATTCTTCTAAAGTGACTGCTTGCCCTGAAACTTTATGGCATTCAATGATTGATTCTATAGCCCTAATGAAGAGCACCCTGCCACGGCACCATGAGAACCACGAACCGGCCAAGAGAGGCTACAAATACATTTGCTGGCCACAAAACCTGCAAGAAAACTCTCCTTCTTCTCACCAAGAACCATGCTCTCCAAACACACAAGAGGAAGCACACAAGAAATTGAGAGAAATTCTTCCATCCTCACCCTCTTCCTCTTCCTCACTCTCCATAAGATCTTGCAAAGGAGCACAAGAGAGAGAAGCAAGAACAAGAAGGCAAGTGTTGTGCCAAAATGAGAGAGGGAGAAATGAACCATGAGAGAAGAAGATAAAGGAAGAGAGAGGGTGTAACCACCTCAACCTCCCACCTCCCCAAATCCCACGACTGCAACCACCTCCTTTTCCTTTCTTGAATTATGAAATTCAAATTTGCATACATTAGCTAAGGTCTAAAGACCTTTCAATTTTTGGAATGAGACAAAAGGATTTGACCTTTCCTTTTCCTAGGAATATTTTATAGTGTGTCTCTTTTGGACCACACATTTTACATTGCTTCATATTTGATTTTTGACAAAGGGGTACAATTGCAAAGTATCAATTTAACAAAAGTTGTTTCCATGTGAGCACATTTTTGTGCCTTTATTTGCACTGATTTCCTGGTTATCATTCCTCCCACGCTTAAGTGTGAAGCGTCCCCGTGAACAAATTCGAAGAAGAACCACGATCAGCTCTTGAAAAATCTTCGTCGTCATCATTAGTCTTCAATCTTGATTTCTTTTCTTCAATCTTCTTTGAATTGTCACAAAATAGAATCACAACTAGGACGTTGAAGCCTAGGTTATAAAACACTCCAAACAAAACTTGAAAGATAGGGCTTTTCAACAACTTGTGCACAAAAATCACTTCACACTAAGGATAGAAAGAAAAAACAACCATACCATAAAGCTCATAATAAAAACCCAAGAAAGACTATCATTCAGCATACCCTCACTAAGGATAAAACATTAAAGTTCTCCCACCCAATTTATGGATTTTAGAAAAGGACAGGAAGGGATGTTTTATTTTTTATTTTTTAAATAGCAAAAACTAAGAATTGGACAAAGCAAATGTTATAAAAGGTTTTTGTGCATTGGAGATTAATGATCTTGGTGGTAGCATTTTCAAGTAGACTGAGAGAAGGATTTTATAATTAAAGATTTAGGATGTTGGCTTTGGTGATGTAAAGGTTTAGAGGTTGAAAAAGAATTACTCCAGAATTTGACATGTGGATAAGGGATAAGTCAAAGACATTATGATAGGAGGAGATTGAATACATTTCGATGCGCCTGCTTTCACTAATGTGTGGATGATGAAGGGTATGGAAAAGGGGAAATGTTGTCGACGTTTCAAGGCGAGGGGGTGGAGGCATCATGGATGAAGATGGGGGTAGAGTGGAGGAGCTATGGTGGTGATGACGAATGGGGGAAAGGCAAAAGGAGAGGACAGACGGGCTGTTGAAGATACCCTCGCCTTTCTCATAGAGGTTGCTGCAGACGAAAAGGGACAACGAGGAAGGAGATGGGAGTAGCCTTTTCCTCCCCACAGCCCACACGGAATGAATTTAGCAATCCTCCGCCTATCATAAGCGTGTCTTTGCAGAGGCCACAGGCACATGAACCACTCCATCATCAAAGGGATGGACCAACGACGTCATGAGTTGCCGTAGAGAAGGCAGAGCCACAGTCGACAGAGCATGAGTGATTTTGTTGGGCGCTGTCGATGAGGGAGAAAGAGCATAAAATTGACAGTTACAAAGAGATCGATACCAAGCCAATCGATATGGCAGTAGGGCCACTTGATGATCACACGGGTAGATCATGCCCAAACATGAAGCCGAGGCTACTGGCAAGCTTGGCGAAGTTGGACCAAGGGTAACCCAGTTTTGAAGATAAGCAACAACAGGGGTAGGGATGACCCTTATAATGGACACGAGATTTCAGATTCGAAAACTGCTGCAACATGACCTCTTCAATTACCATTAGCAATTTCTTTTCTATCCTCTTCACTGATAGCACCACCTTTTCATTCTTCTTTGGCTTCAGATTTGAAATTGTAGCAGCCCATTTTTTCTTGCAAGCTCCATAGCCACCCCTATTCCCGGCCAGTGCACCAAATGAAGAGCACCCTGCCACGGCACCATGAGAACCACGAACCGGCCAAGAGAGGCTGCAAATACATTTGCTGGCCACAAAACCTGCAAGAAAACTCTCCTTCTTCTCACCAAGAACCATGCTCCCCAAACACACAAGAGGAAGCACACAAGAAATTGAGAGAAATTCTTCCATCCTCACCCTCTTCCTCTTCCTCACTCTCCATAAGATCTTGCAAAGGAGCACAAGAGAGAGAAGCAAGAACAAGAAGGCAAGTGTTGTGCCAAAATGAGAGAGGGAGAAATGAACCGTGAGAGAAGAAGATAAAGGAAGAGAGAGGGTGTAACCACCTCAACCTCCCACCTCCCCAAATCCCACGACTGCAACCACCTCCTTTTCCTTTCTTGAATTATGAAATTCAAATTTGCATACATTAGCTAAGGTCTAAAGACCTTTCAATTTTTGGAATGAGACAAAAGGATTTGACCTTTCCTTTTCCTAGGAATATTTTATAGTGTGTCTCTTTTGGACTACACATTTTACATTGCTTCATATTTGATTTTTGACAAAGGGGTACAATTGCAAAGTATCAATTTAACAAAAGTTGTTTCCATGTGAGCACATTTTTGTGCCTTTATTTGCACTGATTTCCTGGTTATCACCTAAACCAACGACAAAATACAGCCTCTACTCATGAGCAGAACACTAACCAATTGAGGGTGGATCTTTTAGCTTATCTTTTCAAAAACCATCCATTTGATTCATCCTTCTTTGATGTCTACCATCGACGATCTGTTTTAGGTCCCTCTATTCCTAGCTTATTTTATTATCAACAAATGGCCCATCGCTATGATGCTTATTTTTTCCTTTATCAATCCAACTCGGCAGCCATCTTACCTCTCCTTTTCCAACCTCAAGGTGCTCCTCAAATTCCAATCTTTACCTATTAATCTTTCATTGAAGATCGAGTCTTTCCCCCTTCTCCGCCTTGTCCTTCTCTATTTATCCAAATACCTTCTACTTTTTCTGCTTATCAATTAACACCTTTCTTAATTGATTCACTTAAATTTTCAGCTAATCATTTTTTAGCTTATTCCTCATTTTATAAATTTTCCTACCCATCTCTTCATCCTCTTTTACTCATTCTTCTTCCATCTCCTACCACTTCTATTTCTCAACTCCCTCAGTTGGTTAGTGGGTATGAAGTATTTGATCATCAGATTCCAAGAAGAAGAGGATGGAGCTCAACTGATTCTCTTACGGGACCACAGATTAATTGGCCATTAATACCAGGGGATTGGACAACTACTAGTCAAGCATACCAAAATTATTTTCATTTTTTCCAATAATATTCACAATCTCTAGATCCTTCAGTGAGATTGATAGCCCATTTTGCTTGGTACCTAGCATATATGCATAGGCATTCCCATAACGATCAAAATGCCATTCCAAAGCTTTGTATAAATGTCAATGTAAACATTAATTCCCAACAACTAGATGTCCTATATTTTCATGCCCTTTATCTACCTAGCAGATACCTTGTTTTGCTAGAATGGACGTGCTGTCTTCAATTCTTTTAGAATCCTCCAAAATCTTTTGTAGATGAATCCTTATCCATGGATCATTTTCGTAATCATCAAGCTTTCAGGAGGGATCATCTTCATTTATACCCCTGGATGTATCTTTTATGTTTCTTAATGTTATATCTCTCTTTTGGAGGTGCCATTCAGATGTTGTTTTGTTTTTGTATGTATTAATTTTTATGTGACGAGTTTGTGCTGGTTGAATAATGGATTTGTTTGAGAGCTCTCTTTTTGACTATTGACACTGATGGTGGATGGAAAGCCTATGATGCAAAGCTGAAAAACCTCTTATATCCTTTACAAATTTGTTATGGCTTTCTATTGTCTAAGATGTGTTAATACATAACGGTGTTTTCCTTTAGTTGTATTCTTTCTTAGATACAGGTGACAAAGTTCGGGTCGTGGTTGGGGTGATTATTGAATATGCTAAAGAAGCTCGAATTGAGATCTTTATTGAACTCATATTCTTCTTTTCCTTAGGTCGCAAGGACGCTTCCTTTCTAAGTGTGGGGATATGTTGAGAGTGAAAAAAGACTGAATTTTTGACTAATTTTTTGTTGTTTTTGAGGCATGAATGGTTGATTTTGATGGATTTTGAGTGATGATTAGTTGTTTTGAAAATATTTGAAAGTGTTTTGGATGATATTGATTATGTTTTGGAAGCTTATGATGATCCTTAGTAGAAATATGAAGCTCTGTGATATTCTGATATGTTCTATTGAGGTTTTGATTGGTTATGATACCTTCTATTTAGCTTCTATTTTGTTCTGATTTTCTTCTATATGAAGCATGGATTGATTATTGATAAAGGTTGAAAACTTTTGAAAGCTTATTGAATAGTTTTTGATAGTTTGAAATGGTTTTAGTATGAGTTATGAGGTTCTACTGTTCTCTGCTGACCTTCTATAACCCTATGATGAACTTCTATAGAGCCTTTGTCTTTGTTCTGTTTGTATTCTATTATGTTCTGTAGATCTTCTGTAAGTGTTCTGTGGAATGAAGGTGTGCCTTTGGGAAAGTTTTCTAACTTTTGGAAATGATGAATCTAAGTTCAAAAGAGCTCAAAAAAATGGAAGAAGTAGTTGTTGAAGACTAAAGAGCAGATTGAAGTGACAGAGACATAAGTGAGCTATGAAGAGACACCATAGTGGCTCTAGTGCCCTTTCATACCTCCCATGCCTCTTGGGAGGTGCATCCACGACCTAAGAAGGATTATTTTGAGAGTCATTATTAAGTATTATAGAGAGGAGATGATGTACTAGAGAGAGAGAGAGAGAGAGAGAGAGAGAGAGAGAGAGAGAGTCAGAGATAGCCAATTCTATAAAAAACAATGTGTATATCTATAAGAGCTTGAGAGAGAGAACCATAAAGACAATGAAGATGAATACTATGTGATTATTTCCATTCAAAAGTGGTATATTCTTTTGTGTTTCTTATTCTATTGATGGATTCTATGAAGATGTTGAAGATTATGGTTGATTCTATCAAATCCGTGGGAGATATCTACTATGATGCTGCATGAAGAGTGGTTCTTTTCCTTGTTGTGGTTCTCTAAAGAATAAAACAAAAGCTTGTTAATGTTACGAGATAGATTTTCTTGTAGTAGAAACCCCTTTTCCTTGGTGTTCCTCTTGGGGCTCCACTAGGCCTCTTGCTAAATTGAGAAAACGGGGAGATAGCTTGAGTCTTTCATTGAGACAAGAAAGGAAGATCTTAAGCTTTTTTTTTCCTTCAAAATTTCACATTTAGGGAGGAGAGGAAGACGGCAATGAATTCGTGACAAAAAATGGGGAGATTGCATCTTGATAGTCATTTCCTTATTCTCTTAAGCTTTTTAAAAGCTTGACGCTTTTTCTTTTCTTTATCTTAAACTTTTTCAAGTCAAATATTGACTTGCTTAACTTCCCTAAGTCTTTAAACTCGTTTAGTCTAATTTGGACTTGACTAGTCATAACGGCTATATACATGGCATTTTCCGTGTAGAGGGATTCGTAATCGTATCAATCTCAAAAGGTGTCGAGGTACGGGATATAAATTATTTTATTCAAGATGTTGCTTTTGATAGGCTAAGCTTTTCAAATTTAATGTACGAGAAGTTGGGAAAGTCAAAACATCACATCAACCTTTGGTTGCTAGTAAGCACACATCTAATATTTCCATTCTAGCAATTAGATGGAATGTCTCTTCAAAATCTATGCCATATGTTTAAGCATAGCCTTTTGTAACCAACCTAGCCTTATATAAGCTAACAAAACCATTGGTATTATGCTTAATTTTTTAGATCCACTTACAACCAATAGCTTTCTTTCCCTTAGACAATGATACTAGATCCCAAGTTTTATTAGTCTCTTATGCAGTCATCTCCTTATCCATTGCTACATCCCAAGGAGCATGACCAACAATATCCTCAAAATAAGTGGATTCAAAATATTCAATCATATTTACCATATAAGCATAATGGTGAGATGCATAACCTTCAAAATCAAATATTTAAATAGGATGTTTAACCTTGCTAGATCTAGTTACTACTAGATTACTCAATGGAGCCTTTACATTACCATGCCCTATCTACACCTGCTGTATTAATTGAAGGGGTACCAACCTCATCACCCAAACTCTTTGAATCACTATAATCTCCATCAATTGTAAAATGACTAGTAGATATATCATTACCATCATTTGGCACTTTCTTCTTCCCTTTGTCTTTACTTGCAACACTTGTAGATATACCTAAAGATGTGGGTCTGCTTCTTAGTCTTCCAAACTAAGGGCTAATCATAGATGTAGTACTAGATGATATTTTTTATCCACTAAGGATTTGTAGATGATATTTTTTATCCACTAAGGATTTGCAATTCTTGCTTTTTTTTTCTACACATAACTGTCATAACCATCATCATCATCCAATGCATCACCACTAGATGCATACCAATTGCTCATCTCATAAAAATAACATCCTTGCTTACTTTAAACTCACATGTGATAGGGTTATAATTGCGATACCCTTTCCACTCTAAAGAGTATCCAATGAAAATACATTTTTTAGCCTTTAGATCAAGCTTCTTTCAAACTCATTTGATGTATGAACATATGCGATCTAATCAAACACTTTCAAGTGTGACACATCAAGCTTCTTGCTTGTAAAGCATTCTTTGAGGGTCATTCCATGAATTACATATGTGGAAGTTCTATTCATAATATAGATATCAATATGAACCATCAATGCATGTGTAACTTTTGCAATATGCATATTTTTCCTTTCTACAATCCCATTTTTTTATTGGGTATACCTACAAGTAAACAATCTCTTTATCCCATGAGACCTCAAAAAGGCATTGAACTCATTAGAAAGGTTCTCTCCCCCTCCATTTGACCTCAAGAACTTAAGTTACAAGCATGTTTCTATTTCAACAATAGCTTTGAAAGTTTTGAAGTGCTCAAACACATCTCTTGAACAATCATTAATAAACATAATAAAATATTTATAGCCACTAAGAGATATGTTTTGTGTAGGTCCCCAAATATCTGTATGTACAATATTAAGTATATTCTTACTTACATCACTATCATGCAAAAAAATTCTCTTTCTTGGTTACCAAATTGACACGCTTTACACACTTTATGAAATTCTGTAACTCTAAAAGCAAGCAACCCTGTAATTGACCCTTTGGGCTATATTAATTTCAATCTTTACACATTTGCATGTCCAATACATTTGTACCATATTTTAATGTCTACAACTACTTTTTGTTTAGCATACATATCAACATTCATAGTAAGAATTCTAACATCTAAAGCGAACATGCAACCAACTCTACTTTCCTTTGTGACCAAGCTACACTTATCATTTAAGTCTTCCACAAAACAAACTTTTACATAAAATTGAGCATATAACTCTTCCTCTACCATCTAACCAATAGACAATAAATAATTTGTGATGGATGGCACATGTAATATATTTGACAGACTTTGTGTTTGACCATTATGCAAGGATAAGTGAATCTTTCTAATGTGTAAAATTGAGTGTATGAATCGTCACCCATCTACACATAATCTAGATTTTGTAAATCATGCATCTCTCCAAACCATTCAACATAATTAGGCATATATGATTAGATACACTTGAAACAACATACTATACATCATTATGTATCCCCTTTCCTATAACAACATTCACCATATGTTGCATAACAAACATATACTCATTTTTGTCTTTATTTTGTTGTAAAGTTGATGTGTAATTTCCTTGTTACAATTTATCATTCTGAATATCTTCCTTCTTAGCATAATATTGGAC
Organism: Lygodium microphyllum; assembly: GCF_053477565.2. NCBI lineage: Eukaryota > Viridiplantae > Streptophyta > Polypodiopsida > Schizaeales > Lygodiaceae > Lygodium > Lygodium microphyllum. Next base: position 93,002,305 of record NC_141161.1, on the reverse strand, counting down.
TCCAATATCATCTGTTTTACCACAATAATGACAAACAATATAAGAATGGCTAGAATCTCTATTTTTCCATCCACCTATTTCTTTAGAGCCCCCCATTGTCTTTGAAGTTTCTGTAGCCCCTTGAAACCTACATTTTATTGAGCTGCTAATTTAATATGTTTGTTTGTTATCACTAGCACATCCCATACCACAGCCTCTTGAAGAGGATTCACTACCAAGTTTCCTTCCTGAACTTAAGTAAAATATTTGGACTTGTTCACCACTTCTTTTAGACGATTCATCCTATATGGTAATCTCATTTGTAATATGAGAGAGACCAAATTATCAAAAACTAGAAACAGCCTCCATACATACATATAAGTGATACATGATTTCTAGACCTTCTCATTATAAACGCTACCCAAAGTAGATGAAACTAAATCATCATCACCAACTACAATTCTGAAACCTATTCTTCATACTTAAGACTGCAAAGCATCATACTCCTTTTGTTTCAACTTTAGCTATTGTGACAAAACATTTATTTTTACTATTGAACAAGTTGATCCTATAGATTTTCTACCACGGTCATTCTCACAGCGCCCTCATTGTCACTTTGTTGTAAATAACTCGTGACCTTTTGCATAACATCAAAGCACATCTACCATACTACTAAGTGCCAAACCATCAACCATAGAAGCCGTAGAAGTGGAAGGTACATGATCCCTCATGTCTGTTACTAATATATAAATCCTATATATCACATGCGTTCATGGCATGTTTTATATATCCCTATGTAATCTATTTTGCAATATTTTATTAACCCTTCTATGACTTTTTGCCATAATTTATAGATCCCTTATTGTAAGTTTATTCCTTTCATAAAATAACTTAACAAATCCTTATGTAATAGATACAAAACACTAGCTCTATCATAGAATTGATCACAAACTAGTTGAGGCACGACTTCAAGCTATTATGTGGAAGGTTGCAAGCATATTAATGGTTCTTACCACTGAGAACGCCATGAAGGGTGCGTCTAAAGAAGATATGACAAGAGGTAGAATGTACGACCAGATTTTTGCTGAGCTAAAAATGCATTCTAAACTTGATCAGCTCATTAAAACAGCCCCATAACATATAAGATCCCAACACTTTGAAGCTTTCATTAAAAAGAAAGTGATCCTAGAAAGTTGCAGGCTACACATAAAATTTTAGGGGTTGATACCTTCAACATTTGGTCCTAGGGTCTTCACAAAAGTTGTAGATCGCAAGTGGGGCTACAATTTTTCTTTTCAATGCTTGGCAATCTAAGTTACCATTCAAAAGACAAGAGCAGTTTTCTACAGGGTGGTGTTGTAGGACAATTTTCTAGACATGATAAAACTAAGTTTGATGAATGTAAATTATTGCATGAGACATATGCTTTGATAGAGATGTTTGAGACTAAGATGAGGGTACCAAGGATAGGGATGAGGATTCAGATATGCAAGAAAAGTGATACATAAGAGGCAAATGCAATGGAGAGCCTAGTGAAAGATGAGCAAATTGACAGAGATGAAAAAGAAGAGGTGAAAGCAAGTTCTCATGGAGTTAATGAACAAACCTATACTAATATGGCTACAACTATAAATAAACACTCGAGTGAAGATTGAGTTGTTGGGAAAATCTTAAGCGGACCATTATTGCTAGAATAAAAGTAGAAAGGAATTTTAAAATGGATTTTACGAGTGCATTGGCCCAAAAAGGCCACTCTTCTTGCATTTGAGTTGGGAACTTATTGAACAAGACACTATGATTGGGATTTCATTGTTACACATAACCAGGATTAGTGTAGTGCTTTTGTTTTCAAATATACATAGAGGATTTTGGCATCAGCTGATTTAGCTTCTATCTTAGCTTCTGTCTTGCTCATTCTCAAGAACCCTTGTAGCTTGTGGCTAAACACACTAGTGTCTAACAGTGTGGGAGCCAAAGTCTGTGAAGAGGAGCATGATGTCCATCTTACAACTAGCTAGGCGACATCTCTAGGTGTTAAAGACCTTGCGTTGACTGTTCTATAGTGCAAGGAAACCTATTTCCACCACCTTCCCTACTGCATTTTGAGCTAGACTACAATACAAATCTACATTTGATCCAACGGACCCTTCATACTCGCTAGACAGTGCGTACACTGTCAAAGGGATTTATGTCTATGGTATGAAAGCATATTGACAATTGTGTATTGAGTATGTGAGTGGTCTACATGTGGGATTATGGAAGACAGGTTCTAGAAGGCACTATAGTGGATTGCCTGTATGAGAACTGAGATGTGTTGATCATGCTATATTAGGAAAGGACTCAAGTAAGTCACAAAGTGGTGATTGCATGTATGAGACTAGAATTAGATGGACAAGGGCGACTTAACAAAGGCTCAATAGCCTAACTTTGGACAAAAAACAAGGAGTTTTATTTGAACGGGAGTAGCATATTTAAAAAAAAAAAGGATAATGCCATTGTGGGAGGAGCAAGCAATCTTGGATGTCTTGGGAAAAAACCTCTCATAAATTGAACTTGCAATGATAAATCTCCTACATTTCCATCATCTCATGCACATGCTAAAGACATGTTTTGCTCACCCATACGTTGAACATACGTATATACTTTGTGATTAAGCAAACAAAACAAAAAGAAAGCGAGAAGCTTTGTGCTAGGATAACTAATCTTTTATGCAAAAGGCAGATAGACATTACCTATAGATCACAAGTCCTCCCAAATATTGCATAGAGGCTTTAAAGTGAGAGCGTGTCACAATCTATTACTATCTAAACCATGTATACAGCAAGGTATCTACTATCCACAAGGTTTTCTAGATTGATTTATGGACTTTAAAGACTCTCGTTGAATGCTACTGATGCTCTATGGTTGATAGATGATTGCCAAAACCAAAGTACATGCTTTGGAGTGATTTATGGGTAGCATGTATATGTTTTAATGCTATTGTAATGAATTTTTCTAAAAGGGCTAAAATAGATTTTAAAGGACCATAATGGGTTAACAAAGGTATTGATGCTTTCTGATGGATGATAGCACTTTCGGGTAATGATACCCATCATTTACTGCAGGGATTTTGTTATATGCATGGTAGTACTCTGATAGATGTCATAGAAGCTTCAAAGTGAGAGCTTGTGTTTATGCAATTTATTGCTATCTAAACTAGATATATAGCAGGGTATTCGCTGTCCATAGGGTTTTACATATTGATTTATGGTCTTCAAAGACTCCCGTTGAATGCTATCGATGCTCTATGGTTGATAGATGATTGCCAAAACCAAAGTACATGATCTAGAGTGATTTTTGTTCAACATATGTATGTTTTAATGCTAATGTAATAAATCTATCTGAAAGGGCTGAAATGGATTTTGAAGTCCATAATGGGTTAACACATATATTGATGCTTTCTGATGGATGATAACACTTTTGGGTAATGATACCCATCACTTACTACATGGATTTATGAGGCGTGTGTCATTGATTTTGGAGCAAAGATATTGATGTATGTCAGAGTATATCTGAGTTATAGTCTCAGAGTGTGTTATGGGCTAGCATCCTAAGTGTGTCTTCATACCTAGGGTTTAGGCATATTATATGAATGTACTACGATTGCTTTGCTAAGCTACATATGATACAAGATCTTTGGATTGTGCCTTGATTACTGTCTTTGGATTCATCTAATCTTTATATTTTCTTTCTTTCATTTTGTTGTTCCAGGACTCAAAATCTTTGTACCCTTATGTCTTTTACCCTACAGTAGACCTTTAACCTTACATACTCTAACAACGCTATCCAAAGCAACCTCAAACCAAGCTGCACAGGACCTATGTTTGTGCAAGACAACCATCTTCTTATGATGTGTTTTCAGCCTAGGGGTCTCCTCTTGCAACCTAGCAATACAACAACCTTCTAGGCAACACGTTTAGCACTCCAGCAAGTATGTTTTGTGTCGTGCTTTTGCACTAGGTAGGAGGCTTCTCACTAGGCAGTACCTTAGTAGTATGGGCAATACACTTTGCAAGTGGGCAGCCTATTTTTTTAGGTAGATTGATTATCTTTATTGCTGCGTTTCACATTGGGCTGGTCTTTCCAAACTTGGCCAACACCTCACTAGTTTGGGTGGCCTCTCTGTCATGCCAGATGAATCTGCATTTATTGTAAGGACTCCATTTTCAAACACTCCTAGTTCTTAACCAACCCTTGGATTGGCTACATGTTTAGGTTGAAGACTTGCTTTTCTCTCCATTTACTACTCCATCTCTCTGGCCAACATTGTGTGTTCCTTTTGGCATCGGATACTCCTTGTCTACCTTGCCTAAGTCAACCTTCTTCTGTATCATGGCCCGATGGAGCCAGATTACTCCGAGAACACCTCTTATTGATTGTTTTCACTCCAATGGAAGCATCTTCTTTACTTTCTTACGAGTACTTATTGAAGGACATCTATGGCCAACATGTATGCTTTGGGGGATTGTGTGGTTTGATACAATTTAGATTAACCACCATCCTATCATTTTTTCTTGCTATACTCTTTGGGGGACTCCCAATTCCCGATTGGCATTGATGGCAACTCCTAAGCAAGTGTCAATCGTACCCTCTCTATGCACATCCGATAAGCTGGATGGGATGAACTTGTGAGAGTGTGTAACACAAAGGGGAAAGTAATCATAGAGAAGAGGAGGAGACAAAGAGAGAATACAAGAGAGATAAGGAACAATGTGGTCGAATGGCATAACAAGTGGTTCTCAAAGCAACATGAAGCACTTGTGGACTAAATGGCATAGCCTTTAAACATGCACCTCAGTTGATCCCCAATATCCTAAGGTAAATGACAAGATATAACATGCTCTTCACTTTAGCAAAAATGATTTATAAATTCACAAGAACAAAAAATGTATCCTCTTTTCCTTTAACATTGATTCAATGATTAATCACTAAATCTAATGTAAATGACAAAGAAAGAGAAAATAACTTTATTAATTTAAACTCAACAAAAACAACAAAGAAATAGAATATAGATAAATGTCGAGCTAACCTGTGGAGAGAGAGAGAGAGAGAATCTATAGACTCCAAACAACCAAGGGTGCTCACCAAGAAGATGCGATCTGCACTAAGAAAAATGTTGAGTTTTTAATTTAAAATGTGTGTGTGTGTGTGTGTGTGTGTGTGTGTGTGTGTGCACGCAGCTCAAGCAGAAGTGTGAAAGAATTCAAAATTCCGTCTAGGGGATAACCAAATCTCTAACATGAATTGGGTTGTCTTCTCAAGTAAAACTTTCTGTAGATGAGAAATTCTTCTTAGATCTTTTGTAAATCCTTAGTTTTCTAGCAAATCTCCTTGGTGCATGGCTGAGATTTGATGGCACACTACCCAAGACAGCTGAGAAACCTTGATCACAACTGAAATTAAGTTTGAATACAAATAACAAGTGCTGAAAAGCTTTAGATTTTCAAAGATATGAGAGAAGAACAACAAAGAGAGAGAATGAAATCTTTAGCTCTATAGATTAGAGTTCCAACATCAATCATCTATTACCACCCAGTGCCAAAATCAGGACACCTGTTGTCCTAGAGACCACGAATGATGTTGCATGCAGCCAAGATGTCATCGGATCAGATCACTTATAAGAAAGTTGTGATCAACAACCTCAAAAACCTCTAGTTGATTGGTTGTCACTCACTGAGTATGATGTTTCCATGCTGTCCAAAACCCTAGACAACCACCTGTCATGGAGTGGACTAGAGAGGAAAAAAGAGAAGAGAGAGACTATAGAAGAGAGAGAAGATGAGGTGCAAAAGAGAGAGAGTGACAAGCAGAAAGAAAGACTAGGAAAGGAGAGAGAAAGACAGAAAGAGAGAGAAGGCAACCATGAAAGCTGAGAAAGAGAGAAGATGAAGGAGACTTGTATTATAATAATGGCCATCCAAAAATAAAGTCCCTTACACCTTTTATATTGGCTAGTGTAGTTGGTATTTTACCCTCATTATTTTATTTCCCCTCTTTTACATTCTATCCCCACCCAAAGGTTTTTGCCCTCAAAAACAAGTTAAGCACTTAGTACAAAAAGACAAGGTAGGAGCAAACCAAAGTACTACTTTGCTACAGACATTACAAGGGTTATCTGATGGAATAATGGGTAATTTTTGATGTAGAAAGGGTCATTGATCAATTATGATATATAGGTATGATTGGGGAATGATAAAATTTAAATCTTGACCCATATTCTCTAAGAAAATGAGGGCTGCAAATAGTGGACACTAGCATGCTATCTACTACAGGACCCTGCTGTAGTAAATTTGAGATAACTTTTTGTAGGGAACTCCGATCAAGGTGTCTAATACATAGAAACGGAGTTCCTAACGAGTACTTTTAGTCTATGTATGGAACTCAATGCTGTCTATAATTCAAAATAAAATTTGGTTCAAAACAGTGAGTTGTCTTGTCTGCAATCTATCTTCCCTGTACTAAAATAGGCCAATCCAAGGCTCATAAAATTATCTAAGAACACCATAAAATTTAAGGATCGCTATTAAATTTAAAAGCCTTAATATGGGTACAAATAAAATCTCTTTTAAAACACATCTCTAAAAAGATCTCATTCTAAATGCCATGGACTTTGCAGCTATCTGTGTAGAAGTGGTCATCCCTTTGTGCCAAGACCAAGAAGTCAAGGACAACCTTATGATATGCCCGAAGAACAAGAAAAGAGTAATAAGCAACAACATGTACATTATCGCAATAAACTAGCCAATCACATGAAAAAATTGGTTGGACTATTTTGGACACCTAAGGCAACCACTTATCGTTTTCAAGGAACATCACACTTTAACAAGGAATAACTTGTTTGTTGATTGCCAATAGACCTATAAGTGAAATAAAAATGGAACGAGTGGGACAAATATCTGCCTATCTTAGACATGAAAGCCTAATTATAATGTGTACAATCGCTCAATGTGCAGGCTCCTAAGCTGCCACAACACTCATAGACCTCTAAAAGATTCATGTCACATTGTACGTAATAGTAGCCATGCTAAAAAATAGGGTTTATAGTTGTAACAAAGATTGTTAATATACAAGAACATGCTCACTCTCTAGGGGCAAGGGTACTCCATCCAGATTAGCATGTAATGCAAAATGACAACAAGACCTAGAAGTAAAAACTGATGGGCATGTGTGAAAAATGGTGGACCAAAATGCTTTGATTTAATAAACGACAGCACTATAGCTGTTAGACTCTGAGAGAGATGTAACAGAACACCGTGTGAATCTGATGAGGTAAAATACAACAAAAACACACCATATACAGTCTCAATGACAAGCTACACGAGAAATGCAACAGAGAAAAAGTTGGTAGGGTTTGTGACTTGGAAGACACTAAGGGCAACAAATTGCTCGAGCTTGAGGCCAGAGTGAGATCCGCCAACGAAGTGTACCATTCGACGAGCTCTGACTGAGCAGCCCTCTGACTCTCCAGATACTTCAATGCTACCATAGCCAACAGCTCTGCTTAGGCAGCGCGTGATGACGTAGTCCTCAAGGGGGAACTCTCTTCCTGTTCTTACAAGGAAGTTGTGAAGACACTATCTTTTCCCTTCATTACATATCTATTTATAAACCCACCTTCGCTAACAAATTATATACATATACATATACATATACATATACATATACATATGTCTGTGTGGGGGGGGTGTAAGGGCTTTGTAGCTATACCATGCCGTTGCTACCAAATGCACCTATATAGGGAGTAGTAGTGACTCAAAGCCCTGCCTTGTTTCCATACTACGTGTGATTCCCTATACCTAGTGGTGAACCCTTTTATGTGAGGCATCACGAGGGTGTAACCCTGGGATGTGTCTATGTTGTCCCGCTTTTTGGATTAAATAATACAAGAGTATACCTTGAGCTCATATATCGTGTTACCTTTTTGTGCCTAGTTGAGTGTGTAACGAGTGTAGGTTTATCACACTTGGTATCAGAGTGACTCTTGCTCGGAGTGAAGGAGTGCTTACGAAAGTAGGAGAGAAGATCCAGTGCCCTGAAGAGAATGAAGTTGTAACAACCCACAGCGTGACGTCCCACATCGCGTTGCCCCATGTCGCATTGCCCCACGTTGCATTGCCCCATGTCACGTCGCCCCACGTCGCGTCGACCCACATCACATTGCCCCATGTCATGACGCCCCCTGACACGTCGGCCCTTGGTGTGACGCCCCAACTCGACACCCCACCTTCTGAAGGCTTGACGTGGCTTTCCTGCGGCACGACCCACCCCACCACAGGAGAGATACGGCTTCCCTGCGCCGACCTCATCATGGCTTCCCCACGCCGACATCACCACCAACCACATGGAGGACAAAAGGGAGAATGTCACCCTCCCAACAATGGAGGAGAGGAAGAAGAGTAGAGGGCAAGAATGGAGAGTGGCCCAAGAGGAGAAGGTGGCCGGACTAGAAAGGCAATTAGATGGCATGTCAGGCATGCTGGAGTCAATATGGAGGAACATGTAGATGAAGGAAGAGGAGGAGGAAATGAAGAAAAAACTAGAAGTTGAGCATGGCTATAGAGAATGGATGATACAACATCAAGAGGAGGAGAAAAGACACAGAATGCAAGAGGAGATGGATAGAATGGGTAGAGAGGAGACATCTAGGAGGGCGCAAGATACAAGGAAAGAGAAGGAGAAGGTAGTAGAAGCAAGAAGTAAGAACAAAGACAAGAAGAGGGAGAAGAAGCACCACCATAGAGAGGAGGAAGATAGTGACAGTTTAGAAGATGACAATGGAAAATTCAAGATGCCCCAACCAGCCAAGTACAAAGGAGAGAGAGATGGGTTGGTCATGAAGAAATGGATCACAGAGGTGGACATGTACTTGAAGTATTCACAAATAACTGAAGACAAGAAGGCGGAGGTGGCAGCCATTTACTTGGAGGAGGACGCTGCCAGTTGGTACCTGCTGGAGCAAGAGCAGGGCCACACCATCTTTTCGTGGGAAGAACTCTAGGAAGAATTGAAGGACTACTTCATTCCAAAGATGGAAAAATTCAAAGTGAGAGATGAATGGAAGAACCTCAAGCAAACACAAGGAAAGATGAAAGAATACGCTAGCAAATATAGGCAGATTATGCTGCAACTACCAAACATGTATACAGACACTAAATTACATGGATTTTTGTTTGGGATGCAAAAATGGGCTAGAAGATATGTGGAGAGACAGAAGCCAACAAGCCTAGTAGAAGCCATGAGAATGGCCGAAAGACTAGTGGACCTGGAAGACAGAAGAACAGCACAGGGGAACCAAAGCATGTTCAACAACAACTTCAACAACAACAACTCATGGAACCAAAGGCCCAATGCCCCTAGAGGGGCATTCATAGATACACAGAGCCAAAACACCACCACCACCACGGCCGTGTCACAAACCGCATTAGTACCAAGAGGAGCGACAGGAAGATGGGGAAACAATCACTACACGTCAACCCCTAGCACATCGTATGGACCCATAGGATCAAATACATCATGGTGGAGACCCCCAGGCCTGTCCATCGGGATCAGATGCTTCAGATGCGGGGGCCCACACTACCAAAATAGATGCCCGATAGAAGATACAGCGTCATCAAGCGGGTCAAGGGTGAATGCGACTAGTGCATATGGAGGAGAAGAACCACAACCACCGCGCATCTAAGAAATCCCAAGTGGAAGTGAGGAAAGTATGGATCACCCAAGGGTAGGGACAATTAGCGCCCGACCCCAATGCATGGCAGCCAGAGTAGTGGCAGTCCACCATCTTTACATCAAAGGCCGAGTGAGCGAAGGAAACCAACCCATCATGGTGGACATAGGGGCAACACACAACTTCATGACACCAGAGTGCGCAGCAAAACATGGATTAAAATTATCTAAGGCCCGAGAAGGATTCACCGTAACATTTGCACAAGGAGAAGCCAAGGAAGTGAAACAAGTCTTTGTAGTCCAAGTAGAAGCTGACAAGTGGAAAGCAAAACTCAACTTCTTAGTAATCCCCATGGATGATTTTGAAGTGATATTGGGCTTGGAATTCTATGACAAGTATGTCATTGCAATGTTTGGTAAAGGTGTAAATGAAATGATGCTAGATATGTAAGGAGAAGGCATTAGAGTACCCTGTGAAAGAATGCAACTACTTGGTAGGACCCCAATCAAGGTGCAAATGAAGGAGAATAAGCCAAGATTATCATGCCAAACAGTGAAGCCAGCTACAACCCAACCAAAGGGCCAGACCCAAAATGCACCAGTCCAAGGGACCATTATCAGGCAGCGTATCATCACATGCAGTGCCAAGCAGCTAGAAAAATTAGTCAAACAAGGAGATATGGTCTACCTATGTATGATCTGACCAATTAAAGAAGAAGAAGATGGCAAGAAGCCCAAACAACAAAGCATGAACATAGAAGTGGCAGAAATACTTGAAGAATTCAAAGATGTAATGCCAGTCGAGCTACCCAAGGGTCTACCACCCAGGCAAGATGTGGATCACAAGATCGAGTTGATCCCAGTGTCCGCCCCACCGGCCTGAGCTCCCTATCACATGAACCACACCGAGCTCATGGAATTGAAGAAGCAACTACATGAACTAGAAGAACAAGGGTTCATTTGCCCTAGTAAATCCCCCTTTGGTGCCCCAGTGTTATTTGTAAAGAAGAAGGATGGGGGACTTAGACTGTGTGTAGATTATAGGGCCCTTAACAAAATCACCATAAAAAATAAATACCCAATGCCCCTGGTGGAAGACCTCTTAGATAGATTGCACGGGGCTAAGTACTTTAGTCATATTAATCTTAGATCAGGATACCATCAAATCCGCATAGCAGAAGAAGATATCCCAAAAACAACCTTCCGCACTCGATATGGTCGTTTTGAGTGGTTAGTATTAGGATTCGGCCTAAGCAATGGGCCAGGCACATTTTGTGGCCTCATCGATGGAATCTTTAGACCTGAGATAGATATCTTTGCCAATATCTACATAGATAACCTCCTAGTCTATAGAAAAACCTTAAAAGAGCACAAGCAACACTTACGCCGAGTTTTTGAGAAACTACGGCAGCATTAGTTATATGCCAAGCTTGAAAAATGTGAGTTCGCAGTGAAAGAGTTGGAGTTCTTAGGGTTTATTGTAGAAGCAGATGGAATCAAAGTGGATCCTAAGAAAGTGGAAGCTATCCAAAGATGGTCTGTACTGAAAACTGTAAGAGAAGTGCGGGAGTTCCTCGGCTTCACAGTATTTTATCGGAGATTCATCAAAGATTACAGCCTCATCACAGCCCCCCTCTCCCACCTCACCAAAGAAGATCACTCTTTTACATGGGGGAATACGAAACAGGAAGCTTTTGAGCAGATGAAGAAGTGCATGCGCCAAACTCCTGTCCTAAGGGTGCTGAATTTCACCAAACCCTTTGAAATTTCTATAGATGCATCCGACTACGACATAGGAGGTGTATTGGTGCAGGAAGGTCACCCCATTACTTATGAGTCCAAGAAATTTACCGATGCTGAAACAAGGTGGAGTACACATGAGAAGAAAATGTTAGCAGTCATCCACTGCCTCGAAAAATGGAAGCACTATGTTCAAGACAAGCACACAATAGTCTTCATCGACAATATCTCCCTCAAATACTTCCAATCTCAACCCAAGTTATCAGCAAAGCAAGCCCGCTGGCTAGACTTCCTAGCAGAATTCAACCTGGGGATTAAACACAAGATCGGCTCCACTAACAAGATAGCAGACGCCTTGAGCAGGAAAGCTGACCTGAAAGCTGTCAGTGTGGTCAGCAGCAGCAACTTCATAGAACTAGTCAAGGAGGCCCTAGAGTAAGACCAAGAGATGCACAACATAATCAGAGATGTGGAAGCAGAGAAGACCCCACATGGAATGTACATCTGGGAGGAGGTATCCTATTTTTAGGCAAGAGATTGTATATCCCCAACAATTTGGAGTTGAAGAAACTCATCCTGCATGAGATACACGATGGCAAACTTGGAGGCCACAAAGGGCAAAGCAAAACCTTGGAGGCCCTTAGGAAGTAGTTCTTTTTGCCGAATATGAAGGAAGAGGTAATAAACTACATCAAAACTTGCCCCACTTGCCAAACTGGTCAAAGCACCATGATCAAGACCAGCAGGATTACTACAACCATTACTGGTACCCAACCGCCCATGGGATGTCATTAGCATGGATTTCATTGTGGAACTACCCGAGTCCCATGGGTACACAACCATCTTTGTAGTGGTGGACTATTTTTCCAAGCAGGCCCAATTCATCCCGGCCAAACCACCACTAAATGCCAAGGAGGTAGCACGCCTCTTCTTCACACATGTATTCAAACTTCATGGCTTACCACTGGCCATAGTATTAGATAGAGATGGAAGATTCATGAGCGACATGTGGAAGGAAATTTTCAAGAACCTGGAAACACAATTGAGATTCTCATCATCCTTCCACCCGGAGATAGATGGACAGACAGAACAAGTCAACCAAGGCATCGAAGACTATCTCCGGAGCTATGCCCAAGTGGACCAGAAAGATTGGGCCCTATACCTTGATGTCTTGGAATTCCACTACAATAGCTCTATCCATTCTCGGCAACGGGGTACACCCCCTTTGAGTTAGCCATAGGAAAAGAAGTCATCACACCATTGGCTTTAGCATGCAGAGCAACCAAAGCAGAAGATCAAGATGCAGAAGAGTTCCTGAAGAAATGGAGAGATCGGAATGCAACAGCTAAGTGAAGCCTCGAGCTAAGTAAGATCACCATGGCTGAGCAAGCCAATAAGAAAAGAAAGGCCGTACTATTCGCCAAAGGAGACATGGTCCTAGTCAGTTCTAAGAATATGTCACTTCCCATGAACATGACTCCCAAGTTCAATCACCGCTACTATGGACCCTACCGAATCACTCAAGTGCTGAATGAAGTCACCTACAAACTGGACCTGACAGATAATGTTTGTGTTCATAATGTGTTTCATGCTCATCTTCTACGCAGGTTCTATCCAGACAACCAATGGGGACGGCGCGTACCAATGCTCCATTCCAACGGTCCCTTAGAAGTGGAAGCATTCCTCTGATGGCGGGAACAAAGAGGCTTCCCCGAATACCTCACCAAGTGGCGTGGGCATCCACTCAAGGAGGCCAGTTGGATCTCAAGAAGCGGAGGCTCGCAAACGCGGCAAAGATTTCTTCGCCCTTTGGCTCGAGGAGAACCCCCCCTGCCCCTTCCAATGACCCTTGAGCCTCTCCAAAAAACCAAAACAAAGCGGTTCTCAATCATAGACCCTGACATGCCTCCACTCCTCAAATGTAATTGAGTCGAGGGTGGACCTACATGGTGATAATCATCAATAACTCCAAACACAAAGCCCCAACAATCTAGTCTAGATGGGCAGACACTGACCAGCTTTCTAGAAAAGGCTATGTTAAGACCCCCTAGTCCTAGTGCGGTAGACACTGGCCAGTCTGATAGTATAGACTGTATTAAGACCCCACGGTCCCTTAGACTGGCAGACACTGACCAGCTTGATAGGAAAAGCTGTTTTAAGACCCCAACTGAGTCAATAAAAAACGCTACCCTTAGATTGCTAAGGACAGCAATCTAGTAAGCGGGGGTGAGTGTAAGGGCTTTGTAGCTATACCATGCCGTTGCTACTGAATGCACCTATATAGGGAGTAGTAGTGACTCAAAGCCCTGCCTTGTTTTCACACTACGTGTGATTCCCTATACCCAGTGGTGAACCCTCTTATGTGCGGCATCACGAGGGTGTAGTCTTGGGATGTGTCTATGTTGTCTTTCTTTTTGGATTGAATAATACAAGAGTATACCTTGAGCTCATATCGTGTTACCTTTTTGTGTCGTGTTGAGTGCGTAACGAGTGCAGGTTTATCACGGGGGGGGGGGGGGGGGGTAAATACATACACATGTTGTCATGTTGTGACACACATTCTTGGAAGTTCCCTCAGTAAATCTCCCCACTTGTATATGTGACACATGTTCCAATACCAAGACATCACATCTCTCCTTCACGTGAAAAGGATGTGACATGTCATTAGCTTCATTCCCTTACATCTATTTGTCTTGCTGTTGGTGCTCCTGTGAGGAATTCAACATCTTCATCATTGGCCTTTTGTAGAGTTGATTCAAATTTTGAGTTGTCAAATGAAGCTTTATTTGTTATAATAGTTATGGCTTCAGCCTAAGCTTGTGCTCCTTGTTTTATATGATCAATTTGATTATTGTTGTAGTACACCTTTATCCTGTTTTTGTAGGTTCTTATTATTGAACTATTTTTGTTTCTTTGAACTTTGAATGCGGCGACACTCTTGATTATAATATATGAATCAACCCAATGGTACATCATGAGGGCTTCACTAAAGTCTTTCCATTGATGAGGAAGTAGATGTTGAGTTTTTGTTGTTCTAAATAATAGACTGGTTTATCCTTGGTCGCAATGTTTCTTTTGTTATTTTGTGCCTTGGTGCATTCACTCATAAATTCATGTGTGTACCACATAGATTCAATATAAGAAAATTTTCACTACAAGATATAGACCTTATAGCGACGTTTAAAGCAACGAAAATACAAACAACAAAATTTGCCCCCGTCGTCGCAAAAAGCGTCGTTATTGACGACGCCATAGAATCGTCGCTATATGCGTCGGTATATGCGTCGCTATATGTGTCGCTATTTACGTCGCAAATGCAACGCATATAGCGACGCAGATAACGACGCATATAGCGACGGTTACAGATAATTTGCGATGCTGATAGCGACGACAATAGCGACGCGTGCAGTAAATTTGCGACGCAAATAGCGACGGTAACAGAGAATTTTTTTTTTTGGTGGCAGGGCAGCAAGCTGCCCTGCCACATATAGCACTGTGTGCTGTATGAGAGCCATACAAAATAGTTTCTGCACTGCTGCATACAAAGCGTTTGCAAACAAAAAGAATGTATACTGAAATCATAAAACTGATAGATGAAATAAATACATGATATCGCATAAAATGCGATTGGTACAATCATAAAACAATATCACTAATACATAGAAAATGTCTACATAGATCGGGCGACTAAAAACTAAAGGTATGTGAGCGCTAAGGATCCAAGGGCGAGCTACAAATCTTCGTCCCCCGAAAGCTCTTCCCGCTGTAAAGGAGCATCAAACGGATTCTGCAGAAAAAGAAACAACATATCAATCCACCATACAATAATGCATTCAAATATCTCATGGTAACTACGGACATGAAAGATGAGTGACTTACTGGGCCACCGCGTCTGTACAATCGGTCGATCAATGATCTGAGACCGTGCCTCTCTGCATATCGAGTCTCAAGGCCTTGCGGATCACGATTTGTAATGGAGTGCTGCAAAGAAAACAAAATGCTAACTGTTAGAAACATGATTTTCAGTACAAATAATATCTCAAAAAAACAAATAAGCAAAACAAAAGAGAAACTTACAAAGTCCTCCAAATATGTCCTGTGGCCGCCATTCCCAAGATGATGTACCGATCCGGCCTCGATTCGTGCCCTCGCCGCCTCCCGCTGCTGACTCCAACGTCCTGGCAAATTTGTAGCCTCCTCCCTCAGTCGGCGCCAGTCATCTGCATCTAACCACTTGGGCTTTGGAGCCCCACTCTTGATTGCCTTGCGTGCGTCGGATCGTCTATGTGACATGTATGCACGCATGCAATCCATCATCCAGCCCGTAGAGAATCTATCCACTGCGGCTGGCACCGGGAACTCCTTGTGCAAGGATGCTACTATGTACTCCTTGCTCCCCTGCGGTATGTTCCTCCAATGATCCAGGACGTTGTGCCGAAAAACTTGTTGGCACAACTCCCTCATGTGAGCCATCACCCTCCTCCCCTCATCATTCATGATGATGGCTCCTGACCTGCCATCCACTAGGTATCCATAATCCCTAGGAGTGTGCCTCGTATGGGCCCTCTCCCATCTCCGTCCACGCTCCTGGGCATATCTAGGAGACCCCTGAACATCCGGTGTACCGACGGGGGTACCCTCTCCCGGAGTGCCACTCAAAGGGGTGCCACCAAAAGGAGTGCCACCAGAGGGGGTGCCACCAAAAGGAGTGCCACCAAAAGTCGTGACATCTGCCGACGGCTGCGCAAAAGCCGGAGTAACTGGAGTGGACGTCCCCACAGGTGTGACAAATCCTAGAGGTGACCGAGCTCCAGCTGAACGACGAGACGGAGACACCGCGTCCGTGTCTCCACAGCAGCACCCCCCTGATCCTCCTGCAGTCGCAGTCCCTCCCTCTGGCCCAAGTCGCGAGCGTCGAGATCGTCTGCTCGAAGCTGAAGCATCTGATCGCACTGAAGCTGATCTAGCAGAGCGCCCTGACGAAGAACGAGACAGCTCCTGATCTGCTATCTCTCTGAATCTCGTGAGCTGATCTGGAGACATACGTGCCATCATCTCCTGAAACTCCTCATCGCTCATCCCTCGACTCATCCTGAAAATGTCGATACCTGCACAGATAAAAAATAATGTTAGAATAATCAATTTAAACTATACAAAGCACATTAATATAAATCATTTTTGAAAAATCCCTCTTAAAATGCATATCTTATCTACCTTTATGGAAGATCTAAACAACGAATTGAGTAATACAATTCTCCAAGAATGAAGTATTCTATGGTCCCATGTTAATCTCTTGACACAACTCTGCATACACTGGAAGGTCGATAGACATGTCACCACAAAAGAACGAGTCTGCCTCATTCTCAAAAAATTCTACGACTTCTATATTTCCATCATTGTTAGCCGATGCGGGCTCCAAGCTTGCGGTGGCCTCCACCCCTTGTAATTTCGATCCCTCTATTTGCATATTTTCTTCGTCTATGCCTGGAACATCGCTTTGATCGTATACTCTCGCACCTCGAGGAGTTGAAGGTATAACATACCACCATCGAGGTTGTCGGGGATTTGGACAGAAGATTACCTGTTCACAAACACTTACAAACCGTCTTCAAACCATTGTGACATAAACCATGTCGTATTACAATTAGCAAGCAAATGACTAGTTGTACCTGTTCACAATGTGCCGGCAACACAAAGGTGTCGCGCAAATCCATCCATTTTTTTTCGGAATCTATTTCGAGAAATCCAGATGGACCTCGTCGGACTGTTGCGCCAGCTCCTCCTAGTACCACTTTGAACCACTGCACATCGAATATTATCATGGAGAAGCTACGGTAATCCACCGTAATAATACTTTGCAAATTCCCAAAATACTCCATCTCATCCACAACCATGTTCGGATCCGTTGCTTGTCGCCGGCTCTCTTGCTCAAACCTTGCCATGACACCACAGTCCATTGTGGAGCGCATTTTGTCAATACGCTCCACCCGAAAATGCCGTCCGCGCGACCACGCTGCACTATATATTTTGTACTGCACATTGAAACACTCAAATTAGATGTAGCAAACAAATTCAGATACGACACATTCTAAACCCCTCATTACCTTTGGACTACATCCCCTCGAGAACTCCCACTCCTCCATTGAGACCTCTGTCCCTTCGCTGGATGCTGCGATCAAGGCTCCATGCAACCATCGTGTTGACATAAACCGCGGCATCTCCTCCATGCCTTCGGGATATCGAATCGATCGGTGACGCGTACTGCGTCGGAATTCAGCTCGCGCTTCCTCTCGATCTTGCCTTGCAATCTGGTACTTGGCGAGCCACGTCTCCATGGAGGCATGGTGCAACATACAAAAGCGATTCACCTTCTCTTCCATTGAGGCATCCATTCTTTTTTCTACCCCATTTCCAACCACCACATCTCCAGTCAGCCTGTCATCGTCCTTGAGCGTCCATAGCATTTCATTGTCTGGTTCCACCGTTGGTAGCCATTGTGAGATATGCACCAACGCCTCTGACACCAACCAACCTTCCGTCATGCTACCTTCCGGACGAGCTCGTTGTCGCACAAAGCCTTTCAGGGTTTTCATGAAGCGCTCCAGGAAGAACATCGATCGCGTATGGACAGGTCCAGCAATCTCCACTTCGTCCACAAGATGCACAAGAAGGTGAACTTGTATCGTGAGCATGCTAGTGGGCAGGTATTTCTCAAAGAGACAGACCGTCTCAACTGCTCCCTGCCTTGCGGATTCAATAGAGGACGTCTTAATCTCTTTCTGTGAGATCCATTGCACCAAAGTCGACAGCTTGTAAATGGCCCCGCGAATTTCTGGAGTTAGGCATCCCACGATCGCGATCGGTAGGACAAACTGCCACAAATGAGAAAGCATTAAGAATAATGGTCACTTTTCAAATTTCAAAATGTCCACGCTAATTAAAATCCATTCTGTTCACAAACCTGACATATCTTATGCCAATCATGGGATTTTAGCCCAGACATTTGGTCATCTTTAGAAAATGCGGACCTGAGAGAACGCATCATACCCGTCGGAGTGCGGATAGACTTGATTACTTGCTTCACAATGCGCTCTTCTTTGGTAGACAAAACCCAGGGAGCGCGAGGAAGCTGCACTCCCCCTTTAGCACTCGACTGCGGCCAAAGCGCCTCCATCTTACCTACCTCCTTTAAATCCATTCATGACCCTATAGTGTCTCTCTTTCCTGTGATGTGGTCCCATAGCAAGCTGCCCACATTTTTGAAAATATGCATGGGATCCAACAAGTGGTTGACCTGTAAGTGGGTCCAATATGGCAACTCGTAGAAAACTGAGAACCGTCGCATTCCATTTGGATGTGATTCCGGTTTTACCATTTTCAGCTCGTACCAGCTTGCAGCGTTCATACGTGCTGGAGGTCGTCCAAGAAAACCTTCCCTGAGTTCATGATCCTCCGGCAAGAAAGCGGCGTGTCCTTGATATACCATCTTCTTCATGGTTCGTGACCTTCGGGAGTCTAACTGTGGCCCACACAATGGACGTGCATGATAACCTGAGGTAACAAGACCTGCAAGGCGATCCATGACCTAGTGAATACTTGATTGAATGAAATAAAATATAGATATTACCGGCGTGAACAAAGGTCTGCTCACCTGAGCACTCTCCCAATCCCGGAAAGTCATGCATCGTCCACATGAGAATGGCTCGAATGTTGGCTGACCGCCGACCATCGCGCCTGCTCATATCTTGCACCGTGACCCCCTCCTCCCACAAAATCTTAAGCTCATCGACTAATGGACGAAGATACACGTCCATATTTTTTACTTTGTAGCGGCCCGGGACGAGCAAGCTAAGGATAAGATGTCCTTTCTTCGTAGAAAGCCATGGAGGAATGTTGTAGTTGACAAGCACTATAGGCCACACACTGTAAGAAGTCGAGCGCAGACCGAATGGGTTCACACCATCCATGGCGAGACCGAGCCGAAGATTCCTTGGCTCTCGCGCAAAGCCTGGGAAGGTAGAGTCAATGTGGCTCCATGCGCACGAATCTGTTGATATTCGTTGCACTCCATCCGTAGACCTATTCTGCACATGCCACGTTGTCAAGCTTGCCATGGCATACGTGCAAAACATGTGGTTTATGCGGGGGATGAGCGGAAAGTGTCTGAGGACTTTTTGAGGGATGGTCTGCCCTTGCAAGTCCTGTCGATACCTGTGAGCACCACACTTTGGACATGTCTCCATAGTCTCGTATTCATCTCGAAACAATATGCAGTCGTTGATACATGCATGGATGTTATTGTAGTCCATGCCAAGCTTCCGTAAAACATGTCGTGCATCATCACGAGACTCAGGCATGGTGTTTGCAGGTGGCAATATATGATATTTCAATAACCTGAAAAAATCATAAAACACCTTGAAAAATCCAACCATGTTTGCAATAATACAGTTTAAAAAAAAAACAATGAAGTCTGTGTGCAAGGTACCTGAATAACTCAGTCACACTCGTATCGCTCCAACCGTATTTTGCTTGCACACTTAAGAGTGCAAGCAATGTCTTCAACCGAGATACTCGGCACCCATCATATAATGGTATGGATGCTTCCTCTCTAAGCGGGTCAGATGTCTCAACATCCATGGGAATCAATGCATCGATCATTGCCTCCATCTCAGGCTCCAAGATTGTAGGCAAGTTGGGAAGGTTGTCTGTCTCCTCTGGCATTGACGATATAGATGGGCCTTGCGAGTGGTCGATTGGCTCCTGCCATCCATCCATCGCACGTCCACGAACTCTTCTAATTGGCCGCAAAGGGTGCACTCCCCCTTGGGTCGAGACATCACCCCCCTGGATACAAAATTTGCCAACAAGACCCAATCTTATTGTGTATGGTTTTCAATTAGCTTGAGAGTACAATGCATGAAAAATGCTAACTTCAAATTACCGTTTGCTGAAAATCTGCAATCGCCTGATCAATGATCTCAGATTGAAACTCGCCAAATCGTCGTACGTGTTCTATAGACAATCGGCGTTTTCGTCTAATTGCCAACTTGCATTGAGAGCAAGGACATGGGACACGCTGATTAAGATACGACTCGCGGTCTTGAACAATAGGACCTTCTTCGTTTGCCATCTTATCTACATTACAACAAACGAGGCTTAAATGGATAGCTTTATGGAGATGTACGTCAAGTTGCAAGTTGACCATAAACCTTGCATTGTATATAGTAGTCGAGAGATTTTCCGATGTTATATCTCGGCCTTGTATCATGCTCAACGATTTGTTTGTCCCGGTAGATAAATTTTTGTTATATCTCGGCTTTGAGTATAAGTAATCCATTTTAAAATTAATGCGCGCCATCTATGAAATTTTATAACTATAGTAATAAAATTTATTTCAATCAATTCTACTCATAGTCATAAGACCTGAGAGAAATTATCCTATACTCAATTTAAGGGTTTCTTCTTCTATAACAATAATTTTGGATTAATTTTGATGAAGTACGTGGCCGTATGCAAAGCACATTGCATACCATTATCAATACGTATATTATCTTAAATTTCCTTCCCTTCCCTCTCCCTCTCTTCCTCTCTTTCTCTCACCCTCTCCCTCACCCTCTCGTTCTCTTTCTCTCCCTCTCTCATTTCCTCCCTCCTCCTCCCTCTCCCTCTCCCTCCCTCTTTCTCCCTCTTTCTCCCTCTCCCTCTTCCTCTCCCTCGCTCCCTCTCCCTCCCCCTCCCTCTTTCTCTCCCTCTCTCATTTCCTTCCCCTCCCCCTCCCTCTCCCTCTCCCTCTCCCTCTCCCTCTCCCTCTCTTTCTATTTTTCTCCCTCTCCCTCTCTATCTCTCTTTCTCTCTCATTTCCTAAACAAGCAAAAAATAAAGTGATTTAAACATCCTCCAAGCAAAAGGGAGAGGGAGAGATACAATGCACTCTCCCTCTCTTTCTCTTTCTATCCCTCTCTCATTTCCTTCCCCTTCCTCTCCCTCTCACTCTCTTTCTCTCTCATTTCCTCTCCTAAACAAGCAAAAAATAAAGTGATTCAAACATTAAACAAGCAAAAGGGAGAGGGAGGGAGAGAGAGAATGCACTCTCCCTCCTTCTCCCTCTCTTTCTCTTTCTCTCCCTCTCCTATTTCCTCCCCCTCCCTCTCCCTCTCCCTCTATTTCTCTTTCTCTTTCTTTCTCTTTCTTTCCCTCTCCCTCTCCCTCTCCCTCTCTTTCTCTCTTACTCTCTCGTTTCCTCTCCTAAACAAGCAAAGAAGAAAGTAATTTAAACATTAAACAAGCAAAAGGGAGAGAGAGAGAGAGAATGCACTCTCACTCTCTTTCTCTCCCTCTCCCTCTCTTTCTGTCCCTCTCTCTCCCTCTCCCTCTCCTTCTCTTTCTTTTCCTCTCCTAAACAAACAAAAGAGAACGATTTAAACCTTCAACAAGTAAAAGAAAGAGAGAGGGAGACTCACCAATGAGATATGGCGAGCGTGGGCGGCTTCTCTTTGCAACGAGGGCTCCTCCTCTCCTTCGCGAACAACGACGGTGGCGGCGGCGGCGGCGGCGGCGGCAGCAAGTCTCTTACTCCTCTTCTCTCACAGAGCCTTGGCTCTCTCCCTCGCTCTCGCTCTCAAAAGGCGAAGAAAAGAAAATGAAAACGGCGCTCTGGTTTCAGCCGCGCTTTTTTTCCCTGCGGCGTCGCAATTGGCGTCGCTATATGCGTCGCTATATACGTCGCATTTGCGACGCAAATAGCGACGCATATAGCGACGCCAATTGCGACGCCAATAGCGACGCCTATAGCGACGCCGATATCCGCCGTCGCTAATCGGCGTCGCTATTGCCCCATTCCCTTGTAGTGTTTGTGATGCCATTTTTATAAAAAATTTACATATAAAAGGGCATAATGTAAAGGAGTTACTTACAAATGGAATAAAATAGGTTATATTTTATTTTAAAAAAAATTCAAAGATAATAATATTTATAAATAGGCCTTGAATACACGTGCTATAGAGGATATACATATAGTGAACCCCTCAAGTTTTGTGCCAATTTGCATATTGTGTAGTAGAGCATGTCTTGTGATTGGCAAGTTTACTTCTAGATGTGCAAGCCATTACAATGCATTTTTTTTGTCTAGCTATTTGCATGCATGTTTTAGGAGGGAATTGGGGGGTCTCAACCATGGATAGGCTTGAATGGGCTTACTTGTGTAGATATCTTCAATATTGTATTGTATGCATACAATATATACCGCAATTGGATGATCCTATGTTTTATGGTTGTTTAAGACTTTACTTGTGGATTGAGTTCCTTGATTTGATAAAATTGTTTTGGGGCATATGTGTCTATGCATGACTTCCATCAAGAACCATGCTCTAACATCAACTTTGTTGTCTAGGATAGCTTTTGCTTCACATTCTTGAGCTAGATATTCAATCAGCACCCCTAATGGAGTCATAAGATACCCATACCTAAATAGGCTGGAGGAAATAACCTTTATAGCCACTCAAACACCTTTCCCAAGTAACACTATTTGAACTTCATAGTGTTCATGGGCATAGCTTGTTAAGTGAGTTATGAGTCTACATCACAAAAAAAAAAAAGACAAGGCCTCAAGCCAAAAGGATCAACCTTAAAGACCTTATATAGTCGCCCTAATAGTAATCTAACACTCGTTTAAGAAGGTTCATTGTTTACTTATTGAGGTTCATCATACCTTTTTGTAAAATAATCCAAGTCAGTTTTGTAAATTAACAATACCCTTCTGTAAAAATCATGTATATGAAATATAAAAACCCCTTATGTGAATAAATTTATACATCTTAAAATATTTCATTTTCTGAATGTATATATGTAAGCTTATCTTTTTTTATATTCCCCTTTTTTGAACTCACGTGATACACATTTTTGTACATAGTGACAGACTTGAGCTTGATGCACATGAAAATCCATATGAACATCCCTAACATGGCATTTGGCATGAAGTTTAGGCTCTTGAGAACTACTCTACTATAAGATATTCTATTCATGCATATTACCCAACATGATCTTTCCAATTTTGGCCTTCATCTTGACATTAAGTTCCCCAACTTGCTTATCATCATGCAACTTACAATCCTTCATAATATCTATACCTACATTCTTTCCACATGCATGAGCGATCTTCCTGGCATATGACTCATCATAGTAGCCAGCATGTAATAGATCCTTATAGATAGCATATTTCTCATGATCACTATCAAACATAGCATCTTCTATATTAGTGCAATGTCAGCCATCAAACTTGGTATCCTTATCAATTACATCATCCTGCAAACCATGATAATTAGCCTTCGATAAATACTCAAGTGTTAAGTGAGGATACATGAAGCATGCATAGTCATAAAGGGCTACCAGAAAACACCCAACTCTTGAATTTTGGAAGAGCTTCCTAGACTTAGAAACCTAAACTTAAGCCATGATCCTTTAATACAATAACCAGACCCAATCTGGCAACACCGGCATGCTTTGCATACCAAAAATCCAATATGTCTCTCTAGCAAAATATGAGAAAAAAAAAACATAAATTTCTCCATAAACCACATGAGCTGCATTTTCTTGATGGCTTCCAATTGCTTTAATACATAGGCATTCCTCGAACCAATTTGATCACCAAAAGGCTCATGCGTTTTGATCATTTGAGTACTTCCAACTTATTGGGCCAGATTTAAGAGGAATAAAAAATACATGACCCACAATGGCTATGATCAACTCAACTCTACTTGCAATTTTTCCATCCATTTGTTGCGTCATATCTAACTTAATATAAGCATGCACATTGGCTACCCACCATTGATCCCATGGTAGCTAAGCATATGCCAACAATCCATTTTTTCTAGTCATTCACAGTTTGTAGGCTCCAAAATATCAAACACAAGTGTATAGTCAACAAATGATGTTACCATATTTGTGGCACTTTGTAAAATGTTTGCATTTCTTGATGTTTTCTCCCCCTCTTTCGGATTCTTATCAACCCCACATTTCATGCATTCATTATCACCAACCTCACTCCTTGAGCACTTTGTCATTCCAAGCTTTCAAGTTGAAGTTCATCGTGGTGTCCACTCAAACTTGTAAATGGCAATGGTGAAGAAGAAAAACACATGCTCATTTGCTCCATTTCCTTTTTAAAGTCCAAGTTGAACTCTTCATTCAACTCATTTTTGCCATATGTCATATCAAACTCATGCCTTAGTGACATTTTGCACCATGGATTGTTCCTTTGAAAAATATGTCCCCAAATAGGCATTATTAAATTAACTAGACTATAGCAACTTCTGCCTTTGATTAATTACAAAGTGGTCTTTCTTAGGTGGGTATTAGATTGTTGTTAGGGGTGACTTGTCCACGCTTCCCTTATGAAGTAGAATTGAGATTCCCATGTTTAACTAAGTATGAGATTTCCCATGGGGAGATGGGATGGTGATGTGCATGGATATGAATTTCAGTCAACAAGAAAAAAATATAGTAATACTATCTACCACACTTGGATGAAGAAAGTGATGAAACAGGACCAACCAACCAGAAAGGGAAGACCAATTATAAAAGCAACAACTAACTTTGGAGTTCTTTGGAGTTCTTTGGAGTTCTTTGGAGTTTGTATTGACTCTATTGCTTTCTTCATATTTTTGTTAAATAGTAGTCATTTCTCCTCACTATTCAAGAAAACCCATTTTCTCCCTTTTGAGGATGCAACCAATGATGAAGCTTTCCATGGCCAAAATGCAGCTAGAAACTTTTTCTCTTGTAGCTCCATAACCACCTCCTTCCCAACCAATGCAAGAAATGAATAAATAGCATCCTTCCACCACACAAAACGAACCATGAATTGGCTAGCTAGAGGTTGCAAGTATGCCTACTAGCCACAAAACCTGCAACAAAACTCTATTCTTCACCAAGAAACCATGCTCTCAAAACACACAAGAGAGAAGAAGGCATAAAAGGATTGTAAAACACTTCCATCTTCACTCTCTTCCTCTTCATCACTCTCAATTAGAACTTGGAAAGGAGCATAAGTGTGAAAGAAATAAGAACAAGAAATTGGAGTATACCCAAATGAGAGAGGGAGAAATGAAGTGTGAGATGAGAAAGTAAAGGGCAAAGGGGTTGTAACCACCCATCTCCTCAAATCACCCCAAAAACCTCCACCTTTTTCTTTCTTCAAATATGAAAATAGTTTGCAAACATAGACTAAGGTCTCAAGTCCTTTAATTTTTAGGATGAGATAAAAGGTGTTGACCCTCCTTTTCCTAGGAATATTTTTATTTTCCCTTGGGCTATATTGCTTCATATATGGCTTTTGAATCAAAAGGTACAAGTACAAAGTTACCATTTTACAAGAAGGGATGTTTCCATGACAAGAAAATTTTTGTGTCTTTATTTGCACAAGTTTTCGTGTTATCATTTCCTCCCGTACTAAAATGTGAAGCTTCCGCATGAGCAAATTGGAGAAAAACCACAATCAAGTCTTTGAAAAGTGTTCATCTTTATCATTAGTCTTCATTTTCTTCTTTGATATCTGAATTGACATTGGATAGGGAACAGCATAACACACAAAAATACACACATTTAGGGTGTAAAGCCTAGGTTACAAACATAACAAATAAAACTCACAAAAGATAGGGCTTTGCAACAACTTGGACACAAAGACATCACACTTAGCATGAACTAAAAGACAACCAAACAATGAAGCACAAAAATAGAGTCCTGAAAAGATATAAGCATGAAGTACTCCCTCACAAAAGATATTGCAATAGAGTTATCCACCTAGTAAATGTGTTTTGAAAAAGGACAAGAAAGTAAGCCTTATTAAAGATAAACAAAAAGAAAGAGAAAAAAAATCCTATGTGTTCAAGGAGAGGATGACATTGATGAAAGGAGTGAACTGAGGATAATCAAATGTCCATATGAACCATTATGAATAATGTATTTATCTAAAAGCTTACTAGTTAAGTTTTGTATTTTTAAAAATAATTTAAAGGTTTTCACTAGGTCAATGCCAAAGGATGACGTGTTTATGGATAAGGCATGCGAGGCCATTACTACCACATCGAAGAAGATGAGCATGTGAAGGAGGATGAGACCAAGCTAGTGGTGACACAATCATCAAGTCGGGGTGCTAGGTCAAATTGTGTAGTCAAATGGGTCATAGGGTGGAAAATTCTAAGAAGTCAAGCCCTGGGTTTTAGGGAGCCCAAATATTGGACTGGCTATATACGTGGCACAATCATAGGATGGCCAATATTTGCATGACTCTGCTACGTATTATTGACATGCTATTGTTTTTGTAGTTGTTGTTGCTACTACTACTACTACTGTTGTTGTTGCTGTTGCTATTGCTGCTGTTGCTAGTGCTAGTGCTAGTGCTAGTGCTAGTGCTAGTGCTAGTGCTAGTGCTAGTGCTAGTGCTACTCCTACTGCTACTACTACTCCTACTGTCATAGGGTGGAAAATTCTAAGAAGCCGAGCCCTGGGTTTTGGGGAGCCCAAATATTGGAATGCTACTGTTGCTACTGCCGCCGTCACCACCGTCGCCGCCACCACCACCACCACCACCACCACCACCACCACCACCACCGCTACTCCTCCTCCTCCTCCTCCTCCTGCTACTACTACTGCTATTGCTACTGCTACTGCTACTGCTATTGTCATAGGGTGGAAAATTCTAAGAAGCCGAGCCCTGGGTGCTAGGGAGCCCAAATATTGGACTGGCTATATATGTGGCACAATCGTAGGATGGCCAATATTTACATGACTCTGCTACATATTATTGACGTGCTATTGTTTTTTTAGTTGCTGTTGCTATTGCTACTGGTACAACTACTAGGCTCAATCAAATTCATCAGTACTTCAAAAGAAAACCATGTGCTTGATCCCATTTGCATTTTCTAGTTGGTAGAGTAGTTGACGAGGGGGTGAGGATATTTGACAAGATTGGGGATAGGGAGGTGGAGGCATCATGGTTGAAGATGGGGAAGCTAGAGTCCTAAGAGGAACACCAAGAAAACAAGGAAATTATTGCAATAAAATCTATGTTAAATTCTATATTGTCACACCAACAAGTATATTCTTCATACTTCAATCAATTATAAGGAAAAAAAGGCACCATAAATAATAAATTTTCATGCAACATCATAGGATGAATCTCCCACGGATTTAGCATAACAAATCTTCAACATATTATTGATATTCTTCATAGAAAACACCAAAGAGCCAAAGGAACACAAGAGAATTCTCAACTTTGAATGGAATTCATCACAATCTCTTTCCAAGATTGAAAAACATTTCCAAGTTAAACATTCATCAAACAGAACACTCACAAAAGCATACAAAAGACAACATAAGGCATAGAGAAGCTCAACAATACACTACAAAAGGTCGAGAGAAGGTATGAAAACCATATAGCTCAAAACAAAACCAAATAAATTAATAAAAAATCATCCAATACACTCTCAATCATCCTTCAAAGAACTCATTCACAATCACAACCTCTCGAATAGAAAGAAAACATATCAAAACAAAGATACAAATAGACCTATCAGAACCAAACAGACACACAACATAATCTAACAAAACATCATAACTCAATCAAAAACCATCATCAAATTTTCAAAAATAGTCAACCTAACCCCAAACACTTCCAAACCATCCTAAAACCAATTAATCATATCTCAAATCAATAAAAATATCTCAAAATCCAACAAAAAATAGCTATTTCAACCTTCAACATGAAGATCCTCACGACCTTGAAAAAAGAGAGCAAAAGCTCTAAAATAATCATATCCAATCACCAACTCTAGGTTAAAAAAATCCACAACCCCAACCAATAACTTGTGTCAAACAATTTTGACAAAAGGAAAACATATTTATCCCTTAACTCATCCTAAAAAGATAAAATCATAACAAACTTTTAAAGGATGTAAGAGGTTTCTTCTGCCCATTGCAATCTGTCAAAAGCATGCGATCACCAAAGAACCAACATCTTGATTGACTTCAACTTCAACTTCAACTCCTTTTGTGACAAGAACAAGATATGTATACCACATACACAAACTAGACATATAACAATCACCTGAATGGCACTTTTGGAAAAAATAGAATACATCCTTATAGCACAACAAAAATATATAAAAAATCAATGGAGTGTATCCCGCTTAAAAGCTTAATAGTTTCTAAATCTATTTAGGGAGAGGGATTCATCAACAAATGTCTTGAGAGGATTTTGAAAGTACTGCAAACAACATATTCTCTTCACAAGTACAAGACATCTGCTCGGGAGACAAAGAGCATGGAAATATAACATGTCCAACTGATAAGGATCAATATTCACATTAGCATTAAGGCACAATTTAGATATTGTCTTCTGATAATTATGAGAATGGCAGTACATGTACTCTAAGTAATAAGCAAAATGAGCAGTCAACCTGTCTGAAGAATCAACAGATTGATAATATATTTGGGAAAATTGGAAATAACTGTAATAAGCTTGTATAGGAGTTTTCCATTTCCTTGAAATTATAGACTAATTATTCTAGGGGCTCATCAACAAATTTTTCTAACTCAACCATCTATGTTTAGGTATATACATATCAAAACCTAAGTGACTACTAACCAATTGAGGGGGATAAAAAATGAAAGATGTAGAAGAAGGAAGAGAAACAAGCATTAAAGGATGAAGTGATAGATATACAAAATCATAGAAAGAAGAAAGATTTAAAAATGGACATTCAAGAAATTTAAGAGAATCTAATAAGAAAGGAGTTGAGAAGTATGCTAGAAAAGTAGAAAGGAGTGTAGTAGATGGTGGAGGACATAGTAGATGGTGGAGGACATAAGGAGAAGTAAGTGAGAAAACACGATCTACAATAAACAAGTAATTAGTAAAAACAAGAATTTGGGGATCTGCTTGAGGTTTAAAAAGAAAAGGAGGAATAATCTGTGGAGCCAATTGAAGTAAAATAAATCTATGGGCCATCTATTGATAATAAATGAGTGAAGATACTACTAATAAACCTAAAATAGATCGATGATTCTAAACTTCAAAGAAGGATATGTCAAAAGAGAAATGCATAGAAATATAGGCTAAACGATCCTCTCACAGTTGGTTAGTATTTTGTAAACATGTAAAGGATTTTGATTGTCAATGATTCAAGGTATCATCTATCATTGGATGCCAAGAAACTTTAGGATAGTCAGCTACTTTAGAGGAAAAAGATTGGAAAATCTCATCTATCCTTAACCCTAGAAGTTAGACATAAAGAACAACTTATAAAATAATATCCCTCACATACCAAGACAAATCCTTCTCCTTTGGAATCACAAGATCTTCTTGAATATACATGTAAGACATTAGCATGGTGTTAAGTGCAACTGAGTATTCAAATACAATCCTAACCACTTCCACAAGGAGATCAGAGGACCAAGCACCACTTCATCCATCCTTTAGAGGATACAAATCCATAGTGGACAACTTCATATAAAAGGCCAATTTTTGTTGTTGATAATGCACAAAAAATGAGTGGTTTGGCAAGATATATTCCATAAATTGCTCAAAGAAAGACCACAAAAGTTCTAGTCTAGATTGTAAAATCTCCACCTTGGCTTGAAATAGTGAACAAAGTAGTGCACTATCTTGGAGAAGCTCATAGGTAACAAAAAAGGCATTGGGGGGTACACTAGGACTTGGTGGAACAACTATTCTTTGAACTCTTGGATCTTGGTATCTTGACTATCAATTGTGGATTTTATTGATTGTAACTCTACTATTTGTGCAACAATTATAGCTTTGAACTCCTTGTTTTTATTAGAAAGATGATGTCTTTCCTTAGTAACAATAGCTACTTGAGTTTTTGCTTCAATTAATTGGGTGGCTTGCAAAGAGGATATCTCTACTTTTTGAGCTTCTAGCAATTTAGTCTATTGATCTACTTCTTTAAATAGATTAGAGAGGGTTTCTTTAGTGGAGGCAAGCTTTGTAGTGGCCTTGCATAACTCCTCCTTGGACTATTGCACCTCCTCATAAAAAGAAGAATATAATTATTGAATACAAGTAGTAACTGATATCTCTATGGAGCTTTGAATATCCTTACACAAGAAAGGAATATCATCTCCTACTACCAGGTGATGTAGAGAATGAACTGATATCTCTATATTACCATCCTAAATAAACTTGTAGATGTAAAGCATGGCGGAAGAGTACTTCTTGATGTGGCAAGGACTGAAGTTGGAGGAATTAGAGCTGGAATAGTTTTAGTCACATACTTCAGGTCTTTTCTTTGAATCGCTAGAGGAGGAGGAGAATCATTATCTTCAAGGATAGGTTCAATATATTCTATAGGAGGATAAGGAACCACTAGAGGGTTTTCAAAAGGTGGTAGGATTTCCTTGGTAGGGATAGAGTATGTTAGAAAAACATACAAATACGACCCATAGATGATTCGTCACACTACCCCTCATGACCTTGATAGAATATTGATCAATTTTTTGTACAAAGATACAAACTCTAGTCAATGAACACACCTTTAAGCACCATTCTAGAGGCAAAGAACAAGTTCTTGGACAAGTAATTAGATGGAGTCTTGGCAGAACCTATCCTAAAGAAATTGACACAACAGCTTCCAAAATGGATTAGGGATCATTATGATCGAGTTCCCTGAGGGAGTAAGAACTTTCTTAGGATCCATGATTATATAGGTTTGTTTCTAGAGCACCTTGAGAGTGTCCTCATTAGCTAAGAGAGTTGATAGGTTGCTGAAAAAACCTATCCACAATAAGGAAGAGAGATAAAGCTTTCTCCAACCGTTTGGGTGTTATCATAATAGTGGTATCTTAGACAAAACCAATCATGTTGCTAAAAGAGGATATGAACTCATTACATAGAGTAGGATAATCTCGAATCAATGGCAATGAAAGAGCCACAGAATTGGAAAGACCAAATTGAATAATAAGGTCAGATTAGACAAGACCACTCACCACCCCAACCAAACTACATCCTACAAAAATTTTGACATGACCTATCCACTCATGTGATTGAAAGCTTCCTAATTATATGCAACACACAAGCACCTTGAAAACCCCATCATATGAGATAGTTTTTTTGAAAAACAAAACAAAACAAAACATACATACCATACCCCTAACTACAACATCATGACCATTAGAAGATAAAAAACCAAACAAACCACAACACATGGACATTGCTAGACCAAGATTGAAGCGATTGTGTCAACAACAATTGACTAGTAGACATCGTCACCCACACTCATATATGTAGTGCATTCATTGAATTAGTGATTAATGAGAGATGATTGGATTCATATTTAAATTTTGGTGGATTTTACAAAATTATTATCAAAGGGTGGATTTTTTATTAGGTGATAAACATTAGAAAAGAAAATGAAAATTTCTTTTATCTATTAAAAATTGTTAAGTATACACAGTGCATTAAATGTAGCTTGGACTTCAAACCCGAATTAGAGGGTCTCTAAATGCAAATTCATTCTTAAAAATTATTATACTTGGAGCACTTCTTGGCTAGCACATGTATGAGTAACAATTGGCTCCTTTTATTACAAATTGAAAATGTGTGTATATAGCATATGAAGCGTGTGCAATGTGAACAGTGGATTTACTTTATTTTATTTTAATGGTATGTGTTTGGCATAGACGTACGTGAAAGATGTGATTAGTTGGGTTCATTTTAGCAATTAAATGTACTTTTTTATGCACAAAAAAATTAATGCCTAGAGGGTATGTGTATGCACCATAATCTGAATGTGCATACTAAAAATCAATGGCCACATCCTTAAACAAAAATCAAAAGGCAATCCAAAAATCTGAAAATTTGCAATGTGAAAGAAAAAACATAACTTTTTTAAAATTGTATTTTGTATGTATTTTTTGGATTTTAAGATTTATTTGATTTGTTCAATTTAAAATTTATGTTTTTACGAGTTTGTTAAAAATTTTAAGGATTTATAATAAAATTATCAATTTTTGATTGGATTTTTGTATTTTATTTTCATTTTCAAATGAGGTTTGTTATCTCAAAAATTTCAATTATTTTTTGTAATTTTTTGGTTTTATTGATTTTTTAATATTTATCCATAATTTTTTATTTTTTATGGACAGGAAGGCGTGTATCGAGATCCACTATGCTAAGCACGAATAGCAACAATGAATTTTGTGGCATGGACAAATCCACATGCGAGTCCTTCACGTGAATGGGAGCCACAAACGACACATACACGCAGACCACATAGACCCACATGTGAACAACATCATACAAAAAAAGGCAACACCCTATAGGTGAACAACCACTAATAGAGGCAAAGGAGAGGGATGGTCATGCAAGAAGGCTAGGGTTATGGGAGAGAGGTATGGGTGAATGAGGGTTTTGCAGGTAAACGGGGGCTACAGGTGTGTATATTTGAGGTGGAGTGCTATGGGGGAGGGGAGAACTACGAGTAACCAAGGGGTGGGTTTTGAGAAAGGGGAACGATGTTGGGTGGGGTGGGTATATGAAGGGGGTGGTTTGCAGGTGTTGGGGTGTGGAGGGGGAGCAAGGGATAGCGGGGGGGTGGGGGGGGGGTGGGTTATTTGGTGGGGGCAAGGGGAAGAAATGGGAAGAGGAGGAGGCCTAGGAGGAGGTGGATGGGAAAGAAATGGGAGGAGGAGGAGGCCTAGGAGGAGGTGGACATGAAAGAAATGGTGGTGGGGCAAGTGAGAACCACAATAGGTGGTAGCATCTTTGATAGTGCCAGTGACCTTGTTGATGTCAATGACTATTCACGAGTAGTTGTATCAATGGCAATTGTAGTTTGGCGGGCAGCTTTGTTGACCATAGGGGGCAATAGGGCGAATGCTTGGTAGGGAGTAAGGGGAAGAGGTGCGAGGGAGGGGCAGGAGAAGGACCAATGGGCACCAGGGAAAGGAGGAGGAGGAGGAGGAGGAGGAGGAGGAGGAGGAGGAGGAGGAAGGAGGGGATGAAGGAGGTGGAGGAAAAGGGGAGGGAGGGAGGAAGTCGTAGAGCAAGAGAGAAAGTGATAAGGAGGGAGGGGCAAAGGTAAGAGGGTAGGAGGAGGCAAGGAGAGGATGTGGGAAAGAGAAGAGAAAAACAGGGAGAAGGGGGAAGAAGACAAGGAATATGGAGGGGAAGGAGAAGGAGGAGGAGACAAAGGCTGGTTACACATTGCCATTGCATGTCCAATCTGCGCCCAGTTGCTTGGTGGGCACAGGAAAAGCTGACTTGGGTAGTCACTTGTCTTTCCACTTGCTTACACATTGGGTGGCAGACACTTTTCGTAGTCAATAAGTGTTTGTCCATCTTCCATCCACAATTGTTTACACACCAGCCGCCACCTATGCACCGTGAATCACATGTGAATGAAGGGATGCTATGGATTTTGATCATTATTGACATAAAAATTATTATTTGAATATCTGATTAAACACAATCATTGATGCTAGATTTAAAAAAAAGCGACAAATAATTTTTTTAAAAATACTAATGAAACTAAAGGCATTACAAAACTTTAAAAAAGTGACTAATAGAACTAAAATCATTACAAAACTTTAAAAAAATGGCTAATAATAGTAACACAAATTAGTAGTGAAAAAGAGATAGGGGAATTGAACCCCTTCACCATGTTGTTGAGGCATGGCTCTACCTAGCTCTCTATAGAAAGGTGAAAAGAGGGAAAATTTATTAACACACCACCCCTCTTTCCACATTTTCTCCTTCACTGCAGATGCTACAGAAGTTTACTCATAGTTGTCTTTGTCGTTAATCTCCTCCCCGCAGAGTCAGAATCACCAAAGACTGTTCTCACATTTGCGTTCTCCCTCTCTCGAAACATGGCTCAAGCAATGTTTTCTCTTCAAGATGCCCCTCCAGGATGGCTTGCCTCTGGTGTTCACTCTACTGTTTGAGCTCTTTGTATTGCTTGCGTGGTACCTGTGTTAGTTAGCGTAGCAACTTCTGCTAATCCATTCCTCAAACTATTTTTCTGGTCCATGTCTTGATGAGGTGCATTACTTTCTCTCTCAAGTTCCATCGTCACTTCACATATCCATGCATCATCAAAACTTTCTCCATGCACAATGCATATATTATGTAGAACAAGGCATGTTGCCACCATCTTTGGGTCATTTTGTAAAAGCATGTCATATCTCTTCAACAATATATGAAATCGCGCTTTAAGGATGCCATATGCTCTTTCAATTGGCATATGAGTACTTAATTGTATGTAATTCCAATAATAACGTTTTGGAGATAGTCCATCCTTACTACCCTTGAAAGGAGGAAGCATCCAAAAGCGTGCAGGATAAGCACAATCACCTAGTAGACAATATTCTTCGAGAGCTTTGTTTGTGCAACGTTTTCGTAGGTTTGAACGTTGAAAAACATTCCAATCATGCATAGAACCTGCCCAACCAACGTCATAGTCCCAAACAACATAGTTAGCTGCCACATTTATTTGTAAAATAATTGAGGGGAAGCCCTTCTTATTAAAATAATCTTCGTGGTTCTCTCTTGGGGCAACGATGGGTATATGACTACCATCTATTGCATCAACAACATACGGTATACCTTGAAGGGCCTGAAATGCATTTGCATATTTTTGCATTTGTTGTGATGTTGGCCACTTTATGTACATACCATGCAATCCAAATGCAGCTAGTGTATAAAAAAAGTCTAGAATAGTCAACTGTGTAAATGAAGTTGAGACTCTATACAAATTAGCTATAAGTCCCAAATTTGAGCTGCTCACTAGGCAATGCAGAGCCACGTAAACCCACTTCTCCACAAGTATTTCTCTTCTATAGTTTGTATTCTTGCATCGCATCGATGAGATATTCAAATGTACTCTTGCTGACTCATAATTTGCTTTTAAACATTTGGTTTAAATAACTGCCTAGAAGCACATGCTCCACAAAAATTTGTGATCTTGGATAGGCCCATCATGCCTGTCGATCATGGCTTTATTGACCTATCCTAGCTCGACGTGCAATGTAACTTCAAGCCATGCACTCCATCAAAGTATGCAATTTCATATTGTCATCATACCTGTCATCCAAATCACTTAACAATAGCTGAAATATTGCCATGACAACAACTACAACACTAATGACACACATTATCAAAAGACTTTTGACGTCCATTCACCTGCCAAAAGATTCAACGAAACTTTATGAGACAATTGAAGAGAGATGTATAGGTAGACTTAAAAACATTTTAAAAAAAGTTCCAAATTCATCTATTGTTGAAATGATCATTCCTTTTTAAGACTTTTGATTACATCTAACAGACCATATACAGAGGAGGCAAGTGTATCCATGATAACGAGCTTGCGCTCTTCAAATGCTTTCTTTTCCTCTAAGTTTTATTTTTGGTTGGCTAACATGGGCGTTGCTAGCCATGTCATTGAGAGACTCCTCTGTCTTTCTACCCTTCTTATTGCATGCTCCTTGGATGGTTGTTTGATCTTGCCCGATTTTCGAAGGCTCATTGGAGCCAATGTCTTCTTGGGTTTGGTCACCTAGATCATTGGAGACTAATGTAGTGTTGTCTTCTAGAGAAGACAACCCACCAACAGACGAGGCATGTGCATCACTGCTGACAACATTGGCACGATTCCACATATATTCATCCACAATATCATACCATTGGCAAATGATCTTGCGATCATTGCCCTGATATGGCATTGTGGGCCTTATCCTTTCTATTTGACTCATAAATGAGCCCCCAACGTTTTCTACAGGCCTCACCATCTTTATCGAACTGCAAAAATAGCGATGCTAGCTGTGTGGCTACCTTGGACCATATATCCACTCCTTGCTTTGGTGGCTTTGAGAACTCCGCACTCATGGATCCTCGAATGTGAATGAGTTGTACTGTCCATGCATCCTTCCATTGTGCAACCATTTTTTGTGTGGTTGTTGAATGATCTTATGTCTTAGGTGTGTCATCTTAATTCTTTCCTTTGTGTGCCCTCTTTGGTTTAGGAGGTTTTGGTGCATCAAACTCCGACGAAGTTCATCGTGGACGCTGCTTATTGGAATTCTTGGAAGATGATACCATCAGTTTTTGAGTCTGAACCAAGTCAACCTCTTCACATGCGTCCTAGATTGCATCACATGAACTTATTGCTTGTGGTTCTTGTTGTGGTGGTGCCAAGAGGCCATGTTGAGGACTATGTACAATTGGACAAAGAATTACATTATTGTGTAATACAAAAGTAGTGTACAACATCATGAGGGTACATTATGGGGAATATTTCTTATGACATTTACAAGTGTCAAGGTGGTTGTCGGGATAAAAGGTCAGCAACAGTGTTCTGGATGCCTGGAACATGTTTAAATGTTACATCAAGGGCATAAAAAAAGAGAGATCACCTCAAAAGTCTTTTATTTCTGATTTCATTGGGAGCCTTCTTTGTTAGATAGCCTGGTACATGCTTTAAGTCTGTTTGAATAGTGAAAAGAACAAACTCAACAAAGAATTTGAAAGCTTTGATTGCTTTAATCATGGCCAATGTCTTGTGTTGGTAGGAAGGATAATTTGTTTGAGTGCTTAAAAAGATCCCTGAGGCATATCTGCAAAGGTGGAGGATAGAAGATTCTTCTTCACATAAGCATGCTCCCCATCCAGAATCTGAGGCATTAATGTAAACTACTAATGGTAATCTTGTAGGGAGACGAAGTGGAGGAAGATGCTTAATGAGGTTTTTGATGTTTTGAATGGCCAGTGTGTGGATTGGCTTCCAATAGAAGTGATTTTTCCGAAGAAGAGGATAAAGATATTTGGAATAGGTAGCAATATTATGTGTAAAGGAATAAATCCAATTTAAGCACCCTAGAAATTGTTGTAATTGCTTAACACTGATCAAAGTATTAGGCATGTCAAGGATCTTAGTGAGAACACGATCCTATAACTTAATTGTTCCTTGACTAATTTCCAACCCCAAAAATTCCACATTAGTTTGGAACATTATTGATTTGGTTGGGGATAAAACCATGCCATCATCTTCAGTAACCTTAACAAATTGAGAGAGATGCTCAATGTGCTCTTGAATTGTCTCTGAGAAGACAAGAATGTCGTCAATGTACACAAAAAAAAGGGAGTTTGGCAAAAATGGAATCCGTCCATTCTTGAAATTTGGTGGGAGCAATCTTTATGCCAAATGATAGGACAGTCCATCGATAATGTCCTTGAGGGACACAGAAAGCAGTTTTATAGTGATATTCAGGCTTGATAAAAAGTTGCCAAAAGCTTGACTTCAAATCAAACTTGCTAAATATGTTCACTTTTTTAAGTCTTTTGAGTAGCAAGTCTTTTAGAGGAATTGGGTGTCCATGGCCAATCAAATATTTGTTGAGAGGTTTGTAGTTGATCACACCATCATTTTTTTACCTCTTTTCTCTCAGAATGCTTGCTGACATAAAATGCTTGACAAGCCCATGGAGAGTTTGTAGGCTCAATAAGACCTCTCCCAAGAAGAGTTTGTATCTCTTCTTTACATAAAGTAGATCTTCATCTTTCATGCCAAAGTGAATAGCCTTTGTGGGGACATCAATTGGCTGTATAGGAAGGGAAATGGCATAAGCAGCTCTTTTTTATTTGTACATCATTACATCTTCATGCATGAAAATTTTTAGATGATCTTGTATCCGTTGTATAGCCAAAGTATGTGCTTGGAGCTCTCCTTTGATCCATTGTTCTCGGGCAACAATCTTTTGCAGAGTAGTAGTTTCTTGGACAGAATAGATTGTTCGTCCAATTTTGGGTAGAAGAGGCATATCGGCTTTCTTGACCTTGTAAGATATAGTGAAGTGATCTACCTAGAATGTATAAGGGACAAGTTGTTGAAGAATTTAGTTCCAATGAGTAGATCATACCTCATCATATTCATTATTTAAATTTCAATTGGAGCTTTGATTGAGACAAGTTGTTAATAAGTATAGGTTACATGTATCAGGGTAACCTTCTTATTTTTAGAAAGCTCTACTATGATAGGAGTAGTAGATTTGATACAATGCTTAGGAAATAGCTCAAAAGGAGAAATTTTTAGAC
The DNA here is from genome assembly GCF_053477565.2 of Lygodium microphyllum. Taxonomy (NCBI): domain Eukaryota; kingdom Viridiplantae; phylum Streptophyta; class Polypodiopsida; order Schizaeales; family Lygodiaceae; genus Lygodium; species Lygodium microphyllum. Next base: position 92,963,778 of record NC_141161.1, on the reverse strand, counting down.
TAGAACCTGTGTCTAACAAAGCATCAACATAGAGAGAAAATTGCGGCATATTCTTCAATTGTACACAAATAATAGATATAGGGCCACCGGTATTCATTGCATTGACTTTATGTACCTGCAAAGTATCATCTCTCTTTATATCATTTCTCTTTATAATGTGGTTACTCTAAATTTCTCTTTGCTACTCATTGACTTTATGTACCTACAAAGTATAATCTATTTTTATATAATGTATTAGAATTATTTCTCTTTGCTACTCATTTTGACTAGAGTGCATATAATGTATTAGAATTATTTCTCTTTTTTCAATTGCCATTGACGATAGGGTCTTTTATCCTTGAGACCATGTTAGTGAGGCCATGAGCTAGATGGACATAAGCCTCCTCATGGTGTACTAGAGTAGGTTGTTAAAAGCATCATAACTTGTATTATCATATATATCAAATTAAGACATGTGTGCATGCATGCATGTGTGCGTGTGTACGTGTGTGCATATGTGCGTGCATGTAGGTATGTGTGCATGCGTGCGTGTATGTGTGTTATCTTCCTATTAGATATGTTAACATTCTCATTGTCTTTTATGTAAAATCATTTTCATTATGATAATAATTGATATTGATCCTCTTAACAAATTTTTTTGTGTGAAAATCACACATAGTTATAGATGTGCATAAAAGGTCATGATACGTTTTCTACTCAGTTTTCTACGAGTTGCCATATTGGACCCACTTAAAGATACCTGTGAGCACCACAGATATGGCAACTCATTTTTGAGGGATGGTTTGCCCTTGTAAGTCCTATCGATACATGTGAGCACCACACTTTGGACATGTCTCCATAGTCTCATGTTCTCCTCGAAACAGTATGCAATCATTGATATATATGCATGGATGCTGTTGTAGTCCATGCCAAGCTTTTGTGAAACATGTCGCGCATCATCATGAGACTCAGGTATGGTATTTGCAAGTGGTAATATATGATACTTCAGTAACTAGAAAAAAATCATAAAACACCCTAAAAAAGCACAAATGCTTTTTATGATAGTGCCGAAAAAAATCAACGAAGCATACGTACAAGGTACCTGAACAACTCGGTCACACTTGCATCGCTCCACCTGTATTTTTCTTGCACACTTAGGAGTGCAAGTAGTGTCTTTAGGTGAGATACTCGACACCCATCATATAATGGTATGGATGCTTCCTCTCTAAGTGGATCAGAAGTCTTGACATCCATGGGCATCAATGCATCAATCATTGCCTCCATCTCAGGCTCCAAGATCCTAGGTAAGTCTGGAAGACTGCCTGTCTCCTCTGGTATTGACGGTATAGATTGGGTAGTACCTTCCAAGTGGTGGATTGGCTCAAGCACTCCATCCATCGTACGCCCACGAACTTTTCTAACTGGTCGCAAAGGGTGCACTTCTCCTTGGGACGAGACGTCACCTCCCTGGATAGAAAATCTGCCAGTCACACCCAATGTTTTTGTATATGGTATTCAATTACCTTGCGAATACAATCCATGATTGATATACACTTTTCTTACCGTTTGCTCAAAATTTGAGATTGCCTAATCAATGATCTCAGATTGAAACTCGCCGAAGTATCGTACGTGTTCTAGAGACAATCGATGTTTTCATCTAATTGCTAGCTTACATTGAGAGTAAGGACATGGGACACACTGATTAAGATACGCCTCGCAATCTTGAACATCACGACCTTCATCATTTTCCATTTGGTCTACGTTACAACAAACAATTTGTTCTTGTTATCATTCTTTTTTTCTTTCTTAAATTGTTTGAGAATGGATTTCTTCTCTTGTAACTCAACAAAATTAACGTATGTAAAGTCTCCACCCACCCACAAATTAACTTATGTCAGAGTGTTTCCCATCTTGTGGTATTGTACTGGACCTCACTAAACCTCGCCACCGCCGCCGCCACTACCACCACCATCACCACTACGACTACTACTACTACTACTACCATGACTATGATGACTACGACTACGACTATGACTACAACTACCACAATAACAAACCACTATCACTACCACTAAAATAAACAAGAAAATAAGAAAAAACTACTACTACTTTTACTACTACAAAAAGACAACAACAAACAAACAAGAAAACTAAACAACAATAAACAAGAAAAGAAAAGAAAAGAAAAAAAACAACAACAACAAACAAGAAAACTACTACTACTACTACTAGTACTACTACTACAACCACAACTACGACGACTACGACTACCACAATAACAACAAACAAGAAAGGAAGAAATTAAACAACAACAACTACTATATCACTACCACTACCACTACTACTACTATGACTACCACTACCACTACTACTACTACGACTACGACTACCACAACAACAACAAACAAGAAAATAAGAAATTAAACAACAATAACAATAACTACCACTACCACTACCACTACCACTACCACTACCACTACTACTACTACTACTACGACTACCACAACAACAACAAATAAGAAAAGAAGAAAAGAAGAAATAAAAAAACAACAAAAATAACAACCTCTCCCTCCCTCTCTCTCTCCCTCCCTCCCTCCCTCCCTCCTTCTCCCTCTCTTTCTCTCTTTCTCTATTATGTTTAATGTTTTCTCCCTCTCTCTCTCTTTCCTTCTTTCCTTTTCTCTCTTCCTCTCCCTCTCCCTCTCTCATTTCCTCTCTTTCTCTCTCAATACATATGATTTTTAACAAAAAAAATCAAAAGTAAAGGAGAAAAAACAAAAACAAAGCAGGAGGGAACAATGCACTAATCGCAAAGGCCCCAGGATGGATTCGGCGGCTCCTCTAATTCGCGACAGCATCTCCTCTTCTCTCTCCGTACACTTCCTCCTCTTCTTCGCAAATGGCGGCGGCGGCGGTGAGAAGCTTTCCTTCTCCCTCTTTCTCTCTTTCTCTCCCTCTCCCTCTCAAATGCAAGATGGAGTTCACTCTCCCTTTTGCTCTCCTTTTCGCTCTCTTTCGTTCGTTCACGCAAAATGGCGCACTCGGGTTTTGGCCTGTGTTTTTTCGCCTAAGTACCATCACTATTTGTGATGCAAATAGCGACACAAATAGCGATGCCGCTAATTTGCATCGGAAACCGCCGTCACTATGCACTTGTATCCTTGCAGTGATGGTTATCTTTATCCCAAAGATCCTCACAATATTAGCACCCCACCCTTTTCAAACCCGACTACCCTTCATAGGTTTTTTAGAGATGGCAAGAATGTCCTTCTTGGCTATTGCAAAGCTATCTCTACAACA